>NC_087474.1:31315944-31638444 GCF_036417665.1 Passer domesticus | reverse complement strand
TAGGAAAATCAGACCCATGGATTCATGCTCTTGTCTCAGTATATTTCCTTCCTGTTTTCCTCCTTCCTCTAAAAACGTATTAAACATCCTCCTCCATCTTCACCCCTTCATCCCATTAAATTCAGGTTATCTGAGATTATTCTGCACTTCCCAGATGCACTTAACAATGCTGCTTTTAAAGTATTTCCATTTGCTTGTCCCTTAACAAAATGGTTCACATTGTCAACACAGATTTTTATCTAATGAACAAAGAAAGAAATCAAGTCTTTCCACCACCTGTTCACTGGATGACCACCTGCATTTGTTTAAGCCAAAACTTAGAATTAAATGCAGGATTTGATCTGAGATCTTGGAAAAGGCTTCCAAACTTAGGTGCTAGAAGTGAGAATGTAGATTTATAATTTAAAGCAGAGACATATTAAGTTAAGAAGAAGATTTAAGACAGTTTTTGACTGATTTATGTTCACCTATGCTGTGCAGTTTGTTGCCTCTTATGTGTACTATTATTGATGAATTAGGTGTGCAAGATTTTGCTACTTTTTACACAAATCAGTAAAAACTTGGAGCCTGCATCAATATGGAACTAAGAAAGAAATCAAATTGCTATTTCATGGTCGCATGGACTAGAAGGTAAACAAAAAATGAGATTAACAAGCTTAAAAACAAGAAGCTGGAAGCGCAGTAAATAGTACAGGTCCATCACCTCTGACTTGTGACACTTCTTATAATGATGGGAAGGAACCAGAAGAGTGACCTTGAAATACAATGAGGTGAAATCATCAGAGAAGGCAGGAAGTAACACAGATATACACCTGTGGAAAGGAGGATGCATCAGAAGTTCATTTCCACCACGGTGGCTGTTACAAACCCCGAGCAAGGAACAAACCAAGAGAAGACATCTTTGTAGCTTGCAAGGAGCACAAAAACCCAGAGAGCAGATCCCACGCTGGTGAGTGAGCACCACTCCTTGGTCAGCTGCCAGGGCCCACCAGGCACCACAGCAAGCTGCAGCGAAGGTTCTGAGGAGTTGCTGAATTTCTACAGAGAATTAAAGATCCTATTTCTCCATTCCTTGATTTCTCATGAAGACAAAGCATTCCAATTTCATTCCGCATTTATTTCCACCCTGTTTGGGGGATTGGTTTGCATTTAAATAGCAATAAAGTAATTGTAACCAGCAATCCTAGGATGAAACTGTTGCATCACACTTCTCTCCTTGATCTTCTGGCTTAGCTCAGCCTCATGGCTTTTCTCCAGCATTAACTTTTTTCCCCCTCATTTTTTCTCATTTCCTTCATGTTCTCTGCGCACAAAACTATAAATTATTATTTTGAAATAGACTTCTGCAATATAGCTTCATCCCATAACTGCCCTAAAAATCACAAGGAAGTCATTAAACAATGCATCTCCCACCCAGAGCAAGCAGACCATATTCTGTCTCATTTTATGAATCTAATTGAAGTTTTCAAAGTGAGATAATCAAACTGATTACCTGCTCTCCAGGGTTTCAGAAGGAGCAGAATGAGTTTAAGTCTCCTAAATTTGGATTTATTTGATTAAATGCCCTAACAGTGCTTCAAGTATTTTTAATTTCCCTTTTTTAAAAAACAAACCATATATGATGGGAGGAAGCGTGTTTGGGTTTTTTGTTCTTTTTTACAAGATAACTCTATTATTTGTAACTATCTGGTTTGCATAAATATTTATATAGAGATAATCGTCTTCTTCCCCACAAAAAAAGAAAAAAAAATCCTGTGTACCAAGTCAATTCCTACTTTAACTGTCAAGGGAACTTGCCTTGTCATACTATTTTTCAGCATATCCCTTTTGTTCCAAATTTTCAAGACCTGAATAAAAATGAGAAGCTATTATGTAGCACAGAATAAAACGAGATTGCTCTGTAAATTTTCTTAGAAATTACAAGGTTTTATGCAAATCAGCACATTTCAGCCAACAGATTTGTTCTTCAGCTTCAGCATATATAATTTATTCCACATCAGCTTGCGGGCATTTTTTAGATTATTCTTGCCTGATCTTTTGGCCACATCATTTTAGTGTGCAATAAAAATCACAGTAAAGCTTCAGTGGAGTCTAAGCAGTCCCAAGAGTTTCTCCCTGAAGACCACAGTACAGATCTAATTTCAGAAGAAACCAGGTAGGATTTACATTTCTGAATCTACATATGAGAGATCTGTGTCCATTCAAGTAAAATCCCACAGCAGTATTTTCTCCCAGTTGTACTAAAGCATCCTTATCACCAAAATACACATGCAATCAAAATAAAAGTTTAGGGTTTGGGATTTTTTTGTTTATTTTTTAAACACCTATTATGCATCCAACCCACTTCAGAGTTCTAATGCTTTAGAAGGAAATGAAGTTTTCTCTATTCTTTTTTTCTTCTACAGATTTTTCTCCTGAAACTTCTTGAGAGAAACACTTCCTCTGTTGGATTAAAGACAGATGCAGTTTCTGTCCCAATAGTGCTCCCTGTTTGCATGCATTCCTGAGAGACAGAACATCCCTAAGAGGAATAGGACTTCAGGCAAGGAATCGGATTCTCTTTGACAAGAGGGTATCATGACTTTCATACACAGCTTGGTTTCAGCTGCTTTTCCAAAGAGCACAGATTAAAGGAAAAACACAGCAAACCACAAATACATCAGTGCCCATAGACCACTTGCCTATCCCTGCCTTTCTCAGCTGCTGCATTTCATTTTATCAGTATCCTCCCTCTAGGCTCAGCAATATCCCCCACTACTTCCAGCTCCACATCACAGCAGTTTTTGTTTCAGGAGAAAGTGCTGGGTGAGGCAGAGTCAAACTTTTGTCCTTGTTTGATTGTAAAGGTCTGAAACCTTTGAGTTTTCCATTCCTTAACTGTACACTGATTAAATATTTTGACAAGGCCGAATTGAACTTTGGCTCATAGAATATGGTAAATTTGATCTTCATTCCATCACTGAACTCTCAAAAATTAATTTTCTTATCTCTAAACCACAGAAATATGAATTAGAAAATTGTGTAACATTAATCTTATGTCAAGATAAACTAGCAGTCTGAGCAACACTCTTTCTTCTTTTGCTATGAACACCCACAAAGAAATCTGCTGACCTGGTGTCAGAGCATTCTTCCTTTTCTACCCACCAGCTGAAGCATTCCCTGGAGCCTCTATTTGGCATTATCATTGAAAATTTACTTACAAAATCTCTGGACAAAAAGCCTGTGCAAAATCCACCTTGATGTATTGATTCAATAAACAGAAGTTTATCACAAAAAGGGAAAAAATTTATTTATCTGCCATTAGCCTGTTTTAATCAAGACCTTTTCAGGAGGCTGAATGGAGCCATTTTCTGTAAAACTGGCACCTTCTCTTTAACAAAGGTTTTACATCACAAAACATCAAAATACATCTGAAAACCCTGTATTTTATTAGGACTATAAGTTCAAAGTTATGATTAGGCATAGACTTCCAGAGAATAGTAGGAGCAGGATGTCAGGCACCTTCATTAACATGTTCCAGTACAGCACACAAAGACATATGAAAGTGGACGACAGCACAGCTGTGCAGGCACATCACTATTGCACAGAGAAATCACTGCAGGTAAAAACACAGAACTCCAGGAACTTAGACAAATTATACGTGAGATATGCATCCACTACATTTTTGCATACGTGGAGACACATCTGCATGTAATGCCCCTCAAAAAATTTTTCCCCCAAATCTTTCCATTAGATTTGCTGCCAGAGAGCTGCAACATGACTGCACTGCACCCAGCTGCTCACACAGGTGCAATTGCTCCAACACTGATGTTTTAACCAACATCTCCAAGGCAGAATAGGTTGCTCATCTAAACCCATCTCCTTCTAAAATCATCATCAGCTCCAGTAGGATACACAGAACTGTGGGTCAGGTTTTGTATCTCTCTAACATTTTCATCAGCCTCGCTGGAAGGCTTATTCCAGCATTGACCATATTTACAGTAAAAAAAGGGATTTTTGTGTTTGGGTGGAAGCTCAGTGGTTCTCCTGTATTTCAAATTGTGCCCATTGTTTTTGTCCTGTCACAAAATGAGAAGGGACTGGCTTTGCCTTTTTGCACCCTCCCTTTAGGTATTTATACACATTGATGAGATCCTCCTGCTCTGAGTCTTCTTTTCTTCAGGCTGAACAGTCCCAGCCCTCCCAGTCTCTTCCATGTCAAATTTTCCAATCCTTTCAGCATTTTTGTGACCCTTTGCAGGACTTTCAACATCTTTTCTACCAGCTGCTTGTTCACTTGTGCAGATTTCCTACCACCTTTCCTTTATTTCCTGCTTGTCAGGGTGGACCACTCATAAACTTGGAGCTGATCCTTGAAAAATCAACCAGCTCTCCTGGACTTAATCACACAGGCTATTAATGCAGATATTTCCCTAACCAAATCACCAAACACACCAGCAGCAAAACCTGGCCTGCCATAAGTGATGTCTTGGAAAGAAGAGTCAAACTCAAGGCCCAGCCCTGTGGGGTCATCAGCTAAAACACTGCTAAAACAAAGTCCTTAACCCTTAGGTGTGCCCAGCTATCCTGAGAAAATTGGCAGTAAAGTTAATGTGACATTTATCCCACAGAAAAAGTTGTTGTGAAACTTATTCAATGGATATAATGAAATTCACACTACAAATAACCCAAAATTAATTATGTGTGATATTAGGCTATTCATTTTGCCATAGGAATCATAATTCCTGAATTTTTGATGTATCCCTGTGTCTGAATTCTTAATTTTCACATTGAACACAGCACTAGTTGGATTCATGGCTAGGTTTGGTATAAAGACAGCTACACCATGTCAGACAAGAAGCCTGTTTATCCCTGTATCTTCTCTTTGGCAATCAACAGACACCAAAAGAATGTGAGAATACTCTGTATGTGTCCTGGTTCTTCCTGAACATGTGTTTCCCACTTTTTGCAGTCAGTATCACAGGAGTTTTCTACAAGGTTCCATGCTCTTTGAGAAGCAGCAAGCAATCACTTGCCTCTCCACCCCTTTGTTATTCGGTAGAATTTCTCATTTCTGCCTTAGTCTCTTTACAAGCTGAAGTCCCAATCCAGTTTTTTTCCACTCAAGAAGAAGCTATTATATGTGCTAGGTCATTCCTGTTTCCCTTTTTTTTGGTGCTTTTTTTGTCTCCTAGCTCAGCAAAATCTCTTTTAGATAAGGTAATATTCAAGATATGAGGACAACATGTGCTTAGACAGTGGCAAAAAGATGTTTCCTCTTCAGTTCTCACCTTTGTTAATTAATTTCTAACAGCTTATTTGCCTTTCTGGCTACTGGAAGGCACAGAGTTGGTGTTTTAAGAAAGCTCTTTAGTGTAATTCCTAGTAATAAGAACCCATAATTGTCTAAGTGCACTGTAGGTTTTTTTCCTCACATGTAATATTTGGCATTTAGTGGCCTGGAGATCCATCAGACAGCCAGCATTTCTCCACTTTGCCCATGATCTAGTGACTCTGATTATATTTGTCTGCTCCTATAAAAATGCCATGTGAGGTGTTCTGAAGCTACTGCAGCTGTGTGGTGGGTGGCCACCAGCACCAGGGAGCTAAGTGTCCTTTCTCATCAACCTCCAGATATCACCCAGCTCTCTGCTATGGCCTCTTGCAGTTGAGGGACACCACCACAGGGTTTGAGAGGCTCTGGTCCATGAAAACATGATTTCAGCATGGAAATCACCTAAGACAGCTGAACCAGAATTACAGGGATCATGACTTAGTACAAACCCATGCGATATGGCCTGTCCCCATCACAGCGTGGAAGGTTCTTCAGCCGGTCTTCAGACCCAGACCATGGCCTCACTTGTATCTTTTCACAGACTCTGCGCCACTGGAAGGCTAGAGATGAATTAAATGGAAGAATATAAATATTATTCCTCTGGTACTGCAACAGCAATTAATTTCCCAAATGTTGCCATGAGTCTTGTGTCACCTGTGTGCGTGTATATACATCATTGCCTTTTCTTTCAAAAGCATTCAATATTTTCTAGAGCTCAGCAGACCTTTATTAATCTCCTACCAAGTCATCTTGCCCTAGAGATTCCTCTGTTTAATCAAGGATTTTTAGAAACAACTTTTTAGAAACCTCTGGGAATGTAATTCAGCTTTGTCATAGGCAGACATTTCAAAGCCACAGATACACCTGCACCTTCACACAGGTAACGCACATACACATAACTACAGTGCTTTATATACATAACCACACAGCAAGTCCTAAAAACTTCAGTATTTAAAAATACACTCTTGCCTGAATTTTTTTTTTTTTTTTGAGAGTGCTTAATGGGATGTAATTCTAAGTGATCTGAACATGAAGGAAATATCGCCAAGATTTCTTTAATTTTCTCCATATCTCCTCCATTTCTCCAAGGTATTTTTCTCATGCTCTCTTTAGCCAAACAGGATTGCATGGACTTCTAGTTGTTTGAAAATCCAGCAAGAAAAGACCAGCAAGAAATTTCCCTCTAGAGCTATCACCAAAAAATTATCTCCATACAGGGAATTTCATGTTTTTGTGAGCTCATTAAAAAGTACAATATTTACTCTTGTACTCCATAACATTTACTTTTGCTTTAATTTTTTGCCTAAGCTTAAAATACTGGTTTTGACATTTTTTCCTTGAGAATGTGTTTCTTACTCTGCCAAAAGGGTACTAGCATGAGCTCAGGCTTTATTGAGGAGGTGAAATTTTATTGTGCTTCTCACACCTTTAAGAAATTCCTTGTTGTAAAATTTGGCATTATTGTATATTCCAAATTCCATATGTACCAAACAAGCTAATTTAGAACCATGCAGACCAGATAGGCTTTTAAGCAGAAACTATTCCTGGAACAAAATCTGACAGGTCTGCACAGCTGGAATAGGTTTATGCCCTGGCTCTAAAATATTTTGGAGAGGTTTTCTCTCACCATATGGACTTTAAGAACAAAAACACTCTGGTGTTGATGTAAACTTCCAAGACCAGTTCCTTCAGCAAAGAGGCTGAAAGCTAGCAAAAGTTGACATCCACAGTGAAAGGAGTCCTGTGGGACTCCTTTGGGATATATAAATATGTATCTCTCCATATCCATGAGAATGTGGAAGGTATATTCAGAATGGAATTTGTGGTGGTTGCTTGTGGTTTGCATCATTGAATTGGTTGTCTGCAGCCAGAGCCCTATACTCTACACCCTGAGTGCTTTCTTCCTACAACGCCTCTCATCATTTACTCTGTGCCCCTGAGAATTCTGCACCACTTACTGTCTCTCATAATATATTTGTTTACTATTCAGCAAACCTCTTACCCTGCTCTGCTGCAGAAGCAGCTGGAGCTCTCCCGGTTGTTTTGTGGCTCATGTAGTACAAACAGCTCTGTTGGAGTGTAGGAGATTTCACAATGCAGCTACGTAACCTGTATTAACATTGCTGGAGGCTCTTGTTTTTGACAAAGGTACAAACCCACTCCTTCAATAATGCACATCCTGTTGTCTCTGAGCACATCCCCCTATAAGACACAAAGATGTGATAATCTGGAACCTGTAAACTTGCAGACTTCTATTGCTCTCTCCTTTTGCACATGTTCACTTGTCCTCCCCAGCAAACCATCTTCTGTGCTAACCCTCTGAGCCACCAAGGACAAAACACAGGGTGGGATGCCTTTTGTATGTCACTGTCTCCCCAGACAACACATTACGCTTGCTTAGAAAAGCAGCACTTTTAAGGGATATGTTTCTCCAGAGACCCTTGCAAAAATGATCAGTAGCATTGGGGTTTATCTGTGTAATCATTCTGTAATCTGGGTCAAAACCAGAAATCTAAATGGTAGGCTACCTTTTTCCTATGAAAAATGTTCACCTTCCAGTCTAGAGATAGAACATTTCTGATTTAAACATTTCTGATCTGTCTCACAGTTCTATAAACACTTCTCAAGGCCCCGAGTTTGGGTGCCCAGTGCTCTGACTCTACCAACAGCATCCTCTTGTCAAATTATCACTCCAGACACACATAAGAGCCCCATGGCCAAGGTACTCCACGGGAAATAAAGTAGTGTTGGTTACTCCCTTCCAGAGGAGACAGCAGAGTGCCACAGCCACCAGGAAATACCACAGCTTTCAGCCAGAGCTGGTTCTGACAGGGCATTTTTAACCCATCCTGCGGGGACACCTGAGTCCTGCTGAGGCCAGCAACTCTGTTCACTCACCCTAAGCAGCAAATCCACGAGGAAAACCTTCTTAAGTGGTAAGACTACAGCTGGGCAGAGACAATGTGGGAGATCTGGAAGAGCTGTGCTAAGAACACTGAGAGCATAAAACATCCAAGCTAGCTTACAACACAAGGGCACTCACAGTGCCAGCCCTCCAACAGCACAGAGTTAATGGGAAGCTGTTACTTGCTGCCTCTGTCTCTTTCTTGGCAGTCTCTCGACTTCATAATTAAGAATGATGCAAGTGTAATTAGAATATTCAGCAAAATCTGAATAGTTTATGGTTTCTACTAAGTTATTTCCCATGAATCCGAAGAGCTCATAAGATCATTCTGAATAATAAAATAAGTTATTCTTATAGGGACAAGGTATCATTATCTAATATTCATCATGACAGAATATAGTCATCTCACAATTTATGCTGCAGTACCCAAGGTATTATCTAACACCCATTATCAGCTATGTCTTTGAACTGCCTATATTGCATTTATTTAAAGAAATTCAGGCAGGTGAGATGTTCTACAAAGAAGTCATTTTCAAACAAGCAAATGGGGGAAAAGACATTGACTGCTATAAATGTAATAAACTCCTACTGACATCTCAAACTCGTTACAGTTCACTAAAAAGTATAAAGGCTGATTATATGATAAAATAAATAGAGATAAATAGCTTCCTTTCCTTTATAGGAAAGGAAGTGCAACAGCTACTCCTCCTCTGCCTAACATATTTCCCATCCTTTTTGTTAATGCTGCATTCATAAACCAACCAGTTTTTATCCCTCAATTTGTAAAACTAGGCTTAGAGAACAATTTAGGATATAAGGAATGCAATTTGCTATATTTACTGTTTCTAGGGAAGTAATTTAACTGATCATTTCTTTTTCAAACCCAAAAAATTAAAGAAATTTTGCAGTACTGTTGATATGCGGTTCCTCCCTCTGTCTTACTGATAATCAGATGCCAATGAGACGAAATTTAGCATTATGCAATCAGGCAACTAGGGTACCAAACAGGTTTTAAAAGATTTAAATCCTGTCAAAAACCTCACAGAAATATAAAACCCACCAGGTATGTAATCAGTGGTGGAAGAGTTAGATTGTTCTAATTAATCATCTTCTCAACACAAACTAGCACATCCAAACCCTCATGATTTGATAAACTTGGGGGGGAAAAAGCTGCTTTGGAATAATAATGGTTAATATCATTTCAGGTAAAACAGACAGGATCCTGATGTCAAAATATATATTTGGAAAAGACTTTTTATAGAGAGTTTATTCATGTTTTTCCCTTGTACATCATGAGGATTTCATTTGGCCTGAAATTTTCATCATTTTCTTATTGATGATGTTAAAAAGAAAAAGTCAGACTTTGTAGGATGATAGAGAAAACAAGATTGCCCTGGAGCTTGGAGGGGCTGAGCCAGTTCCTCTCAGCCCATGGATGAGCTTCAGTACCAGTGCAGGGGCAGGCAAAGCAGGCAGTGAGGCTGAGCCCTTCCTCCCTTCCCTCCACTCTGCGTCAAAATCCTGCTGCTGCCACTGGAAAACTCAGTTTGCTGGTGATGCCAAGATACCTGAGGAGGAAACAGGGCAGATTTACCATGCTGAGTGCATTTATTCAAAGTCTTTCTGGTTTTGTCTTTTAAATTCCTGAAAAGCAGAGTGAAGTAAATGAAAAAGGGTCAGACATCATTTAATGTTTGTTTTCCTTAAGGTCAAATATGTATCTTGATGTTACATAATGCTGCTATAATTTGATTAATAATTTGACAAAATAAATTATTTTTTGTTCATTAAAGATTGCTTTTCTTTTTGTCAATCCCATTTTGATGATGAGACACATGCATCAAATCCTTCTTAATCTCAAGCCACAGCCATACTAGGATTTTTCTAAACCAGAGTTTATGGAATCAAGGAGGCAATACCTGGGTGACAACACATCTCAGAGCAGTCTCATCTGAAACATTAGACTTTTAGCTTCCTCCACTGAGAAAGAAAAGAAACTGAATAATTAAAAATGAGGTAAATTGAAGTACTTCATCCCCTTCTTAAAGTGTTCAAGAAAGGACTGTGTGTGGCTCTTTGTGCTGTGGTCCAATTGACAAGGAGGTGATCAGTCAAAGATTGGATGTGATTATCTCAGAGGAATTTTCCAATCTAAATGACCCTGTGCTTTTGTCAAAAGGGTTTTGGCAGTGCCCCAAATCCAACATCTGGCCTAATGGCCTAGAAAGGCCAAAGAAGTGCTGGCCTGCCAGCACCACCAATACCCCAAGCACTCTGAAGCAGGGTTATTCCATCACTGTTTCCAACAGCCATTACCAGGGGCTGGAATCCACAAAAATGCTGGAACTGTTTGTTCATAGGCTCAGGTTTCACATGTCTCACTGAACTATGGAGAAAAAATTCTGCAGGGGGTGTAAAAGGAAGGCCCCAGCCCTGCAAAACTTTGCACTGCGGAGGGCCCTTGTGCCCACAGTGCAATTTAAAGGTCTGGGGTCAAAAGACATTTAAAGAATCCCTTCCCCATTAATTCAAGCCTTTTCCATGTTGTTTGCAATTAAGCGATAATGCATTTAATTACAAATTGCACCAATCAGTCTTGACTTCCAAAAAAGTCAAGGGAAAGTTGCTTTCCCTTACTTCCACTCATGTAATTGGCAGGCACAAGCCAGTGTGCAGATTGAAACAGTAAAAGCAGTGGTTTTATCTACTGGAGTCTATATCCTTCTTCACTTCCAGGCTGCTTTGGTGACAGTGATTCTGGCTGGACTACTGGTTCCTTGCTGCACAGTAGTTCTAAATTGAAAAAAAAACAAACCAAAATAAAAACCCCAACAACTTTGTCAAGCAAGTGTGTCTTTTATGAAAATACTACCCAATCTTTTAAAAAATAAAACATAAAAAAAGGGAAATATGAAAAAGAAAAGGAAAAGGTTCAGTCTCTTAAATACAAGAATAAGCACCCAAATCTGTCTATAAATTGTTTTGGAAATATGTGCTGTGGTTCAAGTTTGCCTGTAGCTCAGGAAGCTAGTCACTCTTGAGGAGAGATGCCAACATTTTTGCAGTGAGCAGTGTCATTCAAGTGGTCTGTGTGAGCTGCAAGCCTAACGAAGGAGCTTTGCAGTGTTCCTGAGCTGGTGGTGTTATTAGGCAACAGCATATGCAAGCATCCTTGACACATAGAGCTTGTCAACACATTTCAGTCTCAGGAGGAATCTAAAGAAAATCTTTGCCTAGTACGTTCAATACTGATCTCAAGAGGCATGAAGGAAAGGGGAGGGCAAGATTAACACATATAAACTGTGGAGATCTTGGATTTTGATTCATCCAAAGCAATGAGAATCAGCAGTGGCTTACTTAATCTTTTATTTCCTTTCCATAATGAGCCTTCCTCTATGAATGCAGTTCTCTTGCCTCTCAGCTGTTTTCTGCCACTTTATAAAGCAAACACAGCTTCAAATTTGACAGTTTTGTTGTTGTTGTTAGTCTGAGTTCTGGAACAAACTCTCCTGTTGATCTAAAAAGCCAGCAACTCTCAGTCCCATCCTGTCCTCATTACAGTCTTGTCTCTTCAGTGCAAAGACCTTCTTCAACTTCTTATTTTTTTCAATGTTTCATCTCCTACCCACAAACAAGTTCCACATTTGCATCTCATTCTTTACCTTAAAACAGAAACCAAAGCTAGCAATGCTGCAGGGCCGTTCCACCGCATCCTATAAACTCTCTGGTCCTCAGCTGATAGAATTTTTTCTGACAATACTTCAACTGCAAAAAATTTTGCAGGACAAAGACAGCCAGTAACAAATTCTACCAGTCACAGCAGCATTACAAACACCCACAGAAAAATTGATTGCTTCTTCTATCAAACAGCCTCTGAGGGAGGACACATTTTGGGATTTGTCGCTTCTTAAAGCCTGAAGCGTATGAGCAACATTAGCTAGGTTTGTAACCTCTTGTTGGAACAGCTATGTTTAATAAGAACAGCCCCTCTGAATGGGGCAGAGGAGCTGTCTACTTCACATCCAGACTCCCACAGCAATGAGCAGCAGATGCCTCTGATACAGAACAAGCACTGGGCAAGGGTGTCAGGACACCTCCCCCAGTGCAACTTCCCCGCTTCAAACAGCCTGAAGTTTGGGCACATCCTCAAACAAAAATATGATCTACTGCTTAGCAGGCAAAGGATTTTTCTTCTTTTAGTTTTTCTGTGTTTTGGCATAGATAAGCCTTTGCAAATAAAGCCTTCTTTAGCAGTGATTTTCACTGTTGGCCAGATGCTGTGTAAGGAACCTCTTTTGGTTCATTTGCAGTCTTCACAGACCAATTCAAGACTGCTCATTTTTATAGTATAAAAAGTTATAATGACAAGCATTACCACTGCATTGTTCAAATCATGGCATACACAGCATTTCAAACCTGAACATTTTTTCTTCTGCTCTTCAATTTCAGTTAGTTTTTAAAATCAAAATACTAAGCTCAGTTGAAGGATCTTAAATACTTATAAAAACAACAAACTAAGATGTGCAGTTTCCAACTTCAAATTCATGGATTGTTTCATTTTAAACAAATCTTTATTTCATTTTCTTCTTTTTTTCTTTTTTCCTTTTTTTTTTTTTTAAGTAGGTAGAAGAGACAAAGACATTTGTAATGCTTAATGGGAGAAAAATCTTTTTACTGAAAGGAACTTCTGGATTTATGCCTGAAAGTCAGGCATTCAAGAATTATCTAAGTGTAAGTATTTTAGCCCTGGTGACTTGCCACCTAGTTTCATATAGATCTGCTTGGGTGTGTACACTACCAGATGAAAGCCTTTGTATGTAATCAATGGTAGAAGAGTTAGATTGTTCTAATTAATCAACTTGTCAACACAAACATCCCCTACTCTCAACATCCCCTACTAAACAAGGCAGATACTGATGTGGCCCATTAGCCCTTCCACACATCTCCTCTGCAGGACCTCAGACTGCAGTCCTGGGCCTGCTCCAGACACAGCCACGTGTTGAAATGAAGGGAACATAAGAACATGAGAAGGGAACATGAGAACATTTGAGAACCCAAATTTAAATGTGGGTTTGCTCTATATCTTAGGGTAAAGTCCCAGCAAAGGCAGAGTCACAGTCACTTTTCCCTTACCCATTTCCTGGGGTGTTCAGCACAATCAGCTCAGTACACTGGAGTCAAACATCTCTACTCCCTAACACACTCATGGCTGCTCATAGCTCTGAGCAGCTGTCACTAAAACAAGGTTAATAGTACATGCAGCCCATTTGTGAATATACACTTTGCAAAACACCTCAAATCCATCAGCACTTGTTTTTCAGTGAAGAATGCACAGCCACTCAAACAACCCCATTTGGCCATGTGCGCACACGCGGAGAGACAGGAAAAAGATGTTAAGAAAATGTTTCTATTTCAAAGGTCTGATGATGAAACATTTCCCAGAAAATAGCATTTGGACTTCAAGACAGAGAAGAAAAAAAAACACCCAACTTTACCAGCATCACCTTCAGTGAACTTTGGTAGAGGAGCATGGCAAACAATAGTGGAGACATTCCAATACTTACAGATGCAACTTTTTCTCTTAACAAGTTAACAAGTTAAGAAGAAAGCTAAAATGCTGAGTACAAAAGCTTATTAAAAATTTCACACAAGGAGACTAACCAAAGATTAATCATGACTTGCTTAAATTCACTCATAATAATTATAACTAAAACTTATTATTAGAGTGGCCCAAGTCTTGGATTTGCTCCCTGACAACAGAAAAAATAGTTCAAAAGCACTACATAGCAAAGCTCCTTGAGAGGAACAAAAGGTTTCCAGCAGTATAGGAAGAGTGTTCAGACGAGTGTAAATACATCTTATAGCCTTAGTATGTAAGGGCTATTTTGAGTGACAGTATGTATTCTCAACACAAGAGTTGTCAGGATGAGCAGGGCTGCTGAAGTCAACAAAGCAAATCCAAACAAACAGGTCCATTACCTGTCAAGCTCCTCAGTCCAGCACATCTGCCTATCCACTCCTGGTGCACTTTCACAGCTGGATTATGATCTAAGACCACATTCTCATCAGGAGAGGTAGAGCTGTCCTATGCCCAGTGCCAGAGGCTGGGCTCACACAAACCTCTGGCTGCCCAGACTCAGAAGATGATGCACAATTGAAAATTAACCCTGAAAAGTAAGGTTGCTGACTGAAAACTGATGCAGGTCACTGCACAGCTGCCTGTAAGTCAGTGCTGGTACAGGGAAAGGAGCACACAAAGGCAGGCAGACAAAGGGCAGCAGTGGCTGGTTCAGAGATGGCACTGACTTAGATGAACTTGACCTGCCAGCAAACTGCACCCTGAAATCAATCTCTACATTGCTCCTGAAGACCCAGCTCCCAGGGACATCAGTTTGTTACATCTTTTGCCTCCTAACATGTGTTTCTGGAACAGGTAGGAGCCCCTACCCAGGCAAGTGGGGACAGAGCTCCATCTTCCACCTGCTTATCTCCTCACAAATTCCTATTCAATCTCTATTGCCCTATGCCCCACCCACGGTGATGGTAATCAACATTAGCCAGATCCCTATAGATTAGTATTTGAAATAAATCACTTTTGTAAAACTTCTCAGACTACACCACAGCACAAATCCTCTTTTCCTTTTGGTGCAGCTTCTCTTGAGGACATTTCTCTTGGAACCACATGCAATGTAATGAATAACTTTTCCTTACACTTTGACAGTCTACCTTCTGTAGTTTACCTGGTTTGATATAAATGGGGCATTCAGCACAAGTTACCAAATACAGGTATGTGAGATTAACACCAGGAGACAAAAAATTCTTTTCTGAGTTGCAGTTATCATCATAAAACTATCAACTGGTCCTCAGCTCATTAACTAAAGATTACTGTCTTCCAACCTGAGATGCCTTGTGATTCTGCCTGAATATCAGGAGTCCCTTCTGGTTAGCAGAATTTTTTTTTAAAAACCTAAATTTACAGACAGAAGACAAATAGCAGAATTTGGAAGAAATCTGCAGTTTGAATCACAGATTGTTCAACCATCTGGCTCTGTTCAGGCTGACCATCTCACAGCAGAGACTCGATTACAACAAATACAAAATGAGGGACAGTCATGGTGGGACATCTAAACCACAGATTATCCACCAAACTGTTTCCCTCAAAGGTCTTTTTCAGTGCTCAGGGAACAACTCTGGAGGTGTGCTAAATGGGAGGAAGTTCTCTCCAAGGAAGAGAAGGTCTAAGAAACAGACACTGTAGGCACTTTGTAAATATGTCCCATATAAGTATGATTTGGGAGGCCTGCTGGGAATAAGTATTATTTTGATACTTATGTGAAAGAAGCAGACAGATAATATGCAAATTAAGTTTAGGATTATATTTTTATCCCATTTAAGGGCTTTATGATCTCCACATGGAGATCTTAAAGCCCTGAAAGGTCAGCAAGGTATGTGTAGCAGATAATTCAAACAAAAGTCCAGAGGAAAAAAATATGCTTTCCAATTTCAGAAAATAAAAACAATCAGAGAACAATTATCAAAACTTGAGTTATTTTTTCCATTTGAAAAATAGAACAAAGTAAGAGTTGATGAGTGAGTTGTAAAAATTAATGATTCAGGCTTAACATGCTTTAGAGGAGATAAACTTGAATTTAAAACAGTTTTGTAAAACAGGGCATGAAGTTGCCAGCCACTCAATAAGGGAGGGTTTGCCTCTTATTTGATTTGTGACATGAAAGTCACTAAATCCCTATTCTCCTGATGAATCACTGAGAGTGGGTTAGATAAGTCACAAACTCTATATTTTTTGTTTCTTCAACATTTTGTGTTATGGTCCAATAAACAAGATTTCTCTTGAGTCATCAAGCAGTCAGCTATCAGCATTAGATTTATTCTCATTTGCTGAAGAGTATTAAGTGCCACCATCACTTAAGCCAAACAACTTAGCCCATTTTTGCTAAAGTAGACAAGAAATATAACTTGCTTTAAAAATGGAAGAGGACAATATTTTCAAAGCTAACATGTAGCATACTTGTGGTAAAAAATCAAGAAACTTTGATCCTTTTGGAACACCTCTTTCTCCCAGAGCCTGGGAAAGCAGCAAATCACGAACACATCTGGATATCAGAGTCTGTATCTGAAGGGATCAATTTTCTTGATGATGTGATTTATAAACATTTATTACCACAGCTTGTAATCTACACCTGTTTTTCCACAGCACTAACAGCAATGTGTAGTGGACCAACAGCATCTCTACAGATTTATCACTACAAGGGATTTTTGATAGCTGCCAGTATCTCATATGGTAGTAGCATTTCCAACCAACTAAATCCTAGGCAGAAGCTGTCACTAGGCCCTTGCTGGGAGGGAAAGAAACTATCAAACATACATCAAACCAGCTGCCATGCAAACCTAAAATACAAGGGAAAAATGTACAAATAGATTTATAGAAAATGTCAGGGGAAAAAACCCAAAACCAAACAAAACCCAGTGGTTTGAGGCTAATAACAACCACAAGTTTTTCAAAGTACATTCATACACAATAACAACAGCCTTCAGAGCTGACAGCATCTGCTCTCTGGCCTTTCACAGTTTAAAAATGCAAGCAGGTCCTTCAGAATGAATCAAGGCAAAGTGAGAAGAAACAATTTCTAAAAAGGAGTAAAACAGTCTGTAGCTGTTAATTATTACCACATTTTTAGCAGGAAAAATGAAAAACTAGCTCTTTTGGTCCTGATTTATTTTTTACCAGATTTTACCCAAATGTAGATTTTGACACAAAACCAATGCAACCAATCGGGAACCTGGTTCTCAAAGGTGACAATGCAACTCCATGTTCATACATGTTGCATGTCAATGGGAATCAGGCATGCCAAACATCTTTCTGGATTGGGAACCTCAATGCAGGCAGACAAGAAGTACCTCTCTCACCCAGTGCTCCATTCACCAGATTTACCCTGTGGGTGCTTTGTCAGGTCTCAGCCTTGGTGGGAAATGCCTTCTTTCTCTCAGCCCTTTGCAGATATTACCATTTTTGCAGTAGTCTACCACTGTTCATGGAAAGAAGGGGCTCCTTTCAGAAGAGTTATAAGTGAGGAAGGTTGTGGTGTCCAGCTACCTTTGGAACAGCTGTCAGAGCATTTGTGTGTCACATATAAGCTACACAGCAAGGAAACTCTGTCTTCAGGTCCAGTCTTTTTCACAGCTTAAATGCCTGTATCAGTTTGGGATTTACAGGTGTTCTAGATTACAACAGGTTATTTCTAAAGCAGAGCAGGAGCCATTTCAGCCATTGCCTGGGATCAGAACCAGCCCCAACTCTCTGTACAGCAATATCTCTGCCTGAGCATCTGCAGGCAGGACTTCTGCATGCCTGGCACCAGAGAGGACTCAAACCCACACACCTATGCTCATAAAGCTGCTGGAGGTTTGCAGATGTTTAGGGGGGGTTGGAAGATTTTTAGCCATATTTTGTCAGCAGTCACATTGTTGGACCAGAGCTGTGCTTGTTCTCGTGAGTGAAAGAAACCAGCAGCGTTTTTGCAGAGATGGGAAGAGTCCCACTGCAGCATCATTAGAGCACGATGCGGAGAAGGACATGACCAGCTGGCTCATGCCAGGTCTCTCATTTCCCAAAGATTAATTTCATAACCACCAACCAACTCCAAATACATAAGGACAGAATGGAACTGATCCTCATTTACCCAATATTTTGGGCAAGAGTGTCAATGACCACTATTTCCAGAAGAACCTTTAGGTACCAGCTGCTGTCTTGCAGACATAGAGACTGATGGATGGAAATTCTGTAGCACACAAACACACTCATCATTTAGGTCCCAAAGGAGGCTTGGAAATGTCTGAAAATTACCCTTTAGGACTTAGGCACCAAATTTTGCTAAACCCTAAATGACTAAACCTTTTTGTATTTCTCTGAGGTGTGACTGAGGGTAGGGACACATGAATTAGAAAAGACAAGAATGAGAACAGGTTAGTATTAAACAAGTAATATAATATAGGAGAATATGAATTATGCAATACCTGATAGTTTATTAACTCACTTTATTTGGCATTCTGCGGTGATAAATCCTGAGGAAAGACTGTTACTGCCATTTGGGGAACAAAAGTCTGAACAATTGAACAAGATTGGTTGTGCCTTTGGAGAAAAATATTTCTGCATGTCACTGTTCAAATTTGGCAACTGAAACAGGCAAAGCCAAGAAAAAGAGATAACTAGAATAATGGATGTTGTATAATGGCATATCTGTACAATTATAAACTCTTGATTTAAAATTCTAATTGCAAGCAAAATACAATCTCCCCAATGTATCAAATCCTGTGTTTTTCACTAATAATGAACAGACTAAGTTTAATCTTGACTCCATAAAATGATCTTTCTTTTTCTTAGCAATGGCCATAAAGAAACATTGTGCTACAGATTAGTTTGTGAGGATGGCAATACAAAGATACTGCTCTAGAAGCAGCTTCAACATTTAACAGTCACCCATGGATTTTTTGGTCCAGTCGGGAAGATTATGACAATACAGTCCAGGCTGCTATGAAGCACCAATGACAGACAAGCAATTTCTTCCTTAAAGACCATTAATTCCTGTTGAGACACCTCCTCACTTTCCAAGGGCTGTGTAGATTTACAGTTTTTATGTTATATTTTGTGACACAGTGGCTGTTAGCCCTTTCTGTTGAATATGTACCCCATGTGCATAAACAGAGTGTCTGTCTATACACACACATGAGTTTTAGAATAGGCTTATAAATTAAGAAATCTTACATCTTTCAGAAGGATCAATTGGATGTATGCTGGAAATCCACTTGAAGAGTCCTCCTCTTCCCTTGGCCCACCCCCAAATTGCACCAAACCAGCATTGCAACCACCTCGTCACCTGGGGCAACACTGTGACTTCATCTTCTTTGTAAAACCTGGACCACAGGCAGGACACAGGCCCAGTCCACATCTTCATAAATACATCTCCATCAAGGCATTGCATCACCTGAATCAGCATTTTCATTGCCATTAAAGGATCTGTGGGTGCTAATACATCAGAAAACACAAAAAACCCTTTTTCCTAGAAACATAAGTGCAAAATCCCTCTTTGCATCACTGTGGCAGGAACTTAGGCTGAAAACAGCTGTAATATTGTCACAGAGTAGAGTAGTAGTAAGCTTGTAGGTTTCCTTAGGTAATATCCTTTGGACCATGAGCTGCATTGAAACTCCAGGCTTTCCAGAACTGAAGGGCAGATCAGTTCTACATGAACAAGTGTGATGGGCCAGTTTGAACAGTCAGCCAAACCCCCACCCAGCTGCTCATTCTCTCCCTGAGATGCTCACACCTCCTGGCTTGTTCCTGGCCACCCCCTATTAAACTTATTTAACAGAGGGGTAAACAGCAAGAGCAGAAATAGAAAGCTAGTGGGGTGAGATAAAAACAGGGAGATTGCTTCCTGTTCCAAACTCATCTCTGTGAAAATTAACTTAACTTGTTGTCTACTGATTATGGTGGCAGGAAACAAAAAGACCAATACTGAAACAATACCTTTCCTTCCCCTGCCTTTCCCACAACCAACCTCCTTCCTTCTCTCCTGCCTTCTCTACCAGCACCAGGTTCAGGTGTAGATGAGGATGGATGATTCTGATCAGTACACAGCAGTTCCTATCTCCTACTCCCTCCTCCTGACATCTTCCCTCTGCTCTGGCATGGCTTTCCACTGGCTACATTCCTGTCAAGGAAGTCTGGGATGGTCTCTCCCTGGGCTGTGGTATCTGTTCTGGCACCTAAGCACCTTCTCCTCCAGCCTTGTTTTTGAACCCAGTTGTTTCTCACCTTTTATTCCCTCCTCCTCTGCCTGTCCAGTATTTTCTGCCCTTTCTTGAGCACATTGTCCCGGAGGCACTGCCAGTTTGGCTGATGGGCTCAGCTTGTCCTGCAGTGGGTCCCCTGGAGGCAGTCATGTGGTGCATGGGCAGAACCTGGTCTATTCTCTCAGGGGACACCCAATGCAGCAGGAGGCAGAAGGAGGCAACACCACTCTCCCAGTTTCTGCACTACTGACTGTCAGCACCTGCTTTGGGCATTTTGGTACATATCAGATTGAGCACTGCTTTCTCAAATCTGCCACTTGTGAGGCACTGGAAACCCTAGCAAAGCATGAGGTTTCACTATATAAAGTGTTCTAAAAAAGAAATTAGTTAGAATGAAGAATGGAGTTATTTGGGGATAAAGTTCTTGCTGGTTTCAAAAACCTGCTGTGTAAATGGGAGAAATCCAGACTTGCAGACAGCAGAAATGGAGAATGAGCTGGTGAATCTGCAGTGTCAGAAAGGAGAGGAAATGTCTTTTCAAAAAAAATGCAAATTTATTGGCACTTCAGTAGAGAATATGCAAAGATTTAATTTTCTTATATTTGAATGGTCCTGAAGTGTACAAGATAGAGACACCACAAGTGTGTATTCCCACACTAAAAACAGATGCCTTATTCTTCAAATTTATCATCCATACCTGGAAAAAATGCACTTGTACTGTCACAGAGAACACTGAGTTCCAGTGAGTCTTTTGAAGGCATCAGTTCTTCCTTAGGTGAAACTTGGCAAATGCTACTGCTATATATAGCATCCCCTAGATAGGAAACCCTCTCATCTTGATGTGATCATATATTCTACACCATAGCAAAGAAAAATCTCTAAATCCGAAGAGCAAGATTGAGATGGAAGAGACTGTTGCAAGCACTGCTCTGTATCTTGGAGAATTAGACATGTTTATGATAGAATTTTCATAGTCATATAAAAATACCACATTGGGAGCTTATTTTCACTCTGGTTTTCAGTATCAGGCAACATTTGGAGGCATTTAAGGCAACATTGTGGAATGAAATAAAAAAGGAAATAATCATTGGTCTGTGTTTAAAACATTAAGATGTTGCAGCTAAAAATCAATTATTATTCTCACCACTTTGAGCCCCTTTGTAGGACTGGAGCTAAAGTCTGACCACAATATTCTGCACTTCTGAAGACTGGTCATTTCTCAGAAGTACGAAAATGTTCAGGGAAAAAAAACCTGTTTGGGTCTCCAGAGGCAAACTAAAGTTTAGATTTGGTAATATACAAACAAAAACAGGCTTTCTCCATTTTTCTGACTGTAGACATTTTCTCTCAAGAAAATCTAAAATAAGTATGACTAAACAAGTTTCCCAGAGGCTCTATTCTTTGCTTTGCCCTATTTTTTATTTTCTCCCCTCAAGTAATGTCCCCAGATTTTTCTGTTTTGTTCAGCATGATTTTGTTTAGCAGTGGTCTTCCTACAGCAGATTCAAATAGTGCTCCTGTTTCTCATTCAAAATTGAAAAGGTGTCTAACTATTTTAAGATCAAGGAAAACTGGATAATCAGTACTGGCAATGCTCTGCAGAGCACCCATGTGGCAGGTCATCTAAATGGAAGTACACAGATTAAAATCTTTGCAGCTCTCTCCAGAGCAACCCTATATTGATTAGTGTTCCCAGAAACACAGAAAACATCTTTTTCCAATGTTATACAGCCTGATGGGAACCAAAGATGCACAATGCTTGATCACTGGCTTGTACAAGCACTGAATCCAGAGACATGATTTCAAAAATAGCAGACACAGAAATGTAACATTTGCTTCTAAATATTTTTCCTTTACTACAAGTTATAGCACTTGTACTTCTTTCTTCTCCATTTAGGTATAAGCTTCACAATTTAAGGCTCAGCAAGAATAGTATAAACATTTTATACAATTCTAGGATCTCCATGGCTTTCATTTAATCCTCAATATTGTAGTTTTTTGCATCCAAAGTCAAACAACATCTCTGAGATTAGGCATTGGAGACGAGATGAAGAGCAAGATAAAAACAAGCTGAAAGTTTCATCAGTGCAAAGAGGTGGGTGAAGGTGGGGTTTTGAGCTGATTTCTTCTAAACATCTGCTAAGGCACTGATTGAAAACAACTGCACTGAGTGGCTGCTCTGACTGGAGTAATTAGTCCTGCAATCACTGCATGCAGGTGTTTAATCACCCAGGTCCCGCTAGCCACATGGTTTTATTGGATTGGCAGTGTCCTTTGGTGGCCTTTACTGCTGTGTGTTCAGACTTGCTGGGAAGGTATCCTTGGCAGAGCACATCTTTGACCTTCAGGGTTTATTGCAGCTGTCTGGAAACAGGCGGCCCCACAGGCGTGCATGAGCCCAGGGTGAGCCTCATGATGGGAGCAAACAGGCTGTGCAAACAAAGGTTCCCACCAAGGCACACCCTGGGGGAAGCAGGGATTCACATTAACTCCTGGCTTCCAGGACACTCATCACCTTCAACCAGCCATTCTGAGATCAGGATTAGAATTTTCCCTCTTTCAGAGCAGCACCAAGAGGCATTTTAAAAGTTTGGTTGTTATCTCACATGAGATCAAAATCCTCAGGACAAACTATGCTAAAAAAGTTATTTGCTAGTTCCATAAAACAAGAACAAAAGCATAATCTGTTTTATTGTTTTAAAGTATCTCTTAAGTGTCAAAAAAGTGTCCTGGATTGCCAAGAAAATTGTATTCTATTTGCCATCTGTATGACAGTTGTCTTCTGTTAAGTGGGTAGTTTTCCTTATCTCTTCCACAACCTCCGGGGAATCCTCTCCCTGGGGAGACATCTGCTGATAAGAGGCTATTGAATGTCACTGCATGACTGATAAGAACTACAGCTTCCTGTTGTGAGATGCTCCACCCAGAGGAAGGAGCCAAGCATTCCTACCCGGATATAATCTGGAGATTCTGGAGCACCAGCGTGGCTTTTCTCCACTGGATTTCCCAGAGGAACAGCTGTCTTTTCCATTGCATCTTCAGAGGAAGACTACACCCTTTCTACAGGACCCCTGCTCCAGCAGAACCACACCTGGCACTCCAGGAAGACTGCAGCCACAATTCCATTTGGACTGCTACCAACACCCTGACCAACAGGGTGTCAGGCTGTGTTCTGACTCGGTCAGTGTTGTTTTGGTTTACTTCATTGTTTATTTTATCTTTTATTTTCTTCCCTAATAAAGAACTGCTATTCCTGCTCCCATATTTTTTGCCTGAGACCCCCTTAATTTAAAATGTATAGCAATTCAGAGGGAGGGAGTTTACATTTTCCATTTCAGTAGAGGCTCCTGCCTTCCTTAGCAGACACCTGTCTTTCAAAACCAAGACATAAAGGAGTTCCTTTTTAAACAACCATTTGTAGTCAGCTTCACATTTCTTTCCCAGAAACACAAAATTCCTATTCCAATGTTATGAACAAAACAATCTTCATGCTGAGACTGAAAAGTACATGTTTAAAGAGTGGTGCAACCACCTTTACTTTTACAGCAAAAATAACCAATTTTTCATGAGATTTGTTATTCTCTCCTCAGGAAGGCAGGTGATTTGAAAGAAACAGAGCATAGAGTTGGCCCAGTGGAGTGAGTAACATTCTTTAAAATTTCTGCAAATGAAATCCAGTATTCACTGGCATTTGTGATCAGTCTTTGTGTATTCATCTCTCCTTCCTTTCTATATGTGCTGCCAGTGACCAGAACTGAGCTTCTGAGACCCTTCCTCGGGGATTTATCCCCAAGAGCAGAAGTACAGTTCTCTGAAGATCCAACACTAAACTAATCGCTTCTGTCAGAAGTACAATGCACATTTTTAAAAAGACATTTAACCCTGCCTTGAAAAATGGTAGATCCATCATATCCAACAGCAATTTGTCTCCTTCATTACTTTCTCTTTCAATCCTGTGTGACACGCACACTCCCAAAAATGCATTGTGATGTTTATCCCCTGAGCCAGTGTCCTCACTACTATAAGCTAACTGCTAATCTTCAGACCCAGAGCTCTCCTTCTTATGCACAGATTTGGCAAGGCTGAGTACCAGCTGACACTCAGCTTTCTCACCTTTTAAAGCATTTACAGCAAATTTATGATCCTCTCTCACCATGTGCACGAGAACATTGGAGGCATTTTTATGAGGAAGGCTGTCAATCAAGATCAGCTCTTTATGTAAAGAATGTGATTTAATCAAATGGGAATTAATCCAGGGAAGCCTTACAAACCAAGCTATGAAGGATGCTAAATATGACAATTTGGTGTCTCTATCATTGGTGGGAAGTTGCAGGCAGAGCTCCGAGCATGTGAAGCCCCTGATGAATGGATACCTAACCTACACCCCATTGCCATGCTGACAGCCCCAGGGTGCCCTGGGATGCCAGAGACAGAAAGCTTTTCTTCTGGCTGTCATTTTTTGGCCCTCAATAACCTCAGAAGGTTACTGAAAGCTGGAGTGATCTCCTCCTGATAGCCGTGACATTGTTTTCTAAGACCTGTTCACCCAAAACCTGATACCAGAACTACCCTAACAGTAAAATAAATAAAATCCATAACTATGTGTAAAGTGTTGGCTTTACAAAACTGCAACAGAAGCACTGAAGTCTGCAGCTCTTGTTTTACTCCTAACAAAAGAGAAACATCACCCGGTGCTGGAAAGGACAGAGACTACTGCCAAGAAACTGAAGTAAGTGGTGCCAGAAGTTTGCTCCATCCTCACCAGTAAAATTTCTGGAGACACACAAGATAGATACATACAAAATGTATTTGTAGAAACATCAGGATTAATTCTGCAGAGCACACAAGAGCAGTATTGTGTTTACATCCCAGACTATCCCAGAAGGTGTTCTGTGTCTCTTCTTGTACCCGCACCAGCCTTCATCCATGTGGGGATGGTCAGGCACGGGCTGTGACGAGGAGAGCAGTGCTTGCAGAGCATCCCTTGTGCCACCCCTGTACCCACAGGCCATGTGCTCCGCGGACAGGACTGAGATCAGGGCTGGACACAATTTACCTGGAAATTGCTTTCTGTTGCAATAAGCTGCACCACACAAAGAGGATTGAAGATGGAACACAGTGGGAAATCTGAGCTGTCGAAGGGCTGAGCAAGGCTCACCCAGACAACCTCTCACCCACGGATGTGGTCACTTCCTAAACGTAAGAATTTTACGTGACCTCTGTCTCTCCCAATAAAAGCAACGTCTGAATTCACAAAGCAGGACCTTTGTTTTTATTCATCAAGATTTCAGAAACAAAAATACAGGTCTGAGCAATTATCCTCAGAGAAAAAGCAACAGCAAAACTGGAATGCATTAGCCATAAATGAGGCAATTAAGTCTAACCTTTGCTAACCTGGCAGGCCAATGGTATAAACAGTATGCCAGGAGTTATTTGGGTCCTATAGATGCCCTTTAAAAAGCCAATTATCTGGAAATGAGTGACTCTGTCAGATGACAATGTAGCAGTCCTTCAGAAAGTGCTGGGAGGGGAGTGGGAGGGGGTGTCTCTCTGCCTGGGCCCACATGCAGCTTTCCAGTATAATTGAACAGCTCTCCTTGTTCAGAGGAAGGCAAAGGTTTCTTTCAGTGGAAGGTCTTTGAAATTAATTACACTGCCTCTTACTGGGGAACAGTAGGGCACACTTGCTTGGACGCTGTGTCAACATGTGAGTAGGTTACTAAGGCAGAAAAAAAGGTACAAATAAAAAGCAAAAAAAGACAGGGGACACAGCAAGATGCATGAGAGTGCCAAGTCTCAAAAATGCCAGGATGAGATGAAACACAACTAACTCAGCTTGTGTTACTAAAGAAAGAAAGAAGAAAGAGCTGAAATGGCTGTCAGGGCACATATACAAACAGTAGCTATGAAGCAGGTAGGACAGGCATGCCCAAGGACAGGGGCAGAAGGGGAAAGGAGAACCTTGATTTCAATTTGTCTTCATAAACAAAAATGCACATCTACATGCTATTTCAGAAAGAGCAGCACACCAGACATGGGACTTCTCCAGGTGACATGGCTGACCTCACAGCAGGTATCTCCATCAATCAATGGGGGGATTCCAGGTCCCAGTGCAGATTCAGGCTCAATTATTTTGCTTCATCGCTGATTTTTATCTTTTTTTTTTTAGGTTCAAACTAAAACTACACTGTCCTTCTAAGACTCAGCAAGGGAGAATCAGGAAAACCTAAACGGAAAGCAATGAATGACATTTACCTGCCATCTTTCTTCCCATCTACTAGCCCCTCCCTCTCTGCTGTCTCACTTCCACCTCAGCCGCCCCACTGCTCCAAGCATCCATCCCATCTGTCCTTCACTTCCACACTCCAGCACCCACAAGCAACAGAGGCTGTAAAAGGGCATCAGAGACCACGGTCACGAGCTAGCACTGGGATGAAGCCAGCATGTGCCATGTGGGCACACATCCAAAGGATGCTGCTGCTGCTTGTCTGAGACAGGCCCTGATTATCTGCTTGATGGTCAGGGGACTCATAATTCTTTTGAGGGTCTCATCTTCTCCAGACCATTCATTCTGCCTGTGCAGGATGATGGGCTGGCTCTCACTGGCCCCAGGGACACACAAATACTATTGCACGTGAAGAGCCTCTAAAGCAGTGTGAGGTCAGTGTGTCTGGGGTGATGAAATTACAGACAAAAGCACTG
This sequence comes from Passer domesticus, assembly GCF_036417665.1. NCBI lineage: Eukaryota > Metazoa > Chordata > Aves > Passeriformes > Passeridae > Passer > Passer domesticus. The sequence goes on along the minus strand of NC_087474.1, from coordinate 31,611,709 downwards.
TTGCTGGTGGAGGCTCCTCTCTTTGTATGTAGTTGTCTTCACAGGCCAACAAGAGAGAATATGAAAATCCATAAAGGAGCAGCAGAGATCAGAGAGCAATCAGAAAAACACGAGATGGTAAAGTGAGGTACTGCATCCTAATTATATGCTCAATTTTGACACACAGACTGTATGGCTACAGCTTTGAAAAACAAAACATGACTATCACAGCATCCAAAGAAAGAGAAACAGACAGCAAAACTAACCACATCCATCAGCTCTGTAACTATCCTATACAGCCCTGCCCCCAAAAACCTTTTAATATTAATTTCTTAATTTCCCACCCCAAATTCAAGTTCCAACAGGTTGTTTTCTCCCAGGGGGCTGTAAAGGACACACTTCACTCACACCCCAGCAGCTGCTGCTCTGTAACAGCAGTTTCTCTGTGTGCCAGCCTCTTACACAGGTAACCCGGACAAAAGGCATCTCCCAGGGTATTGCACATTTAATGAGTGGGGACTCTTAACAAAACCAGATTTGCAAATTTTATATTTAATAGAGCTTTCAGTATAAGTAACTAAAATGCACAGACCATTAATTAAGCTGCATGTTTTGGCTACTTGTATTAGCAGAACTCTGTGGTGATCTGACTGCACACTACCCTTTACTTAATGGCAGCAACTGTTGGTGTACCTGATCTGACATTCATAGAGCTTTACAGTTCCTTTTGTAAGAAAAAAACATCTCCAGAGAAAGTAATCCTGTGGTCCTTCCAATGAATGGTAAGACAAAGAGCATACTCAGCCCTTCTCAGCAACACCACTCTCCTCTGTTATTAACTTCCCACTCAGTCTACTTAATGCACACCCCACTGACACCAGACCCAGCAGATTGTTTCTCGGAGGTGTTTAAACAAAGTCTTACCAATTCATCTCTGTTCCCATTGCTACTTTTCCCCCATTTCATTAACTGCTTAGGTCTGGGTTTTCCCCTCATTTATATTATCATGGCAGCAGTTTCCATATACCTCAGGCCACCTTCTGTTCAATAATCACCAAATTCTCAATGTTGCTCTCAGCTCTGTTCTGCCTCAGTCCTGCTGAGGCAGCCCAAGATTAGGTCTGCTCACACTGCAGCCTGTACACACACTTCCATCAACTCACAATGGGAAAAACATTAGTACAGGGGGCAAAAAACTTACATCTCTGCTTAGCACTTTCGAAATTAATAAGGGCTCTCGCTCAGATCTGACCTTCAATCAAGTACAGAGGACAACCACAAAAAAACCCCAAAGCCTGAAGGTTACTAATGAACACTGCAAGTAAGTATCAAACACCTAAGAGTCATCCTTTGGAAAACAGCAGAAAATGTGGAGGGCAGACCTAATCTTGGTGTTTGGCACTACTTGTGCCACAAGGTCAGCAGAGCAGACTTTCTTATTTATGGATGATGTGTGAATCAGCTCCTTCTGCCATATAAGATTTAGTCACTTCAAGAAACTGGCAAAAACATGAAAGCTAGAGGACTCTTGGAAAAACTTTTTTTTTTATTTTCCTTAGAAAATATATGTTGTATTTGATTCTATCACAAAGTAGTTTCTTCTTCTGCACCTGGGAACAAATCCTGTTCTCCTGAATCATGCCAAGGCTTTTATTGATAAGCACCATAAAAATGGTGTTCACAGGTCTGTCTTCACACACATGCCTTATAGTCTGAGATTTCTTTTCTTTCCTATATTCTGCATTCAGTTCAGCTTCTTTTTACATGGAAAAAGTGACCACAACAGTTCAGACATCCCAGCAGTCTTGTGCTTGCACATGTAGTGTTCAGATGCAGTTCTCGTTAGATGTTGTATAGAAATTACCTTGATTTTCAGAATATTAACTTTCCAGCCTTTGTACCACTTCTCCCTTTGTCCACAGCACATCTCCACTCCTATTTTTATCATGCTTCATGTGATGTCAAGGAACTGCAGACCTTCAGCATCCTCTCTCTGCTGATTCTACCCATGCATGACCAGTGCCTGCTGCCTCCTCTTTCAGAGCCAGGAAAAGTCATCCAGCTCAGAGAGGTTTCCTCAGCACCACAGTCCATCCAAACCTACCATCTCATGTTTGACCATCTGAATTCCTTCAAAACAGCCTCTATACAGTTTTTTCTTACAGTCTAGCATAAATGCTCTTCTTTCATTTAGCTCAGTTCCTTAGATACTTCCTACATGGGAATCCAAACAGATCTGCACTGGCCATGCAGCCTTTTTTACTAATTTAACTCGCTCTCACTCTTCCGTGTATATTCTTCTTTCACAACTCATTTATCCCATTTCTCTGGTTTTGATTTCTCTTTCCAGCCACTATCAATCCAAATTTTTTTTTCTCCTTTTAAAGGAGAAAAAAAGGATTTTCTCCTTTAATCCTTTTAAAGATTTTAAATATTCTTTGCTGATCAGTTCCATGTTGCTCAGTTGGTTTTGGCCAAAGACCCCAAATAACAGGTCAGAATCAGCACACTGTAACATCATAGCCTATCCCTCTGTCCTTGTTTGTTTAACAGGACTTTTCACCAGCACCATTTCAGGGTGCCAGCTGCATTCCCCATGGTAATTAATGCTCATTTGTGAAGTCCCCCTGCTGCTTACACTCCAAGAGGACTGTGTGTGAAGTCAGTGCATATGAGTTCTTAACTCCAACTGCACACAGCAGCCAGAAGACGGATGAATAGTTGCATTAAATGCTCTCATAAGTGAACAGTTTTGACCTCTCCCTGGAAATCTCCCAGCTTCAGAAGAGATACCAAGTATTCCTGTCACCTGGAAGAGGTAAACACATCATGACAATGGGCAGCAGGAGAAAACTAGCACAAGGAAGAAAACTGGCAAAGGGGAATAGAAGCAAAAATAAAAACCACTTTGTCTGAAAGACTCTAAATCAAAAGCAATCCTTAACAGCAATGCCCAGAAATCACAATGCTCCTTCAATATAATGTCCATGGTGGCAATTAAACTGAAGGGAAAAACATGATACAACATTTGAGCTTGGAATTGTAACAAACCTTTGCCTTTAGGTCTCTACTAAACCCATTTCCCTGCATTCATACAGGAAAAGTAATCAAGGTTTGGAATTACCTCTATTCATCTGTTTGGGTTATTCTTGCCTCACGGTTCTGTAAAGACACAAAACTCCCTCTTCATTTTTTCCCAACAAAATGATTACCCATTTGTTTCCACACTCAAACATGAAATAAAAACAGGGATCCCACACACTCCTTGTGCAGCCTCTGCTTAGGGATTCTTTCTTGGAACAAATTACAATAATATGGGTCTTCTAAAGCAGGGACTCAGCAAACAAAAAGAGCAAGGGTTATGATCTGCTTTTTTTATGTACTGGAAAGGCAGAATAAATGGTTTGTTTTGCTTGATGTAAGTCTTCTTTTTGTTTAGCACTTTTGTTAAAAAAAATAGGTATGTCAAAAATGTTACATCTTTACTGCAAAACAACCCAGAAATATCAGGTAGAAAATAGGGTTCTGCAAGTTTAGAATTGACAGCTTTTCTTCCATCTGCCAGGATTTTAAGATAAATCTATTTTATAGACAACCTACAGAAGAGAATTGTAAACAATCCTAGAACAAAGAATCACCCTGTTTCAGTAAATCAAATTCATTTGTTTATAATGTATGATTCTTCTAGTACTCTATAGTTTTTCATAAAATATGGGGTAGGCAAGATAATCTCACACAATGAAAAGAAACAAAAGCAAAAATTCTATATGCTACTTTATCACATCTTAGAAGAGCAACAAGAAGTCCTACTTTTTCCATTTTGCAAATAATTACATCAGTAATTTGGGAGCTGCACCATCATTTCCAAATGCATTATCTACAACAGGAAGCCTCAATTAAATCAGTTATTAAACCTAATTAATTAAAGTTCCATGATTTCTACACCGGTGCACTTATTTTTGTTCAGGGAAGTCTTACTTGCACTTTGTCCTTTTTCTAATCAGCCTAAACAAAATCAATATATGAGAGCTGATACTGCCTGTTGGTCATTGAAGGATGAATTCCAAGTCATTTAGTTACAATTAATTTGGAAATACTTTCTCTCCTACAGAAAGCCTACTGAAATTGCGTTTTTCTCTTATCTGAGAATCAATCATTTCACTTGAAGACGCGGAGAGCAGGGGAGATACATCCCTTCACTCTGCAGCATTAAATGGCTAATTAATATTTTCCAGGTAACATTTTAAGTAAAGAGGAAAAGGAGAACTTAGATGATAACAACTTGTCAGAGCTTGAGGAAAAGCTTCTGTCACAGAAATGGCCATGGCTGTTTAGCCAACACCAACAACTCCCCCGAGCTGCTCCATGCGAGGTGTAACACTGAAAGGTTTGCCGTAGTTTTGACTCATCTTCCCTCTCTTCCCACTCGCATCCCACTAGCTTCTTAAAGTATTTTTCATTTGGCTCTTCCATCCAACAGCTCCTTCAGGTTTTTCTCATGTCTCCTACATCATTCCTTGTCCCTTTTATATCCTCTCTTGTCTTGCTCTCCCTTTGTCTCCTGCCTTCTCCCATTTGTTGTTCTCCAAGACCATTCCTAGGCGTTGTAAATGTGACTGCTCAGCAATCAAGCAGAAAGGGAAAACCCAGGCACCAAGGGAACCTTACTGCCTAGGTCTAACTTGAAATAGACTGACACGGGAGCAATTAGAATGTAATTTTATGTAATAAGATGATTTATTCATTAGTACAAGGCAGGGATAAAAGCTTACAGCTGATGAGAGAAGCAGGTTTGTTACAGCTGTCAATTCTACCAGCAAAATGTATTAGTCATTTAATTTCCTTTTTTTTTCAAACTCCAAAAGCATCCTATAATTACATGTGTGTGCCCTTCCTTATAGCGGGAGATTTTGCACAGAGCTCTTTATTTTCATAATGAAATGAGAACAATTAAAGTGTCATGAGATGATTGGTCTGTCAGTGAGTTTGATTGACCATATACTACAAAAAAACCCATGCTTTTTAAAATAAATAATAAGATATTGGAATCAAAATACCTATACTTTATCATACAAGGAAGGTTAATAAGTATCAGGTACCTCAAGCATACTCTTAGCCAAGAGACTTACATGAAGATTCAGATGGTTTCTTTTCAAGGACAGCTGCTTTAACAGGAGTCAGCTCTTATTCCTTTACTGTTTTCAAAGCAATTGCAGCCTAGAAGTCTGATTATCAACATCCAAAGCACTTCTAATGTTGGCCTTCCAACCCATAATAATTAGACCCAGCACAAGACTGCCTAGGAAGGCATCTGCAACATTGATGACATGTGGAAGAGAATGAGAACATGAAGGCTTTGATCATCTCACACACCAGCCACAGGGCCCAAGACTCTGCACAAGGTAAAGAGCATCCTGCTGTATCTCTCAGTGGTCACAGCTGGAGAGTACACTTCCCACTCTGCATTACCTCCTAGGTTGAATTTATGGTGGATAGGAGTACTCAAATCTTCTCCCTTCCCTGTCTGGAGAACAGGAATACTTAATCCTCAGCAAGACCTTGGCTGAACAATGGTTCAATACCTAGTGGAACTTAGCTGGCAGCAATACATGACAGAAATGACCCTTGCCTAGTACCAAGTTTCCCAGGTCATTCTACCCTGCCCCTACTTCCCATCTGCCCTCCAATGACTTGGTGTTCTTCAGAATACGAAATTACAGACTAGACACCAAAGAAACACTGGTGATGCTTCACTTCAGGCAAGATTCTCAACCTGTATCAACCAGACCCTGTTTCTGCTATTCACCATCCAGCAGTGGAGAGCAGGAGCATCACCACTAAGCTGCCATAGGGGGATTGGGCTGTTTTCATGTGTCAGAGCTCATTAATTATATTAGCATGTATGGCCCTGTTAATATTTCAGACACCAAGATGAAACCGCAAAGAGCCAGGGCTGCCCTTTCTGGAGTGGCGTGGTCATCCTTACTCCTGTTCCCCTCCATGACATGCCAACACAAGCTGCCAGCTCCTGGTGGGTCCTTCAGCTTGCTTGGGGTTTTCCCAGTCCAGGAAACTGTCATCATGATCCCCAAATTAGCTGCTGAACATGTCTGCAACAGAGTTGATCACCTCAGCAGTCCTTTGTCATTCAAGTAAGAAAAGGTTTTCCTTCCAGTTAAACTACACCAAGTATTTTCAGATTCAAACTTTCCTCCATCAGTCACCAAGATCACAAACACATTCAAAGTATTTGCACATCTGCTCAGCTCAGCAGGTACACAGCAATCCATCCAAACTCCTCCTCCAAGAAATCTCAGGAGGCCTCTTCCCTTTACTGGGGCAGAGGGGAAGTGTCTGCATGTGCCAATGACCAGCAGGTCGAGAGAGGGGATCCTTCTCTTTCACTCAGCACTGGTGAGTCCTCTGGACCACAAGGTCCAGTTCTGGGCTCACAGCTACAAAAGGGACATGGACATACTGGAGAAAATGAAACAAAGATTATTGAAGATGCTACATGGAGGAGGAGGGATTTGCCACACCTGGAGAGGTGGAGAGCTGACAGCCTGAAAACTGGAAGGGTCAGGGCTGCTCTTAGCAAAGTATATAAATATCAGGTAAGAGAGTGTAAAACTAAGTGAACCAAACTCTTAATGAAAGGACACAGAAGGCACAAACTAAAATACAAGAAATTCCATTTAAACGCAAGAAAAAGGGAGGGTTTTATTATCAAGTTGATCAAATAATGGAACAAACTGCGTGGTGACATTTGAAGTCTGCATCTTAGGAGATATTTACCCCAAACTGATCATGGTCCAGAGCAGCCTGCTGTTGTTGATCCTGCTTTGCACAGGAGACGGGACTAGACAATCTCCTGCTACCCCTTCCAACCTTGCAAAGAGTGAGGTGGGTTTCCTCACCTTCTCCTGGTTCAGGATTCCCTCTCAGTCTCTGATCTTCAGTTTTCATGAGAAACAGGCTGTTAGCAAAAATACAGTATGAGTTAATGGTCTGGAACACTTTGCTCCCTTTAAAAAACAAGTCTGCTTGCATCATACTTGAGTAATATTATTAATATTACTCCTACCGGGAACAGCTGAACAAAAGCAGGAGGTGTATTTCTCAGAAGTTCCACTCCTTCTGCTGCTTCTTTCTCTGTCTGAAGGCAGCTGTGACTGGATCAATGTAAGTACCTCTGCAGCAGATATGCCAAACAAGCACAGTAAAGGGAAATCAACAGCAAATTGTGACCTGTATAGAAAGATACACTATTTCTTTAGTCGGGTACTGTTTGTAAAAAAAGAAGAGGCATAAAAACAGCCTGGAAGATTCTGGCAAACTCTCTCAAGGGACAAAGTCAGTTCCATTTACAGCAGATATTTGGGGGGCAGTTGGGCCCCATACAAATATTGATGTAAATGCAGTTTCCTGCCCACCCTGATGACAATTTACCAGAGGGCAGTGTCTTACCTGGCAAGTCTTCCCCTGTGAAAGACATATAGGCAGCATACTCTAAATAGAATGTTGCCCAACAGGATGAGGCACTTGTGGGTATTTTCAGCCCTGTATCCAAACAAAGTTCAGTCTCTTGCTGATCATTTACCAGTAACATTCTGGCCACAAAAGAGAGTTGCTGCTTGCAGCAATGGATTTGACAGCCAGCTAAGGACATCAGGCCTTTGCATAAAATAGATTAAAAACTTTTAAAACTGATTTAGAGATGTACTGAACAAGACCTTATAATGGAGAAAGTCTTTGTTGAAGTCATCCTTGCAAGTAGAACCTATTAATTTGAGTGCTGCAGGTCTCTGCAAATGTCAGGTTGCCTTTGGTACAAAGCAACTCGTGTGCAGCTTCCAATAAAGGAAAAATGTCAGCCACTTTTGAGCTTCCTTGGGCCGACACACCTCAATTGCATGCAGTTAACCCAGGTCTCTGCTCCCTACCATCTGCAAGAGAGAGTTTATGACACAGGTTTCCTCTTTTTAATTTACCTACTTCAAGGTACTTCAAGTTCACACTTTTTTATTTCTTGCTGAAGCCAACCTACCTAATAGTGATGGCTTAAGGCAAAGTGATACATTAAAAAAACTCAAAAGACAGAGCCAAGTAGAAGAGAAAATAGTTCTCCAGCCCAGCCCCCACTCAATAGTAACTATACAGCTCTGTGACACGCTGCCAGACAGATACCTCATCTCACTACAAAGCCATATATTCCAGAGTTTAATTATGCTGAATTAGAATGGGAGTTTTCCTGCTAATATCATTGAGTCATAGAGTGATTTGGGCTGGAAAGGACCTTAAAGATGATCTAGTTGAAACCCCCACTAGCTTTCACTAGACCAGGTTGCCCAGAGCCCCATCCAACCTGGCCTTGAACACTTCCAGGGATGGGGACATCCACAATTTATCTGGGTAACCTCTTCCACCCTCAGAGTAAGGAATTTCTTCATAATATCTGATCTAAACCTATTCTCACTTTGCAGCCACATCTAACTTTAACTTCCTTTCCTGTAAAATTCAATCCATTTTTTCAATCCAGAAAGACATAGGAACAGCAACTACAATTTGTTCAGGCCCTGTTCTAGATTCCTGCCTCTTTGAAGAATTAAACCTGCTCTTTACCTAAGTCTTTTTTCTAGCCCATAGATCCAAGTTTGCAGACATTTGACTTTCTTGTACTCCTCTCTAAACTATCTCTGGTGAGCTTTTATTCTTCCTTGATCACTGATGATGAAATCTGGAAAAGGTATCTTGGCCAAAAAGAGTTTCTCTGTTATTTTACTGAAATGAGAGAACATTGCATTGAAGTCATGAATGAATGAATGAATGAAGTCATGAAACATTTTAAGTCTTAAAAAATTCTGTCTTCTCCAATTGTTTATACTGAAACTGTTTGGTATTTAACTTGATAAAGCAAATTTAATCTGGTTTTTAGGCTACAAAACACATGATTTTGCATATTCTTTAGAAGTGACATGCCCTTGCAAGCAACTTATACAAATGGAAGTGAGTTGTCCTACTAAGATTTGTAAAAACAATGAAAAATTTGGAGATATTGTAGAGTGGCTGATAGTTCCCGGACCATTCCAAAATTAACACATCTTTTCCAGTGGCACAATTGAACTACTTTTCACAGAGCCCCACAGACAGAGATGTAGGTGAATTAATTGAAAACCAGAAAGCCACAGTCGCAGAGGAATCTAAATACAGCTACCAAAATGCACACCTGCATGCGTGCCAGGGCAGGATAGTTTCAGCTGTCCTTAACATGGACAGACACATGGCAGAGAGGGACCCTGGCAAGCATTTCTAAAACCCAGGCTTTGGGTCAGTGAAAAGTGCTGTCTCTTTGTGTCACACTGTGATTGTGTCATTAATTGGCCAAGACAGTGCCACGAGCCAATGTCCCAGCACTTTCAGCTTTTGTGGCATTTGCCTCAGCATGAGCTTATTTATACATCAGTGACTATCAGCATCTGAAAGGACATGGCAAGAGGATGGAGCCAGGGTGGCTTCAGTGGTGCTGAAAAATAGGACGAGAGACAATGAGCAGAAACAATGCACAGGAAGCTACACCTGAATATGAAGAACTTGTTTATTGTGCAGGTAATCGAGCACTGGAACAGGTTGCCCAGAGAGTCTCCCACCCTGGAGATATTCAAGAGCCATCTGGACACAATCCTGTGCTCTGTGCTCTTGGAAGATCCTGCTTGAGCAGGGAGGTTGGACTAGATGATCAGATGTGGTCCTGTCCAACCTCATCAACTGTGTGATTCTGTGAACTGCGGATGCTGATTTTATAGTGAATGACCATGGGTTCGAAGATGCTGTTCATATATTTATATGCCTCACAAGTTATTTCTTCTTGCCACTGGTTCCTGAAAAAGCAACATTACTAGAGCAAATTTATTCTCATAAATTAAGGCAAGTTCTGATTTAATAGTGTGTCTCTACCTACCTATCTATCTAAAGATTGATCCTTTCTGTAGGGCTTTTCATACTTCAGGTTTAGTCGGTGGCAGATACTGTGGCTGGCATGGCACCTGGAAAGAGGGGACATTCCAAAACACATCACACCACTTAAGGATTTTAAATTGTAAGTGAATCAACAGAGAGTAACAGAAAAGCACATTTTCTGTAATTAAATTAGAGCCATCAGCTATTTGAGGGCCTGACAGTACTTCTGCAGTAGCACTGACTTAACATTAAGCAAATGCTGATGGCTTCCTGCTTAAGTCAGCCCAGGATCACTCTGCAAGTGTCTGTGCACTGATCCATAGTGGAAGGTCACCTTCAGTGAATGAACAAGTGCATTTCTAAACAATTTGTACAAACTATAAGTTTTAGGTAGAGGTAGTGGGCATTTGATAATCTGAATGCCTTAATGAGCTAGTGCTACACTGAAGCACAGGAAGCTGTTTTGCAGATTTAAGAGGTCAGAGGGACATATTTACTATGCATACATAAGAGCAATCAGACCTACTTTTTCTCCTACAACTGGGGTGAGACAAGACAATTCTGCCACTTTACTGTAGAGCTGTTTATCTGATGACACACTAAAAAAAGAAATGAATAGATTTATGAATCATAAAATTATACTAACTGCAGCAGATGATGAAATTCATGACTCAGGCTACTAAGATTACCATGTCCCAAATTATACTATTTGCATTCCTTTTATTTATTGCTTTGCAGCTAGTATAATTTGTAGTTATCATCAATTAAGTGACAGTCATAAACTGAACTTTTAAAAGAGAAAAAAATTGATTGTGAAGTTGAACCAAAAAGCAAATAATAATGTCAAAAGATTAACTTTATAAATGCCCTGAGGTATTAAGATATTAACACAACTTTCCAGCCTGTCAGTGTGCTCTGACTAGGAAATTTTCAATACACCGAGTATTCAATAAACCAGATTCAGCATTTTGGCTCACCTAACAGCACTAACAGGTCGTTTTCTGACACTGTGTTCTTGCAAAGGACTAAAATTTTAACTTCTGGTGGAGTTAGGAGCATCAGGAGCTAATGCTACCTACTGCTTGTATTTGAAACAGTGTATGGGTGGTGTGTATAGGCACTATCAAGCATGCCTCAGATGAACTATTTAGAGCAAGTTCCAGTGCATATTTATTAAGCTTCCTATCAAAATCTGTCTTTTTTAAGAGACACTTTCACTGAAACAAAAATACCCAGGAAGGAAAAAGAGACATTCAAAAACCAAGTCATTGTTATCCAGTATCTCCCCGAGCTCCCCACACCATTTCTGTCTGCAGCAGTAGGAACAGAAGACTATAAATAAGAGTGAGGTTTTTATCCTATCTTTTAAGAATAACTCTTCCCTAGTGAAACAGTGGGAAAATCTTCAGCATACATGGCTGGAAGTCTATTATTAAGTCGAAGGGAAAAAGGCAAATCACTACAAAATACCCAAATGTTCAGCCTCACAGTTTATGTACATTAGCATGCACACTACTTACAAATGGCACCATGAAATAAATAACAGTGTTTCCAAGAGAACACTAGCACCAAAATGCTCTCACTATCTACAACAGCAATGTTTGTAGAGGAAATGTAAGGAATTAATACTGAAATACAAAGTATGTCGAGTCATAGTGACTGAACTATAAAGCTCCAACAGCAAAAGATGTATCAAGAATGTAACAGCTTTGAAGATATGTTACTGTAATATAATAAAGTCAGGCTCTGGTTAACAAAATATTTCAAAAAAGTATTAGGAAAAAGGCATTAATGTAAATGTACTGTTGCCTGACCAGAAAAACTTTGAAATCTTTCTTTCTTTCTTTCATGTGACATGTTGAAAATTGTGGCCTTAACTGTGCCCACCAGTCACAACCAGCCTTCAAGGAGAGCTTGGCTTTGCTTTTGTGGAATCGCCATTTTGACAATTATCTTCAATTAGAAGGAAGAAAAGTTGGTGTGGAACAGAATTGCATTTCCCAATAGCAGATTTGAACTTTCAACAAAGTCCTATGAAGAAAAAAAGTTTTTAAAATAACACTTCTACTTCCACCAGCCTTTACCTGCATCTCCTGATCTAGAAGTCAGCAGGGGTTTTTCCTTTAAACCCAGCCTTCATCACAGTAGTTGGACCAAACCATCTTCAGTCTACTTGCTCCAGAAGAGTTCTCCTGGTTTCTCTCCTGAGGGAGATGAAATCAATCCTGGAAGCTGAAACCCTTGGACACAAAGAAATCCTCTGAGTTGTGCTGGCTGTACAGATTCATACTGCATGTGCCTTTTATGCTGCACAAGTCTTCTTGTGTGTTTATTCAGTGTTTCAGCTGGGAGGACTTGCACAGCTTGCAATTTACCACAGTTCATGCAAACACAGCATAAAAATCTGAAGGGTGTTAATTACCGTTTAAAAATCCTTCTACAGAGCTTCAAGACACTGGAAATACTGTCTGCTGGATACATAACTCTTACTCTCCTTCAAGAATTATCCTTGTGTCTACTCTACGGCTGCCAGGGCAGGGCAACAGCTGAACCCACTCCAGGGTACATCAGGCAACACTATTCAGGACTTCCATTTCAGGTTCCACTGACACCACAAGAGATTGTCTTTGAGAGCAGCAGAAAAACTTCATTATTGCCAGAGTACGGAGAGAGAATAGAAGTTCTCAAGAATTTGGTTAGAAAGAAAAGCTGCAGCAGTGCATGGAGGGCTCAGTAAGTGATGGAGAGGAGGATGTATGTGTTCCCTCAGCACTTGCAGCTAAATGCATGCTCCCAGGGCTGTAACATGCACTTTTGCAGTACAAGCACATCTGGGAGAAAAGAAAACCCAAGACACACCTAATAAGGGCAAAATCTGCTGTTGAGGCATCCAAAGGAATATCATCTTGCATCTCAAAGCCCCAAGGCTCACATTAACCACCTTCTTTGACTTCAAACAAGGACTCAGTCTCTCCAGAGCTGTCATGTCTGTCAGTATCCAGTGTAACAATGCCAGGTGGTACAGCTCCAGACTTTGCTGAAACACCAAGCCATGGAGTTGGAAAAGGAGGTCAGAAAGAAGTCAGAGGGCTGCTAAGATGACAGATTAAACTTGCAATACCATTTTACGAATACCAGAAACTTCTGGTCCACACCAGGACTGCCAAGATGAGACAGAACAGATCCCATCTGCTTGACCTGCACTAATGCTACCAATTGTTAAGGCTGCAGGGAAGTTGAACAGCTGAAAGCTCACAAGAGAAGAAAAGCATATCAGGGAGGTTTGGCTTTCCCATCTCTGCAGTACAGAAAGTGTGAGGGGGTCTCACCCACAGGCCTCAGGCAGCTAAAGAGCTGCTGGCAGCACAACAGGTGACAAATACAAACCAGCATCACATCTTCACACAGCAGAGTAAATCCTGTTTCTCTCCACATGTTGGTAACATAACTTACAGCATTAACACAAAAACACTAGGCATATATAACATACTAAAATATAGTTACAAAAAGTCCAATTCAGCATTTTAACTCAGCCTTCTGCTTGATGTGCTCCTGATGTATTGCAGACCTTGAATCTAAAGCTGCCAAAACCCAACTCCAACACTTGATCCCGTGTGCCATCACCACATGTGGTAGCAACAGATTTAGGACAATTTGAAAATTGTTTATCTAGCCATGGTGTGTCTGCTGTGAAAAACACACAGTCCAAGAGAACTCCTGCAGGAGCTGTGGCACGGCACATTGTCTTAGTGCCTGTCAGCACACACCCAGAAATCTGAGGAAAGTTTTCACCAGGGTTTTAAATTATGTGAATGAAGATCAGGCTCTCAAACATTCATCACAGTCTAGAAAGTCATCAACTTGCAAGCTATCAGACTCCCAGTTTGAAATCAGGATAAATTCATGCCAGTTTCTTTGCAAAATGGGGAAATTAAGTGACTGCATATGAAATAAATCTGTGCCCATTTAGGGGAAGTTCTTGAGGCAGTTAAGGAATATAATTTAACCTGCAGACTATACATACATGCAGGAAAAAACTGTTAAAATACCTGTGAGTGTTAGTTAGAATGACCTTTAACTAGCAGAAACCTATTTTGAAGTGCAAATACCCACTCCAACCCTTCTCAAAACTACATAGACACAAGTATTAAATACTGATGAAGTGAGCAGCAAACTGCCTGGTCAGTGATGTTATTAAGGACGTTAAGGCATGAAGAATAAGAGGTATTGAACAGAAGAGCAGGAGTCTCCAGAACTGACCAGAGGTGCAGCAGTCAGAACTGAAATAGTTCCTCTTGCTCCAGAAATGCTGATGTTCTCTCAGTGTGCTGAAAGAACTCCTCTTCCCAAGAAAAGCAGCCCTGTGGCAGGTCTGCAGGCGGGGCTGGGTAGAGCCAGAGGAGGCGGCTGCAGGTGCCTGAAGGGAGCATTTTCTCTGAGGTAACTTTGTCATCATTTCTACACCCTAGAAGGCAGCTGTAGTGGCCAGCTTGGGTGTGATGCACTGGGAAAAAGCCAAAGGCACAGACGATGAGCGTCAAGGTGAGGAGTGAGAAAAGAATACAACTCTGAACAATTATCAAACGCAACAATCCTCACCAAAGAAAGCTGTCAGTGCCTAGGGCAGGAACTGCAGGCTCACTGCTGAAGACTGAATAGCTTACTTCCCAGTAAAGCAATATCCAGCCCTGACATTCCCTCACCATGTGCAAGGACTCTGCAGATTGCTGGCACCAAGGAAGAGTGAGGCCATTTTCCTTTGGGCTTCCTGGAGGAAGCAGCAAGTGAGCAAGGATGCAGACAGCTCCTACAGGATCATTTCAGCCTCCCATGCCTGTCCTGCACGTCCCCGTTTTCAGCCAGAAGAGATGCAGCTGAAAGAGATGTCTCAAGCCACCCAGCAGGCAGGCCATTGCCACAGATTAGTATTCAGCTTTGGCAGGAGAGTTGTGCAACACCACCCTGAACCAACCTACTTTCTTAAGGCCTCCAGCAAATAAGGAAGGAAAAGAAAGCCTGAGCTACAAAAATAACATAGAAAAATGTCAGCATAGAAACAAACTGAACTGGCGACACTAAAGCTTTAATCAATGTTTAATTTAAATAGAAAAGGCTTCATACAAAAGGTTTCATAATACTTACAGCTGGCAAAGAAACTTTGAATAATCTGCAATTTATTTTTCTTTAATCAAGCATAAATGAAGACTTTTGGTTTCAGAAAAGCAAGAACAGTTTGGGGATATAAGTACACTTTAGTTTGCATGGACTCCAGAGCAGGACAATCAGGCAAATATTTATTCTAACATTTGTTACACAGCATGATACAAACAATCAGGTTAGTGTAACCTCTCTTCAGTATTTAACAGTCGTTGAAATTAGAGTTAGAATTTTAATAATAAATTATTAAAATGTTAGATAATAGGGAAAGAGTGCAATCAATATTTGGAAAGCATTTTACAAAACTTCTTAAATATTTATTGACAAAATTGACAAGTTATTTTCTTCTATGATTTCTGTAATGAAAATATTTATCACATTAACCAAAAATTCTACATAAAAATACTGTGTATGTGATAAAAATACTTTTGGTATTTTACTGTCTTTGGTTAGGTACACTTTACAGAAATCAAAAGATCAGCATCATATAATGAAAAGAGGATGAGCATCTTTCACATCATTCCATATTAAAAAAAAAAATCTAATTTTGGTTTGAGGATAGAAAACCAAGAATAATATAAAACACGAGTCTGCCAAGGGTATCTTCTACCCACTGTGGACCGTATTATTATACCTGGGGGCTCCCCAATTCCCCTGGTGCTGCTGCTTGCCTATTACATGCTGCATTTTGACATTCTTCATCCAACAACAAGCAGCTTCAGTAACTCTCCTGCAAAATAGCAGTCTGCCAACAGTGCTGTCCAAGAGCAACACCCAGAGGCTAAATATACTGCTACAGCAACACTGCACACTCTGACCTGTTCCTTCCTGAGAAGAAAGGAAACCTTCATAAAGCTAAACAACAATTTCCTGTACAGATAAAGAGCTGACAAAATTTTTCAATAGAAATATCAACAGCCAAGTGTTGCAGCCAAACAAAGACATTCATGAAAATCACACCCTCATAGCTACTGCAAAAAACCCATTTAGTAACAGTGATACATGCACACAGAGCAAGTAAAGAGTAGGTTTTGCAAAGCTGTGTGTAGAATATTTTGCAGCAAAGGAGCAGCTGGAAGAATGGCTGCTCTCTAGAAAGTCAATTGCATTTTTCACAGGCAAAAAGTCAGAAAAGAGGAAGGGTGCTCTCCATTTCTTTTACCAGTTTTCAAAGCAGAATGTTGGGGTGTTTACTTAAATCCTGAAGGCAGTTACTGTAAGAACAATTGGTCTATGCAATAAAAAACAAATCTTCAGCAAAAAAAAAATATCTTAGAACGTCTTTAAGAGGAATATGTTATCTGGATTTAGAGCATGAAGAGGGATAGAAAACTCAATAAAAACCAACTCACTAAAGTTTCATCTTAAAGTCCTCTGGCATTTAACAGGACTAGTCTCTGTAAATTAAAAGCCTACATATGAGTAAAGAAGAAGGCTGGCAAACCAAGAATACAACCAGTAAAATCACACTTATAACTCCAAATACTTAATTAGAATAAAACCTATTGAAAAGAAAACACAGTGAAGACTGTATAATCTAAAAAAATGAATGCACCTACCAAACCTTTTATACTTTGATATTTCAGATCAGGTCAATGATTTCAAAACAGAAGTTTCAAACACTTGATGGAAAAGTTTTCCTCTATTGAGTAGGGTTTGCTCCATTCTCCATGGTTAATCACTTTTTTTAAAATGTGTTGTCTCAGATTTTGTTTTTTATGCAGCTCATACTCTTCACCTGGGTGCAGTGAAACTGGAATGACATCAACTGTGAGGAAGCAATCATTCCTGAGCACCTGCTCAGGCATCAGTCTGTTACAGCAGAACAAATTTAGCAGAAGAGATTTAACTTTATCATCCTACAAACAGAGGGAGAAGGATTTCATCAGTAAGCAACACAAACTCGATTAGAAATAACAACCAAGCATTTGATGAACACATCTTGTGAGTTCTTAGGGCCTAAAGCCTTCTAAAGATATGGTACCGTGGCATTCCCAATGGACAGCAACAAATAACATCATAGTGCTCATTAACAACAAAAGTCAAACAAATGTTCAGCGCCAGGTCTGTCAACCCAGTGCCAACCAGAAGAATGTGAGGTTTTGAAATGTTGAAATATGAATTCACTGAACTACCATAAATTACAGAAATACTCAAGTTGGTCTTTCTATTGAGAACAAATGAAACAGGTGCCATTCACCTTCTATAACTTTATCAGTTAACTTTTGTCATATTGTTTT
This sequence comes from Passer domesticus, assembly GCF_036417665.1. Lineage (NCBI taxonomy): Eukaryota > Metazoa > Chordata > Aves > Passeriformes > Passeridae > Passer > Passer domesticus. The sequence goes on along the minus strand of NC_087474.1, from coordinate 31,594,376 downwards.
ATCTCTCTACAAGAGCAAAGGAGGAGAACACAAAGTAATGGACTCTAAATCAACAGCAGCTATTTTGCCATCACTTACACTTAGGCTCTTTGGATTTATCAGGAGGGATTACATGCCTAAATGCTTTTCACATTAGCAGCACTGGACTCCATACACAAAACAAATCCACAGCTCTACACATATGCATAAATACCAGCTGTAAGCAGGAGGAGCACATACTGGATTTGGGTAAGGGGACTACAAGAAAGACTATCTCAAATGCTGAGCTAGAAATCTAGATTACCAAAACTCAACAGGAACAGAATTTTGACACAGGAAGGTTTGCTCGTTTACAGTCTCCAAGCCAGGAACTCCTCTGACCTGGGTCAATATTAACAGCAAAATACAAGATAGCTGTATATCTTTCAGCTATCCCTATTTCACCCAGAGAGGATATGGGGTGTCAGGGATTGTACACAAGTAGTCAAAAACTTGAAGACAGAAACAAGCCATTTCCAACTCTTGCAGTAATTATCAGAGTGGCTCCAGAGAATTAGTCACTTCCCAAGAAACCTGAAATCTGGGTTAAAAGATGAGATCTGAAAACTGTGGATCTTGCAGGCATAAAGGATTGTTCAATATTTATAAAACATTTTAAATACTAGAAGGAAAATCTCTACTAAGAGGATCCAAATGCATGCAAAGAAATGCAGGAGTGAACCATGATTACACACTTAAAATTAAAATGAAAGAAATCTGAGCATTTGAAGAGCTTGAAAAGCTTTGTACTTGAGTATTTGCATTTCAAGATACTGTCAAATGTCTGTCAACAACAAATATCCCCTTCTCACACCAAGGAAACTGAAAATTGATTCCACAAGGAATACGACTGTAGGACAACATTTCATCTTGTTTACTCCATTTCTTTGTGTTTGATCTTACTTGCTTTTTTTATCTTTTGTAATACACAAAACTGCATGTTGAGACAGACTGAACACTGAATCTTGGTGTAGTTAAATGAGTGGCTGCAAGATCTTACTGCTAAACATTGCTCTTGCTACACAGTTACCTAACATTAATGTCCCTGTTTTAAAGCCTCACATTATTTTCCTGTGGCAATTTTACATTTGCTGAAAATAACAAAAATTTTACTGGTTACAAGTGTGCAATTCCTCTGGGCACGAGATTGAGATGGAGGGAAATTACCAGTCTGTCAAGAGCCTGCAGATGGGCATGGAGATTAATTCTGACTAAGCTGATTATAGATAAAGCACTTTGAAGCAAAATAGATTTTCCCCAAGAAGTGGGACAAGGATTAACAGCCAGAGGTCTAAAAGACTCCCCATGAAACAGCTGAAAGATATTTATTAGTATTACAGTTCTTAGTAAAACTCTCATCTGTATTTCAGCACTCTACAGGCAGCACAGATTGCTTTCTGGTGAACTTTAGTGGTTGGGGCACGTGCATGTACACACATCCAGAATGAATCCTTAAAAACTGCCAGCAGTGCTATGTTGATTAGGATTGTATCACCTTACACAGTCAAAATCAAATGCTTCCTTTCATCAGGTAAAATAAGTCAAAGAAATTTGCTCTTATTAATAGCTGTAAAACATATTAATCCCTGCTAAAATCAATACCAGCTAAATTCATTAATTATGAAAATTAACTGTGAGAAAAGAGCAGCTCTTTGCACTTCAGAGGGTACCTGTGACAGAGGAACACAGAAGCATAATACCCTGAAACTGGCCATTAAAATTTTTATTTGTGTACTTATTTATAGAACATTATCATAGCAGAAATTTTATGGAAAGCAGAAGTGAAGCAACTTATTTCAATGTCTCAAGTAATCTTTTCTACATCCTTGAAGTAGAAGTTTTCCTTACCCATGAGAGAAAGTTAGGGGGTTTTAGTATCTAAAGACTATTATGAGCAGTCCTGAATGCTGCTCTGGTCAGATGTTCTGTACAAGTTTTGTGAAATACATTTAAAGTCCCCTAGTTGGTCCTAATGTTCAGTCATGAAGTACTGAATCTTCTTTCCTATAGTACTGTGTGTTTCATGAGTTTCACTTAATTTTTAGTAAAAAAATCCATCAACTATAACGAGCAATAAGGTACACTATTTACAGGATAACCTCCCTGCTCAAATGCTGCATGTTTTATTCTTGTTTTCTGTGGTAGTGTCCCATTTGAAATAATTTTGCAGAAGGATTTGTTAGACAGTCCTGTACATTATCAGTAATGTTTTCACCACTGCAGAAAAAGTGAAAGTATTAAGCCACACACTGCAGAGAAGTCATGTAACAAAATGAGATTATTTATTGTACTGTGTAGGTGATGTGCAGTGATACATAAACTACCCTGCCAGGACACTGAAGCCACTACAGCTGTGTTGGCCTGGTACTGGATCATAACATTTCCTTACCCAAACACAGTAAACAGGATACATTAAGCTCCTAATGAACACAACTCTTGCAATTTAGCTCCATGCTTAAACAGTCATCTCTGTAAAGCTGACAAATCATGAATACACAAGCATAACTAAGAAAGAGGGACTTATTATTCGGCCTTAACTCCTGGCCAGAAGACTGAAAGATTATAGAAAATAGTTACTCAAAAAAATGAGCCCAAGGAAAGACAATTCAGGTAAAGAATGCACAGATAGGAGGCTGTAAAGTTATGTGCTATTGATTAGCATCCAAGAGAAAGGTAAGTTAGTGAAGATTGGCTTCAAAGTTGGAGAGCTAAATTATGAAGCATGAAGGTACAGAGATCTTATTCTCAGAGAGTCACTGGGACCCTGGGCAAGGATAAGCTTCAGAAAAGGGCCTGCAAATAGAATTCAAGGAGGCACCAGTTGCTCTCCTAAGGCAGGCAGAGAATAACAGTTGAGAGTAGAAAGAATGAAAACAGCAACAACAATTTGTATCAAGTAAGGTTCACTTACATCTGTAGATTTGTTTCAGAGGCATAAGAAAACTTGCTGTACAAAAAAAAAAAAAAGAATAAAGGGCACAGTACACATTTTCAACTGCATTTACATGATTAAAATTTAATTTGGCTGCTTTAATAATGCTCAAACACTGTGCAGTCATTGTGTAGTAAGAAAGATTTAAAAAGTCAACTTCCTGACTTCAGAAAAAAATAGGTTTCTAATACAAACACCTCCTTTGAGGCTGAATCTCCATTACTTATTCTCCAAGTCTATAACACAATATCATTCAATTATTAGTTGCTCCTTCTGAGATCTGAGTTAAATACTAAGTGAACTCTGGGGCTTCCTACCTTCTCAACTATTATTTATACAGGCTATCCAGAATTATGCAAATAGTCAATTAAGAACATTTTTTCTGCCCAGCACTTCAAATTAAATATTTCATTTTAAAATCCAACCAATCACCTCCATACAAGAACAACCTTACCTTCCTCATCTGACAACTGATATACCATGACCACCTCTGCCTCATGTGTTCCATCTTCTTTTCATGCCAAATTCCTGGTTTTGAATGCAAAGCTGTAAATGAAAATATATATAATACATAACACTGGTGGGTTTTCCCCCTTAGTAAACAAAACCAAACATCAGTCAAGGAGTTTCACCAGCTTCCAAATGAAAATGAATTGACATGAAAAAATGGCAAGGAATTTATTTTTTTTAATAATTTTACAGGAGGGTAAAACAAGCAAGGAGCTCAAGTTTCCCATATACAGAAAGAAGAGGAAAAAATAATGTCAGAATAAACTCTAAGAGGTTAAAAGAAATAGACTTTTAAAAATATGACTGAAAAGTCATATTTATTTTTTAAAATTTTCCCAAGTTTTATGCTAAAGAAATGCTGAGGGGTAAGTGCACCCTGACAAATGTGAACTTTGTACTCATAAATCAAGTAAAATCCCCCCAGTCTTCATTATTGCCTAGAAGCATGTATGAGTACAGCATTTTTCAGACACTGCCTGCAGGTTAAGCTGAAAATGCCTCTGTCCTGAGAGATGACATAGACAGCAAAAGGAAACGTGTTTAGTCAGTGCTGGGTTCTTGGGACACAGATCAGCAGAGACCTTGAAAAATCACTGTCTCCATTTTTGAAGTGGCGCTGCTATGACATGAGAGAGAACACAATTTCAGACGCCCAAGGTGAAACTGGCAACTGCTGAACACAATACTAAGAATTTTCCATCAAATTATCAATGCAACACCAAGTCTGAGCTGAGCATTAGTTACATGTGGAGCAATCCGAAATTCACCCAGCAAAATTGGATGACGTTCCCAAATGCCTATCCCAGATATTCTCTTCAAGAAGAACCGGTCATTTGTAAAATTGCCTATGTTCCTTTTGGTCTTGGTGGGGGTTTTTTGTTGTTCTTTTTGGGGGAGTTTAGTTGGTTGGTTTTTGGTTTGGTTGGGCTTCTTTACATTTTCTTTTGTCCTCGATTTTATGTGAAAAACTCTCTAGAACAGAGCAAGGTCTGAATAATGGTAGCAAAAGTGTTCTAACTAAATCCTGCCATGTTAATAATTTATAAACATCTATGATACCAAGCTACACTTTAGATAATCTATTCCATCACTCCTTTATTCAAATAGAAAAAGTACTTGATTTTAAGCAATTGCTCTCTAAATGGGGAATAAAACACCATGAAGAGTGACTTTTATATGAATCAGCATCATCTTCTAAGCCAAAGGTGGTTACCCATCAACTTGTAGTTCACATCTCTGTTAGGAACTGTTCTTAAAATGCAGCAGCAGGAGACTTTGCTGAAGCCATCACTGTAGAGATGATGGAACAGCCAGTACTTCCCACAAAGACCCACCCATATACCTGGAGCTCCAGCTGGTACTCTGCAAACCAGTTCAAATATATTAACTGCTCGTGCAAAATCACTGCATGGGAACGTGAGCACTTGCTAGACAGCTTGTGGCTTTTCAAATTTGGGAGCTTTGCTGAGTTGGGGAGGCAGCAATACAGTGCCAGAATACAACAAGGAGGTGGAGGAGATGCTGTCCAACACACCACCTAATGCAGGAAAGTTGGCTGCTTTCTTCTTGCTGGCATACCATGCACTAAGTAACTATTAAAGCTCATAAGGTGGCAAAGAATACAATCTACAAAATTTCTCAGAAAAAAAAATTACAAATACAAAGAGACATCCAGCACTATTTTGAAAAACATCATTCTGCCATGTTGCCTATTTTTAATTCTCTGCCTTCCTGTTACTGGTTGCTTCCCCCCTCCTAGTTTACAACATATTTTGGGACTGTCAAAATAAAAGCCAGATCCTGAGTTTCTACCCTGTTCCATGGCGGCAGCCAGCACCAGCTCTGGCCAGACTGGAGGAGAGAAGTTCCCAGTTTGGCAGAAGCCCTTGGTAACACATCAATAGCCAGCTCCATCCTTTTGTGACCATACAGAAAGCAGGAGCACTGAGCAGTACTGACACCCCTCCAGAGAAGGCACAAACCTGATCCAGGCTGTGAACCAGGGGTGAAACTTTCCTGCTCTGCCACATAAGCTGCTCATTTCAGCACAGCCCATACCTGCAAGTCTTCCTCAGCTCTTGTACTTTTCACAATTACACCATCTGTACCTAGAATGACCTTTCAGAAAACTCAGCTGTCAAGAAATAGTACAATTCACCGTCTGTGATAGTTGGAATTGATTTTTATGTTAAGTAAAAGAGAAGTTTTGTTATGTCATTTCAAAATCACTGTAATCATCGGACTGCATTAGGAATAACCAAGTCTGTGTATAATTCTCATTCTGCTGTTATACCAAGCAACAGGAATCTACTACATCAGGAATTAAGAACAGCTTCCCTATAACAGTTCTGGAGTTGAATGTATTCTCAAATGCTTATTTTATTCAGTCTCCTTCTTGGAAACCCGAGAGAATCTCTGAAAACCTAATCACTGAGAAAGGCGTTCCCTTTATTTATGTGACAAGCCAAATGTTCTAGCCTTTTGCCTACTTGTTTCTTAAGACAAGGAGCTTTTTTTTTTTAATTTATTTTAATTAGCTGGTCACATATAAAAGTCACAGGAATGTCATTAATGTACCAGCAACACCAGGTTCCATAATTCATTCACTTTTTTCTCCTGTAAGCAGGCATTTTCTCCATGTCACCTCATTACTCAAGAATCCTTTTCCTAATAGCTTTTCTTTAGTGCATCTCATTTTAAAGCCCTCTTGGGAGCTCACTGCCCCCTTACAATGCTTAGAGGCAAAGGTGCAGGTTCTTTTTTTCCTTAAGCATCATCATTAGAATAATTAATGTACAATCAAGCCAACAGCAGTGAAGCTGAAGTAGTATTTACCTTCTTTGAAGCTCTCTGAGGAATAGTGGGGAACCCTGAAAGCTGGAGGAGATGCTGCCTTCTGTCACCAAGGAGAAGGTACACACATTATCAACAAAGTTAGAGGTAACCAGCACAGTAGAAAGAGTTGGACAAAACTGCTCATGCTGTGAACAGCACCTATCACCAGAGGGAGCCATGTAAAAGCACAGTGTCATGGCTAGAGATTGAAACAGAAAAATCTACTTTTTTTTTTTCCTTCATGGTTGGTTAGTGGAGTTTTTTTTTGTTTTTTAACCATTCAAGCTTGGTCTCAGGGGCCTGTAAAACTTTCACATTTAAAGGCAAAATTGAACTCAGAAAACACAAACTGTTTTACATAGTTACCTCTTACTTGGAATAGACAAAATTAAGGTTTCCTAACTCATCTGAACAACACAGACAAAAAATTCCAACACTACAAAATTTGCTCTTTTCAAACAGCTTCCACTTTACCTGGGCCTTTAAGCTTTTCACAGTTTTCTTAACAGATAATAAGTAGTGAATAACATGTCTTCTCTTCAACACTCCTCTGCATGATTTTTTCAACTAGGAGGAAATTAAATTGTTAAATCTTTCTATTTTAATGTTTTACTCAAATATATTAAAGAAACAGCCTGGAGCCTATTTGAATTCAGCTTTTCAGGGTCCTTCCCCACTGAAGAGGGTTTTTATTGTGTTTAATTTTAATTACATTAAAAATCTTCTAAAAATCCAACATTCTACTTAAATCTCAATCCCCTTAAGTTACATACTACTGATTTGTCACCAATCTAGAGATTCCAGTTTTCAAAGCTTTAATTTTAAAGAAATTATCTTTGTATTTAAATGTATGAAACTAAGCATTGACTAAGGAAATGAACCACTGGGATTCTGAAGCTTTAACCCAACTAACCTCTCATCACCAATATATTCCTAGAATTCTCTTCTGAAAAGATAAATGAACATTTGCCAAAAAGAAATTGTATCAAAAAGGGTTAGAAATAAATAAGGCATGAACTCACCTCAATACTGGCCAAGTATATTTTCTGTATGACAGTGCTCATATTGAATTTTATATACACTCACTTAATTGTGAGTACTCACAATCACTCTCTTCTGTGCTTCATCATGCACCTGGACTGAGTTAGGGAGAGAGAGAGAGAGAACAAAGATTGGGACTCATTCTTTATACACACCAACCTTTAAGGTGTGAAACCTTGACTGAGAAACTCCATCGTTAATGGAAAAGATATTTTATCTGATTTTTGTCTCTCTCTTTTTATAGAGATTCAAAAAAAGGAAGTTAGCAAGTTTAAGAGTTCATCCAAGAGTTTCAACAGGATAAAACTGCTTGGTACTTCTATGCAGAAGTCCAATTTCATATTCCACATGCTACTAAAGAGTGTTTTTAAGGCTAGCACAGTTAAATAGTTATGGAATATTAAAGCACACAAGGAGTGAGAGTGATTGGTTCTATCACCAAGATCAGTCACAAGTTAAACTCTTGGTTTTTTGTTAGTATGATGCCACATCAAAGGACAGATGAATATCTACTGAAATGGCCCTTCTCTGGCACAGCAGGGACTCTCATTGTGGAGACAATGCAAGTACCTCAGAGGGAGCAAAAGAGAATGGGCAAAATGCTTATTGGAAAATGTAAATAACTGAGAAAAAGGCTCACACCAGCACAGAAAAAGAGTACTGGTAAGGCAAGAACACTTGTCCCATGCAAAATGAAAGAGATTAAAAATTGTTAATCTCTTATGGACTGGAAAAAGTAAATTCATGCATACACATGGACCCAGAGGAGAAATCCCATCATTCAAACAGAATTTTCATGTGTATTTTCAGCACATGCACAAAAACTTGGTAAAGCTCAAAGAAAGCTTCTCAGCACATAGAGAAGGAAGAACCAATTTTTCCAATATTTCTTAGTTAAACCAACTCAGAATTTCATCCCCACTGCGAACCACTTCCTCTGAATCTGAAGATGCTTATGGCATCAGGTTACAGCACTTCAAAGAGCAGAAAGGAAAAAAAAACCCAAACCTACCCAAGCAACCAGCCTTGCAAGTGAAAATAAGAAGTTAGCAGTCAGACAGCAAAAACAAGCAAGAAGTGCAAAGAGTTAGACCTCCTGGAAATATAATAAGGGTTTGTGTCAGATCTCACCTCACACTTGAGTAATATAACAATTTCTAGAAATAACAGCTTTAAGATTCACCAGGCAAAAATAAAGTTAATTATTCTCTTGATTGGATTTTATTTTCCTAATCTCATTATGCTTTTTGTCAAAATCCCTCTCCTGCTGAGTTTCATGTCAAAAATCAACATGTGCTGCCCTCACAGCAGTAGACAAGATTTCCATTCCTATATGGTACTGGCAGAGATGAAGACACACCCTGGGTTCTATGTCACAGTTTATCAAGTGTGGCATGAGGTTAAATATTTCACCAGGAAACCATAAGTATTTTCATAAAAGACAGAAATAACTTCAAGATATAAAATGCAGAGAGGGACAGAGAAAAATCAGTAAGATCAGCTTATAATTACACTGAGCATTGTTTTGGGTAAAGTTTTGTTGCTCATATCTGCAGAAAAACAGATATTAGACTGACAACCAGAACTAAAAGAGAAATGTGGTGCTGTATTTAACGAGAAACCTGCAAACCCCGCCTTGTTCATGTACCTATCAAACTTGTGTATTCCACTAAATATTGCGAAAATGCTTTATTGTCTTAAGCTTAAAGGAACTAAAAAAAAAAATTAAAAAAAAAACCTACCATCAACAGCAAAAACTTGAACAGTGAGTGCAAACAATGTTGCTCCTGAAAGCCTGGAGATTCATATGGAAAAAAGTCATACAGGCTCTGAAATTGTCCTTGTCTGTCACTGACCCAAATCTATGCATTTCCTATTGCATAGCTTCTCATAGAGGCTACAGTAGATGAATTTGGATTCAGAAAAAGAGGGAGAGGAGTATGTATTGAAAAAAAAGAGAAGGGAAACACTTCAAAGGAACATTTCCTCTATACAATTGCTCACCCTTTTTTAAAGGTGGTAGAAGTTAAATTGCAACAGAAAAATTGCATAGCAAAAGTTGAAGTGACAAAGAAGGGTAAGTTAAAATTTCTTTCCTGATCTACCAACTAGTGCTATACACATCCATACTAAATTTCTGCATAGTTCCTGTACCTATGAAAGTTTTGCAGAAAAATTCAGATTTGAAATAGCTAAAGTTGTTACTATACTAACAAACTTCAGCCATGCTTCTCCATGCAGAATACCCCTCAGAACTGCAGTCACAGAAACCCATCTGCATGTTTGTTTGCCCCTCTAATAACCAACATGATTGTAAACAGCTGTAAATAATTACATTCATTAACATTATACTCTACATGACATGAACCAAGTCTAAACTGCTGCATCAGGCTGCAGTAAATGCTCTGGGTACAAAGAAATGCAAGAGCAAAACCTGATTCCCCATGAGAGGGCACAGCCCTTGTGATTGTGCACAGCTCATGCGGGCAGGGAGGCTGTGCAGACACAAACAGAATATTTATGTGTGATTGTGGCAAGAAGGAGTTTGAGGAAGCTGGGCCTGCAGGAACAGAAAAGGAGCAGCTGACAGACTTTCCAGGAAGATCGAGTCCTAAACTGAGAATAAACACAGATATTAAGCACAGGGGTAGGAAATTCTCTAGGTTATCTCCCTACTTTGTGCTTTCTTTACAAGCAGAACTCAATGAATGGTAATCCATTTGCACCATCCATCTCCTTTTAAGACAAATAACCTGCAGCCGATTTCATTGCTCCAAACCTCCTACAGCTCAGACTGAGACAGAGCATCAGAATGCAGAATGGTGTGCACTTTATTTGTATAAATTCTCCACACTCAGTATTTCAATGAGAAAGAAAATCTATTATGTACTTGTCTGCAACCTGTACCCACATCACATCCAGTCAGATTGGCTGCTCTTTATATAATCCTTCATCAAGAAACATTTTTGAACTAGAACCTTTTAAAATCTGAAATCTTTCTCTTCAAAGGCAGCTTGAAAGAACTAATTAAAGCATTTTAGTCACACAACCAAGGTGGAAGGGCACACCCAAAATTATACTTGCATAAAAGCACTGTCATTTGTTTTCTTTTGAGAGGGCATCTTTTGTATAAACTCCAGCTCCCTGCACCAAGAATAAAGGAAAATTAACACTCTATTCCTCAGTGCATTACCTTTCACTCTCTATTGAGACACAGATTTAGAGCCATTGTTCATATGCACAATCTCCCTGCCACAAACATCTGTCCCTACTAATGCTTATCCCTCACAAGCTTGGATAGACAGTGTCACATTTCATCATTTTCACCAAAGGAAAGATTGATTATTCTTCATACCTTTTAGATGTCACTGAACCAGTCAGCAAGAATTTGCAGAGTTGTGTCCATATTATTTCTGACACAAATTAATTTCTTCATTTTAACACTCATCCACTCGAAGAACTGTTGAAATACCTCCTGAGTCATCTGCTTCAGAATCTTGACCATACATCATCTCCAGAGAAGCTGTCAGCTCCTGTGTGTCAAGTGAATCAAACTAAAACAGGTTTGCATACCTGATGAATTCTGTGACCACATATAACCTACTAAAATCAAGATTTATTTATCACAGAACAAGCACTATTTACTGATGTAAAATTGCTTTTGCTACAAAAGTCTCTTTCTGTATTCAGTGAAGAATATTTTGCTTTATTTTACATTCCACTTTCTTATGAGATCAAGTGCCAGTATGTCTACTAGAAAATGCAATGCAGAAAAGAATCTCACACATAGATCATCAACTCTAATTTTTAAACTGAAAGCATGGAAGAAAAATACACCACGAAAAGCTTAACAGCTAATAAGAAATTATTTGTATTCTTGTTACTTCTCCCCAATGGACTTGGTCCTGCTCATCAAGATAAAGAGCCAAATGGAGTTCAATTTATAATGCTCCTCAGACAACTACTCAAACTCAGAAAAAAATATCAGAAAGAGAAAACAAAGTGAATTTGTATTAAGAGGCAAGGTGAGCAGCCAAGGAATGCTTCTGAATGTAAAGCCTTTTGACCCTTGAAATGCAGAGGTAAGAACAACCAAGTGGAAGACCAAAACCACCACCAGAGGCTGGAACAGCAGTGGCCTCCCCTTTCTGAGGGCTGCAGGTGTCGTGGAGATGAGGAAGTGAGTTTAACCAGTTTTGTTTAACCAGTTTTGTAGAACTATGTGTGATGCTGCCACAACCTGGACTGGCACTACAGACACACCACAGCAAAAATTCAGACTGGGGCCAAAATAATAATAATTTCCTCACATTGTAATTACTGAATACAGTGGGGGAAAAAAAACCACCAGAACAAACAGTATTTTATTAAAATTATAAACCTGCTTTCATAAGAAGAGCTGCTACAATGAGCAGCATTCATTCCATACAATCAGCTGTTTAAACAGCAATTTTCAACTGAGCCAAGTGGCATGAGCTTTGTACAAATATGCTTCCCTTTAAGTAAGTACAAGGAAGAGATTTGTGCTGTATTTATGGAGACTATTTAAATAATTCATTTGCATTTTCTTAACAGCTGGGATTCAATACACCAGGATATACATGGGTAAAAAATGCAGGGCAAGGTAATAGCCAGGTTCAAATGGAACACTCTGAAGGAGAGAGAAAAAAAAACCAGCCCATTTAACAGCAGCCTAAAGTGGGTAACAGAGCAGAGAAAAGTGATCAGTAACAGTTTAATATCCAATATCACACACTCTGTTTACAAAAATAATGGCACTAGTCACACCAGAGGAGTATCTGCATGTATTCCACCAGGCTGTCCTCAAGGAAAGAATCCTGTATGTCCTATTTATTCCCATTTACTTTTCATACTACAAACACAGTTCTGTGAAACACTGGCAATTTCACCAGCATGAGCATGCAGAAGCAGGTTCCAGCACCTAACAGAAGAGAGGACCATCAAACCCTGTTAAGCTAAATCTCAAAATTGAATCAACACACTTACTAGCAGTATTTCAGTACCCCTTCAAATATTTGCAAAACACTGTTAAAATTTCTCTGCTGCACAGTTAGCTAGAAGATGCTTAATGCCTACCACCTAGTGGATTTTCAAAGCATAACCTCTGAGCATGCACACAGAGAAAAGTACCCAAACCAACTCTAAAACAGAAAAATACCTACCAACAATACATCACTTTTCTCCATCTGAAGGAGCAGGATGCTCACAGCACTTTCAGTAATAAAGAGCCACGGAATGTTACCTATCCACTATCTTTTCCAATTAGTCACCAATCTGCATCTCAGACCATTTAAAAAATATAAGTGTATAAAATATTTTTTAATGACATTGAGAAATTAATCTATTGGAAATTGAGTAATTCCATGAAAATCTAAATGCTTCAATTCATTACTACTGCTCCAACCTTACATAAACTTATGTGCAGACTGTAACCTTAGTGATTATTCATAAGAATTCAATCTCATATATATGTGGATGAATAAATCTCTAGAATTTATACAGACAAGCTGCCCAGCTATCGGCAAAATGTTCCCTCTCCACACACACTTGCACAGTCAAAATTAAGGGCAGTAATATTTCTGAAGTAAAAAAGAAGAAAACATATTATTTCTAATAGTAAAAGCCAGTAAAATTTTTATTGGCAAAGTCCCCTGCAAAAGTTCTTACTGCCACTATGGAGCCTATTTCCCCATCTATATCCCTACTTTCTGTTGTTGGGTTGGCTGGGAGGAAAAGAGACTCTTGCGAGGGAAGCATATAATTCAACAAATCAACCAACACAGTACCACAATTTACAGGGTAAATGCATTGACTTTTTAATTGCAGGTTCTCTCATTAACACTTGACTTATAAATATTCTGCTCTTGGTGAAGTCTTGTCAGTCACCAATCACAATACCATAAAAGAAAAGCTAATGCTCAAATCCAGGATCTAGACAATAATTCCCCTCTGGAAACAAAACATCTAGGAGACCAGGATCAAAAGTTCTGCTCAGAGCTAGCAGTGTCAGCTGAATAGCTTCACTTGGAAGTGTAACCCAGAGCTTCATCTGCTGCTGCCAGGTCTCCAACTATAAAATGTTTCACGTCGAGCAAACACCCTCAACAGATTCTCAGTGTTTCAAAATCAATTTTGATCAGAGCAACTTCCTCACCTCTAATGGTCTTGAGTGCTCAGAGAGGGGTGGTTGATCCACTTCAAAAATGAATTCTGTCGCTGCTGAATACAAATTCTGCTGTAGCTCATCTCACCTGATAATCAATTCATCTCTTCCTTCCTATGCAGAAGGAAAAGCAAGTCAGAAACTCTCACCCAAATAACCTAGAAACTGATACCAAAAAAGCATTAATCCTTGTAAATAACACATAACACAATACACACCTGATGAGAATTCAGTGAAAAAGCAAATTTTTTAAACTTCTGCTCCTATGAATTGACTGCCTTTCTTCACAGAGTAAAAACATGACTACATGATCAGACAACTAAAGGAAGAGTTTCTGCATGACTGCTGATAACACTGTGAGTCTTAACTGCCACTGAAAAGTTAAAATATCCTAGCTGTCCTCCAGTTTTTTATTATATTACAGAATTTAAAATTTGGATTATTCACATGTCCATACAACCGAAAAAATATCCACAAAGTCAGACTACAAAAGGCTTCTTGCTGGAAAAGAATTCTCTAAAATAAAAAGGAATTCTTGCCTTTTAGCAGGAAAAGCAGTTGCCCTGTGAACTCCCTACTGATTATCAGCAGAAAGGTCATTAAACTAAAGATCATTTTCTAGAAACAAAAACCAATAAGCTTCCTTGAATGACTGGTAGGATTAGTTAGAGGAACCCCATATTCATATCAGACAACTTACCTATAAGACTCAGCAAAAAAAACTTATGAAATGGATGAAGGAAGTTAAAAATCCATACTCAGAAGTAGACTTGCAACATCCTTTCACTGTGACTTAACCCAACATGCCCACAGAAATACGAAAATATATATGAACATGAAAGACCAACATACAGCTTTACAGACTTTTTGTAAAGATTTTATATTCCCTTCTATATTCTTCTCCAAATATAAAAAGGTAAGTTAAATGATTGAAGTACCTCTAAGACACATGTTCTCTTCCTTACCATACATACACACTTGCCTCAAAATCTTGGAAAGTCCAGTGTGGAGGGAAATTAGTAAGGCAAAAAAGACACAACAGAAGAGTTACCAAGAGTTTCACAAGCAGCTGATGAGCAATCAAATTAACATCTCCTACCAACAAGCAATATACAATATAAATGTATCTGCAGATACATTTAAAATAAATATGTAAAAACACAGGTTATGAAGTGTTTTAAGTTTAGTTTATCAAGTGAAATCTTAGAAATGGACTTCATCAGGAATTTTTAAGTATCAACAGAAGATTGACTAGAAACCTTTTACCTATAACAAACAAGGGCAGAATGAGATCTAATGGTTGGAAAGTCCAAGATGGATAAACTCCAACTAAAAATAAATCCCCAAGTTGTAGCACACATTGCTCTAAAAGCTTAGATTAGCAAATGAACTGTTGCTGTAATTCATCCAGACATTAATGGGCTGAATAACAAAAGCCAGTGGATTAAGTTATGCTATAAAAGTTGAACACAATTTATTCCTTCAACACTTAAAAATATGAAACAACAATTAATAGGCACTCCTGCACTTTTGGGCATCTCTGGTGACCAAAAGCACACACTCTTGTTACAGACTTCCTTCTGCTTTTCCTGCATAAGGCAAGAGCTTCTTTGTAAAAAAATACTGTAGCACACTGCATGAAAAATAATAAGGACCCCATCTCATGAAGAACACTTTCCAAGACAAGATTTCTGCAGGATATTACTTCAAAAACTAGAGGAATAGAAACTTAATGTAGCAGAAGATTCAACCAGGTAATCAAACTCCAGTTAATACCAGTTCAAGCACTAGAGAAAATTTAACAGTCTACACATGACTACATGAAAATCCAGGAGATCAACAGATGGTTTGGGAGCCACAGGACAAATCTCCTTCCAACTTGTGTGCCTGAGACATTTAATGGCTGAGATAATGCCCATTAGATAACTTCATGGAGCATTAAGTACACAGGCAGCATTTTAATAGCCTGCTTTACAAAGATGCAAGCTCTTCACACTAGCAAACAGTAGAATTAAATTCCATTGAAACAGGCTAAAGGCTTTTCAAACTACAAAGTTCAATTTATTAAAAGAAAAAACCACAACAACAAAAACCACCCCACATAATCAACCAGCACACTCAGTCATATCACTTTGCAAGCCAGCTTCCCATCTTGTTTCTGATAACCATAGCAATGCTTATGGAAGTCCACAAGAGCAGGTCTTGGCTCCCTTTAGTGCAAGTTACTACTTTGCAGTATATGGAATAGCTAAAGCTAGCTCTGGCATCAACTTGCATCCTTCAATGGTTCAAATTATCTCATCCTCCCCCACTTCCTTATTTTAATGAGCAACTGAAGAGTTCCCCTTCTTTAAACATTAGCATGAATATTTTTTTATTCTTCCCACCAGCAAAAAAAAAAAAAAAAGCTGAATATACACTACAATCTCCAATATGTTTCAAAATTAAAATCACAAATTAGCAGATACATCCACATAAAACAATCCAGTGTCTGAAAAGTCAGTATGTACATCACATTCTATTACTGTGAGTATCTACTTGAGCTGCAATCAAGGGAACTTCTAATTACCCCTGTTATTTTATCTGTAAAGCTGCCATCCTCTCAGCAACATTTCCTAGGAGAGCTTGCAAATTGGTCAGCACCACTACATTCCTCTTTGGACACAGAATTTGCATCAAGTTCTATTAGTTTTGAAATTATTTTTAAGCCTTTCCACTCCAGAAGAACTATCTTTGTTATATTTTAATACACACCATGTCCCAGTGATATCCCAGCTCACTGATTATCTCCTTATGTTTCCAAGACATACGTTTTACAAGTACTTGATTAAGAACAAATGTTCCAGTCACTCATCTTTGTTTTTGGGACAGTATCCAGGAGAGACACGATTAAACCAGCATAAACTAAGTACAGGCCACAACAACTGAAATAATGCCATTTACTCTGCACTCCAACTTCATTTGGTTTACTCACACCTGTGATAGTTGTTTGACATGCACCAGGTTTCCCCAAGGCAAGACAAGATGTTCAGTTCTAAGAGCTTCAAAACAAGTGAGGCTTGTGACAGTGAGAGAGGGCAGCAGCACCTCGGGGATCTTGAAGGAAGAGCACATTGCTCAGGCAGCTGAACAGCAAGATCTAACTCAGTAAAGCCAATTTTGACAGTTAGGTTGACAGATTAAGCAGAATTAAACAGTCTGCTTCAGTTTAATAGCCAGCTATCTCATCCATCTGTTGGGGTTCACTGGGCTTCCTGTACAATGAATTTGCATGAACTTCATTTTAACTGAGCTGGAAACAAAATCAGTGACATTATCACACTTGGCTGCACTATCAAAAATATTAGCTTGCCTACCTACAGTCAGTATCATTTAACTGACTATGACAGGCAGAATACTTTTTCTGCTTGGATCTTGGACATTTCTTCTGCTTGAAAATAGTATGGCCAAGATTATGTGGAATGGTACAACACAGCAAATAGATCCCTTAAAATTCCTTTCAGCAAAATAAAAAGTTAAGTCACTACACTATGCATTGAAACTCCACAACTCTAACGTGATGCCAGCAAAACTCGTGTTCTGCATCCTTCACCTATCAAAGATTTCACAATACTTAGGAAAAATTCCACAAGAGTCTGAAGATGGGCTGCTTCCAGCTGCTACTTAGTCATCTTGAAAACTGCATTAATTCTGCAGGGACCTCTGCTCTTCCACACTCATTACCACTTGCATAGCCTTTGCAGCACTCAGACTCTCTGGGGGATACCTGACATTCAGCAGAGCTCCTCTCTTCTTCATTGTTCCCCATTTAGAATATTTGTGAGATTGCTGTGATAACTTCTCCACTTCAGATAGCAGGATTTTTTTTTATTTTATTTTTTTACAATGGCATATTCTTGAAAAGTCAGAAGATTTCGTGTCTATTGTATTTGCAGGGTGCCCTGATGAAGGAAGGAATGGTGAATCTAACTCCATGTTCTCAGAAGATTAATTTATTATTTTATGATACTGTATTATATTAAAGAATACTAAACTATACTATACTAAAGAATACAGAAAGGATATTTACAGAAGGCTAAAAAGATAATAATGAAAACTCATGACCATCTCCAGAATCGCAACACAGCTTGGCACTGATTGGCCTTTAAGTCAAAATAATTCACACCAGAAACCAATGAAACAATCACCTGTTGGTAAACAATCTCCAACCACATTTCAAAGGACTAAAATACAGGAGAAACAAATGAGATAATTATTGTTTTCCTTTTCTCTGAGGCTTCTCAGCTTCCCAGGAGAAAAATCCTGGGTGAAGGGACTTTTCCAGAGAATGTGAATGTGACACGTGTCATCATTCATTTGCACCTTAGCTTAGGCAGCCAGGAATAACATCAGAATGGGTGAGGAGATGGGGTGGGGGCTGTGGTGTTCCTGACTAAAAATAGTTTTCAAGCCACACATGAGGCCACACATTGTCAACATGAAACAAGAGGGCTATACAAATATATGTGGAGCTACCAGAAGCATCAAAGTGCTGTAAGTTCATTTCAGCAGCATTTCAAGTATTCTGGCAGTGTAAGACATGATGCATCATGCAGATATGACTTCACTGTTATTCACAATTGAAACAGGTGTCAATGTCCAGACTGTCAAATATTTCAACAATTTAGTACATCACTCAAGTAGTCTTCAAGAACAAAATCCCTTGTCATGATGTTTATCGTGGAAGAATGCAACTTACTGGGGTTGGGAAGACAAAAAAAAGAAAAACAAAAGAAAACGCCAAAGCACCTCACACACACTGTCATCAGAATGGCACCAAAGAAACTGTCTTCTGTGTCACTCCCAGTCACACCACTGAATCTGTACCTGTTCCAACTCTGGTCCACATTAATAGTTTTCTTTCCCTTTATCTCCAACCCAAATCAAATCCAAATAAAAACCAAACTGGACAATGGGGTGAAAACAAGTTCCAAGACAGGTTTGCTTTGCTTGTGAACTGTTGTTTAACAAGGCTTATGGACCCCGCTGAGCTCATTCACCGCTGGGATCTCCAGAAAACTGCAACTGCTGCTATTTCACATGGGATCAGTAAAGTTTGTGAAAGTCAATCCCTAAACAGCCCTGTCTCACAACCTAGATACTTCTGCACACTACTCCCCCACACAGGATGCAACACTAAAAATGCATCTCCTCATCAACACATACCTCAATGTTATCAAGTTTAAACACTGAAATTCGGATTTAGCAAAAGAAATAATTTGTTTTCTCCAACAGCAATCAAATTTATGCCGTGCTCTACGTGTTTTCCCTTCACAAGGTGTTAAATTCAGTATAAAACAGCAAAGTTTTTAAGCAAACACTTTTAAAATGGTTTAGGCTATACTTGAAAACATTCACAACATATTTGCTGTCATTGTCCCAGACACACAGCCATCCCTGCCCTGCTTTCCACGGCGCCTGCTGCAGACCAGGGAACCAAAGACCTCACAATACTTAGGAAAAATTCCGCAAGAGTCTGAAGATGGGCTGCTTCCAGCTGCTACTTAGTCATCTTGAAAACTGCAGGGAGCTCTGCTCTTTGTGGTGGCACAGGCACGGGCAGCTTCCCCCGGTGTCCCCCAGAAGCTGCGCTAGGTGGCGGCTTGGCCCCGTCCGAGTCCATCCCGCCGCACCGGGCGGGGACACTCTGCTTCTGCCGACACTGAAGCTGCACGGCTGAAGCGGTTTTGAACTATTTCAGGACACAAACGTTTTAGTTACCGTGCTCTGATTTCCTCAAGTTTCTTTCCAAAAGCAAGTGTCAAAAAGTCTAGGTTTAACACGCACTAAAATTAAAACTCCACAAATGCATCAATTGTGGCGAAAGTAGCAAAGTCTTTCATGTTATCCAGCAAAGGACAGATGTTTTCATGCAGTGCTGATGCTGTCCAGCTACTTGTACAAAACTAAAAAAGTATGTAAATAGCTATTAAAGCCTGGCTTCTAAGAAAAAAATAATTCCAACATACCACATTTCTGCATAATTGTATCCTTTTTCAAGTTGTCATTCTCTGTCCAAGTCTTGTGCAATTTTTCCAAGGAACACAGTGAGACAAACTTCTGTAACCACTTTTATGGCTTGTGAGAACTGCTCCCCAAAACCACTGTTATTATTTGTGGTGCCTAAATTGTAAGGAGGAAACTACATTTTACCAGGATTTTTTTTTTCACAACTCAAGCAGCTTAAAAATTAACACTATTCAGGCCCCTTGCACATACAGATTTTCAGATAACATCTGCTATGTTACTAATTTAGTTTCTTTCAAAAGGTAGCAGCAGCAGTTTGTCTCATTCAGCTGCTAAGCCATTTATTGGGGGTTTTTTTAAGGAATGTGGAAGGACCAAAAATACACTCATTACACCTCAGAACTGACCAGGCTGCACATGGCAATTCCCACCTGCTCCTAATTTCCCTTTTGTCCTATTTCCTCTCTTGGTAGTTATTTAATTCATCTTTCACACACACATATACAAATATACACTTTCCTTCTTAAAGGAGCTGATAGCCACTTCTACATCAAATCTCTTCCCACTGCACTTTTGTTTTTTGTTTTAAAACTAGAGATGTAGTTTAGGCTACCTAACAAGATACTCCTCTCACAGCAATACAAACACCCAAGGAACTCTGACTACCCAGTTACCTCTAGCAACTAGGTGCATTTACTGATTGGCATCTTCCTTGGAGATGGAATTAAAAGCTCTTCTAGTAAAGGGGCAGAAGGGAACTGAAGTCATCTGATAAGCACTGAGGGGCAGTTAATGCAAATTCCAAAATGAGCTGCCAAAAAAAAAAAATCAGGTTTCACCCATGCTTTTGGGAAATACTCCTCTCTCCATACATGCAACACTACATCTTTCTTAGAAAATTAAGAAAATGAAACTTTTTGGGAAAAAAAAAAAAAAGCAGGCATGGCTTCAAGAGATAAGCAAGGCAATGATTTATAGTCCTATTTTTGAAAAAAACATACCTGGCTTTTTTTTCTATGCTTTCACCCTAGCAGCCAAACTTCATGTTTTTATTTTAGTATAAGTATGTAGGGTTTGTTCAAAGCTTTCAGCAGTTTTCTTAGATGCTTCCTTCTCTATGAATTATTTATCATTTTTGGAGCAGTGTTTCAACAAAGCCAGAGAAAGATACATCAAGAGTCACAAGAGCCAGCCAGTGCTACTAACACACAGACCACAGTTTAGACTTCTGAAAACTTGAGATAAACACACACAGAACTGGCCCTCCTCAAAACACTAACAAAATGCCTAGAAAGACATACAAACCAATGAGAATAATTTTATTTTATTTAATTGTTTTGAAAAGGTTAATGGCTAATTTCCTTCCTCTCATTCCAGTACTGCATTTCTGCAACTACTCCCCATTTGCTAGCAGGTCTCCAAAAAACGTGGAATTTCTTTTTCCCTGGCTGAAAATTCCTACCCATTAGTCCAGGGAGATCAAGTCCAGGGTCTCATTAAACTCCTCACTCCCATCACTGCCACACCTCAAAGTGGTGCAGCAAAACTCTCACTCTATGTACAGTCAGCCTGACCTTCCCACAAGGAGCATTCTTAAGACAAAATAAGGAATATTCTTGACCCAAAAAAAGCCCAAACATCACATCAGGCTATATCCCTCAAGGGGCAACCTAAATTTTAAAACTCTTGCTCTCATTCCACAGAGATGTTTTTATAAAGTCCTCTTTAGGTATTGAAATAGTCTTTAAATGTCATAGCCTTTCAGATTCACTTGTATGATAATAAAACAAAAAACAAAACAAAGAATACCAACAGACAAAACAAAACAAAAACAGGATTTCAATAACTCTGTATTTTCAGATGTGCACCTATAGTCTTTTGATGGTGCTTTTTTTAAGTGCCCCTCAAAGCCACCACAAATCAGCCTTCTCAAATAAATCATTGCCTACCACAGTGTTTTTAGCAGTGAGCAAATATTTTCTCACTTAATTCAATATCCACCTTTTCTTTCAAAGTAATTTACTTGCATTCAACACAAAATAGTAATTAAAATTTGTTGAAAACAAAGTCTTTTTTAAAAATCACCAGATTAGATTTCCTTACATTCAAATATGTTTTCTTAGCTGTGTTCCGTGGAAATTCAGTTTGCACAGAAGTGCACAAACATTGTATCTTCAGTGGATGGAGGATCCACACAATCACAGTCTGGTTTATGTAGAAACAGCTGTTCTAGGAAAAGCTAAGCAAGGAACAAAACTGGTTATGACTAATTTTAGCCTGCAAGAAAAAGAAAGAGCTGTATGCAACTTCAGGTTTGGGGGTGTCAAAGGGATTTCCACACTGACAGATTTTCCTTCCATATCTGTTGTTTGTACAACATTTTTCTGAATTCATGCAAACATAACATCTTTTCACACAATCCCTTCATATTTCTGCTGTTTATCACACTTAAAACCATTCACAGCCTTTTTATCTGTACCAGTAACTATTAATAAGTACTGTGCTTCTCAGATAATGCCAGAAAGAAACAAAAGCATCCTTTTCATAAGGCAGCAGTTAAGGAAATACCCTGGAATTCCACAACTGCTATGATTCTGTGATGCCTAGGAATTTTAGCTAAACACACAAAAATCTGGCTTTCCCTATTTGTAGGGAAAAAATTACAGAAAACTCCTTGTGTTTTACCAGTCACTAACTCAAAACTCTTTTCATTCAAACGCCATCTTACAATACACTTGTATCTTACAAGTCTTTCATATATCTTATAATACAAGACCAATTCAATTGCCCTAATACAATTCAAGGTCCTTTGTAGCTCAGATCTCCCATTTACTAAATAAGCCAAAGCACGTTAGGCTTGGTGTTTGGGATCTCTACCCTAAAATTGTTTCTGTAACAAAAAAGAGTGATGTGAAGCAATCTGTAGTGTGATGATACTACACACTACCAAAGTTCCACTGCACCCCACACCATCTCCATCTTCACCTGCATGGCTTTGGTTGCATCCTAGCTTGTTTCCTTCCCGGGCATGCTATCCTAAAAATGCCTGTGATGTGCAAAACACACAGAAATGAGACAGAGAATCTGCCGGCTTCTCCCTGCTCAGGCCAGTCAGGGCAGCTTTGTACATAAAAGTATCTCAACACTGTGTGCCAAAAAAAAAACCCAAAAAGCCCTCTTCCTTTAAAAAAAAATCAGATTCACAACTCTAACTCAAAAAACGGGGCAGATCAGAGTGTCAAAATAATTCAGTATGAGGCATTTTGCTATAAATTTAAACTGTTTTGAAGAGCACCTCATTTCATATTAGTATTTGTTAACAGCACAGACTTGCCTAAATGATCTGACTTCAAACCACAATTGGATAGTCTGCTGGTATGTGGAGGGCTGTGCCCTCAGGTGATTAATTAACATGTTCCAAAAACTCAAATTATGGAACATTAGCAAATCCTAAACAAGTTTTTTTGGAGAACATTATACTCCTCACACCATCTCAACTTTCTGAATGCCAAGTACGGTTTTTTTCCCACCCACAAGCATTTTCCTCAGCAGCCTGTTGCCATGGCAATCCTAGCAACTGCAGGACAAGTCTCTTAAAAAAGATTTCTGACAACAGCTGTATCTGCCAACTTAGCAGCACCTCTTGTCAATGGAATCACAAGTTGCAGAGAAACCCGTTATCCCCTAACAGCTTGCTTCAAACTGTGAGAGCTGGCTTATTTCATATAAGCACACATTGTTACATTCCAACACAACTAAATCACCATAATATGTCTGTCCTGGTAGGCAAGTACAATTTTGCAATCCATATTTGTGTACAGTGAGTTTTTAATAGAGATAAATGAAGAGGGAATACCTACAATAAACCTCGAGGACAAGCCTATGGAAATTACATGGGTGTTAAAAACACTGCAAAATCTGCTTAGAGGTCTCGTGTCCTGCAACCTTCACTTTCAACAAAGCTTTTTGGTATCTTCTTCTCTACTTACAAGCTGCTACCCTTTCCTTCTTTTCAAAATCATACACTAAGATACATAAGAGCAATCTGCCTCTGGAAATCAAATGAGGAAGAGCAAGCTCTCCAAGCAGCAACACTACTAATGAATGGTTTTCTATAGGTTAATGCCCTAATTCCCACCACCACAGCATGCAATCATACCTACATGTATTTGCTTTCTATTGAGTACCAGTACTGCCTGCTGCTGAAATACAGGAATTAAAATTGATGTTTTAATTACTCACTCCCATTTTCTCACGTACTCCCATCCCAGCAACTAAGCTGATCAGATCACTTATACCAAGTGTCCTATGACATTCCACTGTCTTATTTTGGCCAAATGTATGGTTTCCAGTAAAATTCTGGCATCTACTCACTCAGAGTGTTTACTGAAACCATTCAGAAATTGGGAAAGGCCAGAATTGGCAGCTACCAGTTTCATCATAATATCAAAGAAAAAGGGTTTAGAAAGACCGAGGAATACACCCAAGACCTTTTCAGGATATCTATGAGAAATTAATCTTTTAACAGGGTTTTCTTCTTATTGCCCTGCCGCTTCTGAAAGCAAACTAGTTTTGCTGAAAACTAAGAGTGAAAGGCATCAGATCTGGAAAGCTACACAGAGAAAGCAAATTAAAAGGTACCTCAAGCAATAAAAACTATTAAAGGTTTTAAAAAATATTTTTTAAAAAAATTAGAAAAAATAAGCAAACACAAAACTCCATGGAACTGGCAACAGATTTTCATCTGTTTTAAGTAATCACGTTTAGCAATGTCAACAGGACCACAGGGATGAGGCCATGCACAAGGGCTCTTGGAACCCCTTCCATATGATAGATGGACAGACTGAGCAAGCTGGACAGAAGCTTCCTGCCTCCTCCTCTGGCAACCTCTGCTCCCAAGCCACAGCCTGGTGGGCAGTGCCAGTGCCCATGCCTGAAGAGGCAGTGAAAGGTGTCCCTGAAAGAGAGAGTGGCATTAGCAGACCTGCTGCAAGAGTCACCAGTGTACCTCGGAAGGGCTCAAAGCTTTTTAATGTCCTGTTGCCACCAGATCCTGAGCCTTTCATGTTCAGTGCTGGCCAGGGGCAACAGGGTTCCTACTCCCACCTGCTATTCTCCCTTGGGACCAAAAGTTTGCACAGCACCCAGGCATTCAAGCAGCTCACAGGTGCACCTGAATTTATTGCGGGCTCCGTGACAAAGGAAGGTGTTTTTTTCCTCAGAAGGGGAAGAAGCAGAGGTACTTTGTTTCCTCAGCACCAGAAAGAACTTGGGTCAGACAGAAATAGACCTGAGGCAAATAATACTCTACAAATCACTTCCCCAGCACAACCTGAACTATTTTTGACAAAACCATTTAATTTCTAGAGTATGTCCATGGCAACAGATCAGACAGTCCTTCCCAGCCTGCCCTGCTTTCAGTTAAACAGACTCCTCTGGGCAACACTCTGCTGGTATTTGGAAGCATCTGTTACACATGCTATCATCTAAATGCTTTAAAATTTGTTACTCACCTGGTCACACCTGTTTAAGTTCAGACCAGCTGGTATCTGCAGTGCCCAGAGCCTGTACTTCTCATCAACACTTGGACATTGCGAGTTTGGTGGAATTTTAAATGTGTTTGGTCTATTCAGAATTTAAGATTTTCTACAGCCACCTGATAGTGCTAAATGAGATAACATAGAAATCAGTGGAGATTAAACAAACCTCCTACAGAAATGTGCACTGACAAATACTAGAATACAAGCATGCTGCAGAGGTCAGAATCTTCCATACCACGGCCAGATGCCCTTCAGAGGAAGGAATTGAGAGAAATCTCTTACAGTGGCATCTGTCTAAAAGCTTAGTGACAAAACTTTAAGCAAGAGAATAGATCTCTGCTGGCAACTTTTTTCTCTAAAGGCTGCAATTAAGAAGCAATATGGAAGACTTTCTTCATGACCAGCAATGTAATCTAATGTTTCCATGCCAAAGGACATGTCTAGACATTAACATTTTAAAGAGGAACTACTAGCCCTCTGGATCAGTCTCCTAATGCTGATTAGCAGCCCTTTCAGGTAATTTCCATCAGTGCAAACATGTCACACAAAGCGTACCATTTTTATCAGACAGAAGTTTTGAAATTAAATTACATTTCTTACCAACATTAACTATCACTCATTAATCTCTTTATCAAGAGATGCAAACAGCACTTTGTAAATGCGTCATGTTTGCCAGTCTTTTCACTGCAATTTTTTTAAATTACGGGTCACTTGAATGTGTGTCCCACATTATTCACTGTTTTAAAATGCATTCATGTTGCAGGTTTCAAAAAGAGAAAGATATGTTTATTGCTGACTGACATACAATTAAAAACTTTAATACTGTAATAAAACAGTTCCTGCCTATTCACTGCTGATCTCTTGCTGTACCAATATCTGTCTTCAGAAGAACAGCCATCATAATGTTGAAAATTAAGGTAATTAGGAATTTAGAAATTAGGAAATAAAAAGGTAAAGAATGCCATTGTGAAAATATAAGCATACATCAAACTGGTATTTGTGGAATGGAATATAGATCTTATTTCTACACTTTTGTGTAATTATCCTAACAGAATTATGGGCGAATTAAAAAAATTAATGCATTTGATATCTTATCTCTCATAAAAATATATGCTAATGCTTCAAAAATATAATCCTCTAAAAACAATAGATCAAAGAAAGTTTTGTGACTAGAAAAATACCAACACATTACACAGCAGCCTCACATGGCTTTTCTCTTAATGTTTTGATACAACATTTTATTGACAGTGACATCTTAATACACATGACAAAGGAACAGCTCAGTGACAAAATAAATGTGCAGGTTTTGTTTTCTTCCTTTTCCAAGATGAATGTTAAAAGTCCTTTACCTACACACACAAAAAGTCCAGACACATCTTTTAATTTTGGCTGTGTCGTAATAGGCAAAACCACCAGCAGTTCACATACAAAACCAAAAGCTGCCATCATCCTTTTTATGCTTGTCATAGAACTGCTACTAAATAGGTCCTTGTTGTCTTCTCAAGAGTATTTTGTCCAGCATGTTCAACATTACAGGCTTTTAAAAGATCTTTTTTTATTTCTTGAGATGGAGCAAAGAACCACCTCTCTTAAAAAAGCATTGCTCTCTTGTTAAAGAAATCCCATCATGTATACTGGATGAAGAAAGAGAATTCAGCATTCTGTATATTACCATCTTGTAGTATTTCCTGAGTGTTAAGAAAGAAACCCCAAAACAGTGCTGCCATAATTTCTCTGAAGTATTAAGTGCAGCAAGACTGCTCACACAAAATAAGCATTTTGTTTAGGAAAGCCAACAGTTCTTAAAGAGAACTTCAGAGATAATAACCCACAACATATCCAAAGATAAGCAAGTACCTTGAAAAATGGTTGCATAGAATTAAAGCTTTTACATCCAGGTAAAAAACAAACTCCACACATATACAAGCTACTTACCTTGCTAAAACCAGGTTTGCCAAAAACTGCATTAGTCTGAGGATAAGCTCTTGTCAACACACAACTTGTTTTCAAGAAGTCATTACATCTCCTGGCATTCGAAGAGTGGAGAGAACATACAAGTTATTAGCTGTCGTTTTTCATAGGTGCTTGATGGCTTATAACAGCCAAAAATTTAATCAAAACAGTTGCACTGCTGTTGAGACAAGTAATGCCCCACCTTAAGTTTTCAGTCTTTATAATTTTAGGTGCATTTGCAAGCCTGCTCTCATTTTCTTCCAAGAGTTAATGAATCAGATCAGGACAGGTAATGTACCTCAGAGAAGTAGTTTGCAATGAACATTTTTAACAGTTTAATTGCCAGCTAGCAGTATGCAGATTTTACTTTTGAATCCTTCCTCACAAACATTAGCAGGTATCTGGTATCTATTCTCTTTCTCTCCTAAATCAGAGGAGACAGCAGCTCTGGCACACTCCTCTTTACATGAAAGACTTGGGGTTTGGGTTGACTGAGAGAAGCACAGCTTCTCCTCTTATAACTTAGTATCTGAACCGTTTTAAAACAAGGTCAGTTCCAGAAACATGGCTTTTGGTAGACGACATTCTACCTGCAATTCAAAGGCAAAGATCCAGAGTTCAGAGCTGGAAAGAAAGTGCCTGTGCAACTGAATATTTTGATAACCTTAGAAGTACACTCCTACACTCTGTACCTTACAATATTAAATAAAACACTCTGACTGAGTCTCAATGGCAGAATAAGAACCCAAAGGAGAATTACCTATGATTATTAAATCTAAAAACCCTTTATTAGAAAAAATCATTAAATAAGCAGAATGTAAAGTTTGGTCCGCCTCCCCGAATTCCTACTGGGGACAGGACAGGCAGCTTTGCCTCCTCCAGTTGGCTCAAAGCTACACAGATTCTGACCAACATGCACACACCAATTACCCAGCAGACCAAAGAGGAAAGGCAGCCTGTGGTACCCCATCTGGATTTTCCCCTCTCCCTCACATTAAAGAAAACTACTAATTGTTTGGGTATTTTTACTTTTTATCACTCCTCCCTTTCAACATCCTCCTGCCCATCTACATAAAAATTGATGCTTTTAGGGCAGGAGATACACTCCCAGCAGGACTCCAGCTGCCTCCTACAGTATTCTTCAGTCAACAGCAAATATTTTAGCCCTCAATTTTTTTCATTTTTGGCCTACCAAATATTCAAGAAAGCATATATACAAACTTATTTGTGCAACTGATTCTCACTCATTGTGTATTCATTTGATGAACAATTCTTTTTTACATTACAGAAAAGAATAAATTATTGCAGTTTGAAAGGGAATAACAGTACTTGAAATTCTGAAATCTGAAATAGATTATTTTTCTTTTTCCAAAATTAAACGCTATCTTTTGTTCTCACATATACAGAAGAGTATATCATCCTGAGAGTGAGGTGAAGATGTAGCTGGCCTGGGTAAACTGCCTGATAAAAGAAGGAAAAAGTGATATTACTGATAACTTATCTGAAGCTGCTGAACTGACACAGCTGGCCTGGAGACTTTGACTGATCAGTCCCAGTCTTTAATGGCAGGGTCTTCTGCCATCCCCCTTCTTGGAGGGTGTGTTGAGATCCTCCCTTCCCTTGGGGTTGCCCCTCAAGGTTATTCCTCAAGGCTGAGCAAAAGAGATTTGCCTACAGTCTTTGGTATGAGTCAGTAACATCAATCTCTATTTATTGATTGGCTTTGCTGTCTTTCCCATGATTGCTTCAATATTGCTTAAAAACAGAGAATTAAATTATACTAATAGTTAAAACAGACTGGAGTAAATAATTCTGATTAAGATATTTTAGTCCAATCATTATCATAACAAATATTTTGTATAAATATATCTGGTTTTCCATCCTTAATTCCACAGGACAAAGTTGTACAAAGGTTCAGTAACACCTGGATAATGCTTTAGACATAAACTGTTGACTCAGTCTGGAGCTAAGATTGGATCCAGCCACACCCAGACTGCTCTGTGAGAGTTCAGAAAGCAAGGGGGTCCTTTCTGCACCTCATGACTCAACTAATAAATTTTGTGTGAGGTTCCCATTCTGTTTGTGACACAGCATTACGCAGGTGACAGGTTATGGCTGAGCCTGGGACCTTCCCTAGGGAGGTAACTAAAGGAGCCCAAGGGATCAGAGCCCAGCCATGCCAGACAGCATGTGTACAGTGAATGGAAAATCAGAGCTAAAACCAGTGTAAAGCAAGTAATGATTCCTTCTGCCAGAAGAGAGATGCTAAAAGCTCCAGAGCAAGAGTGGCTTCTAGACAAAAATAGTATATTTATTTACAAAAAAACCTATAACAGGTACACACGTGTGAGATCTTCTAGACTGGAAAACCTTTGTTGTTTTTTTCAATTATATTTATGCTCAGAACAAATACCATCACCACTTGCATGGCTGTAAACTACTTCTAGAGAGGCTCAGGGACATACAGCCATGAGACCTGCCAGTCATTTAATATGCACAACATGCTGCAAAGACACTGACAACTTGACAAAGTCACTGCATGGATGCCATCCCTGGTTGTGAATTCACACATCACATTCCCCTCGCTCCCGAACCTGAGACAGACAGGCGTGGTTTTATTTAGAATCAGAAACACAGAATGGAGAGGAGCTCCTTGCTCTCCACTTAGGATCACTGACCACTCTCCACTATCCTAACAGCCAAGGAACATCTGAACCTTTCCACAGGATGATCCAAACTAGCGAAAAAATGCTGCTGTGCGCTCTAGGAATGTTATAACACTGGCAAAATACTGATTTGAAAGCCAGCTATTTTAAAAATAAGATATTCTTAAGCACTGCCCAGGACCTGTGCAATTAGACTTTAACAGCTTAGAGCACTCATGTGCATGAGAACAAACGCTTTCCCTGTGCCTGATCCCTTGGATTAGGCTCAGAAACAGTTAATGCTTCCAGCTGAACGACAGATATACGCCCACCCCATAAATCACACAGATGAATTGGAAACTTATCTGTCCCATGATATTTTGTTCAAAGTTCATGGCTGCTCTCAGGAAAACAAACCACCAGCAAGTACCTGCTAAACCCAGCTCTTTATTTAATGAGCACTGCTAATGGCACACGTACTAGAATTTGCTCTCTGCTTTTATAATTAAAAAAAATAAATTTTCTAACAGACATATAAAGAAATTTTTGAATAGAATTGGAGGTTGCAATATTGATCCTGCAAAATGACTATTGGGTTTTTAGGATAAATTCAAATTTCACTTAAGATATGACATCAGTGTCCAGTTTTCACAGCCAGCAACATTATGAGATATATTTTACCTGGTTTTTCGTGTATAGATACCAATAAAGTTTCAGAAAAAAAAGTGGTATGCAAATACTAAGAAGTCAAAACATGCCTTCTAGTAAGGAAAGCAATTTTCTTTTGCTTGGACGTCATCAACATGAGTGAAAAGTGGTCAGAGCTCCTAAGCAGTATTTAATGCCATTGACATTTTTATGATCCAACCTGTTTTCCAACTAAAAAGAAATAACAATAAATAAATGTAGTAACTTTTTATATCCTTAGAGTGGAAACAGTAAATAAGTTAAAGCACAGAATATTTTTTAATTACTTTAATAAAACCAGTTTTTGATTATCAATGTACAGTTTAGTAGGACTGAATTTGACAGAATTTAAAACAGACAAATATTGTCAACTCAAAATGTAAAGCAATAATAATTTCCTAGAATGTATGCTCTCAGTATCAAAAAGAACACAAAATAAAAGTTTTTGTAACTATTTGTAACCTCTCTCTTTAGAAATATTTTGCTGTGAGAAAGCTCACTTCTGCAAAACACACACACAGATATTTCCAGAACTGCATTCCCCAATGGGTGTAGTAACAGGGATAAACAGGAAACTAGAGTAAACTTCCATTACTAAGTTTGCAATAATCTCTTTGAAAAATTGAAACACTTTTTCTGTGGTTTTTTTTAACTTTTCTTTATGGATGTTATTTGTACTTGTTGGTTTCCTGTGGCTACATTGTGAAAACCCCATTTATTTTCAAGACCAAGATGTGCAGAATGGATTGCTGGCTAGGGCCAGAAGAGGGAGCTCCAATTAGTATTTTCATTTATTAGGCTAAAGCAGCTCGTAACTGCAGAATTTAACAGTAAAGGTACTTTTAAAACATTCATTAGACACTTTAATGCATTATGCATTTAAATTAAAGTGACAGGTTAGCCTCTCTGATTGGCATCTGTAATAATGGCAGTATAGGTCAGAGTTAAATGTAAAAGGCTCTCTTAAAACTGAACCTTCACACCACAGGTGACATCTGAACAAAACCCAAGCTGCTCTGCAGTAAATGCCTTCAAACTCACCTCTTTTCCTTTGCCCATCAGGCACATGGAGGCATTCTCTCCAATGGGAAACAAAGCTTTGTAGGCTTCTCCCAATTCTTGCTGTAAAGCCTCAGTACACACACCTCCTGTAAAGCCTCCAGTCCAAGAGACACCTACAGGTATTTTTAAGAAAAAACTGACTTACACCTCTCTGTTCTCAAAGCAGAATCAGTTAACTCAGGCTCTGCCTTTGCCTCCTAAGCTGCACTCTCTGCCAGCTATTCTGTACCAAGTTAGTGCTGTGCTGCTTTGCAGAATTAAACCACCACATATTCACTAAATTTTGTATTTTCCTGTCCACTACCTTTAATACAACATATGTTGGCACAGCTGTGAATATGGACAAAGAATACAGAAGCACATCTCCCTGAGGTGATTCAGTCTGTGTTGAATTAGACATGATGAATCTCTGGGATAAATAAGTTTGTACCAAACAGCATGCAATTATTGCTTTACATGCTATAAATAACATAACCATTTCCACTTAGGGTTTTCAGTATTTTAGTATAATAATTGTTATGACAGTAACAGACAAACAGAATTGGGAGAATACCACCAGAGAAATCTGGGATAAAGTATACAAGCAAGATCCCTTCAAGTAGCTCATAAGTGTGGAAGTGGGTTTGCAAGTGTACAGAATGTCATATTTTAAAAAAATATTTATATGATGGCAAGAACGGAGCCTACAGAAGTGTGAGAGAAAAAGGCCATGTTTGAATTTTATGTCTAGGAGATGAAATCAACAGAAAAGGGAAAAAGATTTAAAGAAAATATTAAAATGTCAATATAAACAGAACAAATCTCACCACATAACATCCATAACCAAGATGCATTTAAAGGACTCTACAAATAAAGAAGATGTATCATAAAAGTCTAAGTATAACACATATATTTTCTTTGCCCTCCTACAACCTAATACTTGAATACAAAGTTATTCTTTCAGACCTTAAACTCTCAGAGCTTAATCCTCAGACCTGCAACTCTCTAAATATGCTTCTCCATTTTCAAAGAAATATCTGTGTAACAGTTCTGGAGATTATAAACACATTGATTAAAGAACCAATTTTATTACAATGAGATAATTGAAAATTAATTTCAGCAAAGGGACAAAAGAACAGAATAAATAAATTAAAAAATACAGATAGGCATACAGAGAAAAATACTCAATGCAGTAATGAAAAATGTGCCAAATAATAAATATTTTTTTATAAATTTCATGGCTTCTTTGACAGCACTGGACTCCTCTCTTTCCGTTTAGCAGCCTTCTCCATTTTCAGCTGTAACAAAGAAAGACACCATCAGTGGTTCAAACACTGATTTGCAAATTGGCTAACAATGCAATTTTAAATTTCTACATCCAGTCACAAATTTACCAGGGTGGTACATGCAGTGGAGAAAGGCACACAACGTTATTATCCCAACCTAGCACTGCTCCCATTTGCACCAGCAGACAAAGGAGCGCTTCCATGGCACTGCAGCTCCTCCCCTGATCCAACCAGGCTGCCTTATCTCTGATAATTGGAGTTGAGGTATTTGAGTATCCCTCAAGGCCAGTGTGTCTCAGGAATGCCCAGGGTTTATCTCTGAGTCAATGAAAGGTGGAGCAGTTTTATTGCAGATGTCTAACAGGCACAGTCAGATGAACCAGCACACTTAAACCACACGGGAAAGGTGCTGAACCTTCATCTCAGAGCCTCCCCACCGACCCACAAGGCCACGACTTCCTCCTGTAAGATTTTTTCTACACAACAGGCTCTTGTAGAGTTGTAAAATTTATCAACAGCTACACATTGACACTCTGTCATTTCGTAGTAAGACTATTTATCCAAACAAATATATCTGTTGGTTTTAGAAGCCACAATTTTTCTTAAGTACTGTTACACTTGTGAATGAAGTCATATTTAGAGCAATTATTTCAAAGGGATGCAGAGATTTTGCATCTCATCTAACACATACTCTGCTATTAAAAATACAAGAAAAAAAGAATTCACTTGCTTTTTCCCATCATAAAATAATACCAAAAGGAAACAAGACCTCATTGGGATGTCTACAAATTAACTTACTGCTAAGCAAATGTTGTTGGTCTACACAAAAATACATTTTAAATCACCATTCCCCCTTTGGAGGCTTGAGGTTTTTATCTAAAATTTCTACTACCTTTTCCAAAGAAAATAAAATCTCTGGGGGAAAAAGAAACTGAGAAATTTGAATTTGATGTTTTTTATGAACCAACGTAATATTTGTAACATCTGTCCATAATTTCTGATGATTAACAAAACGAAGAAAACTATTTTAAATTTCACAAAGTTAGAACAGCTTTCTCCTTGACAAAAAAACCTTGTTGCAAGCCAGCATGTAAAATAGCAAAACAGTTTAGATTTTAAAAGTTAGTTATGCAACATTGCTTTACAAAAGAATTCATAAACAGTCGAGATGGTGGAGCCAAAGGGCTAATGTGAGAAAATAGGTATTTAAACATGTGAATAACCTACACCACAGGGCATTTAAACTAAAGATAGTGTGGTGGAGGAGGAACCTCTAAGTGAGTGATACAGGTCATCTAATTTGACCAAATTTAGACAGACAGTCGTTAAAAAGAAAATTATAACATTTTATAAGTGAGATAGCAAACACATAGTCCTAAATGTCACAGGGGAGTTTCTGTGACTCTGTGTTGTTGTTTCTTTCTGTCACATAGTAAAATGTTTTGGTTTTCTGTAACAGAGAGTTACCTCAATTAAAATCTGCCTGGTTAAGGTAAATGCCATCCCACACATGACCAACCTCTGAAATCCTGTAGTAGCTCATAACTGTATTTCAAAATTTATGTTAAGAAGCTATCTTTGTCAGCAATTGAGGAGGAATTATATAATGCATTTATATGCCACTTAAATCATACATTTATGGGGTTTAGATATACTCTTGTGAAAGTGTATTTAAATTAAGCAATAAATTAAGCAAGTTAAGTAACTTGCCCGTTCTTGATAACGTTTTTCAAAGTAAGCCATGTCATCAGCTTCTGATTGTTTTCCATGAGAAACTTGTCCTGTGGCACTTGAACTACCTGAAAAACAAAACATAAACAGAAAACAAATTCCCTTTTTTATTAAATTATTTTTATTAAATTTCATTAAATTTTAAATTAAATTATTTTATTAAACCCTTTTTTTATTAATGATATTTGCTATTGCATCAGATATGTTTTACATTTGCAAAACCCATTTAAAATTGGAACTCACCTTTACAGGCAAGTACAAAACCCAGTATCTGGGACCAAAGAGAAACCTTTTTAGTCTAGGCTTGCACCTACTATAAATTGTTTCAAAGTAGTTCAATTGTTATATTAATTGGTACATTTTTGTACTAAATAAGGAACATAAAATAAGTGCAAGTGATCCATAATCCCACACAGAAAAAGCTTTCTGGCAGAAGGCAGTTTCACGAGATTGCGCTGAATACGTACAACCCATTCAGATATGATGAATATGATTTCTGAGAGGAATTAAGAATTTTAAAAAGTGATGCAATGAATACATGACACCATTGATGGAAAAGATAACAAGCACTAAGAAAAAAATAATTTCAGGTAAAAAACTCATCACAAGCAAAAATAACAAACATTAAGTTATTCTAAGCATTTGAAGAACATGAATGTTGTACTAACAGAGCAAAGCTTCAGTATTCATTTTAATGCCCTGAGTATCCTTCAAGTCATTAATAAAATAAATTCAATATATATTAAGTTCTTTTTGTATTTGCATTATCCTACTTATACATCACCTGCTATTTGCGGCATGGTTTGAGTGGAACTCGAAGGTCCCTGAAATGCTTTGAGAAATGGATGATCCATGCTAGTAATAGGGGCTTCTAAAAGTTCAGCAGAGGGAGCACCTGTCAGAAAATAAAGTGAATGGAAACAATAATTAACTCCAGGAGATACAGTCCTAATACACATGCTGGGGTCAAAACAAGGTTACAGATTCATATCTACAACTCTCAGCACAGACCCCATAAACTGGAGTTAACAAAAGCATTACAAGGATGACTTCAAAAGAACTAAAAAGCTTTGTTTCTTCAATTACTACAGTAATGGTTTAGTTTCTAAACTTCAGACAAATCCAGGAATCCAGATCAGAATTTTAAAAATAAATAATGGGTATGTGGCAATAATAGATAAAACAGTGTTTTGGGACAAAACATGTGTGTTACTAAATGACACAAAATTACAGAGCAGAAAAAGTATCAAGACCAAGTAACATGTCTGTTAAAAAGTTCTACCAATTACCCCTTATTTTTTATGCTGAACAGCTATTAGCCTTTGAGTTTGGAAAAAAAAAAGTGCTGTAAATATATAACAAAGAAATAGCTGGACAGTATTAGGATAAAGGACGAACATAAATAGAACATGGAAATACTAGGTTACAGGGAGTATTATAAGTTACATGTTCTCTCTAAAGGATACGCTGATTTTCAAGCAGAAGCAACTGGGCTGAACACCAGAATTTTTGAAAAAGAGGTTTTTTTGCCAAGTCACTACAGTGAGTAGGACAATGTGATCCCTTAAACCTTGAGGACGGCTGGAAAGGAACAGTCTTTCTGCAGTTCTACCCCTATTCCTCCAAATTGCCTTCAAGCTTTGAAACTCTATTTTGATTTAGTACTTTTCAAAACTTAGGTGGAGAATTAAAATTTCAGCTGCACATACCTATTCCACTGTCATCAAGCCTCATGTAGCCCTCTGCTAGTGAGCTGAAACCAGTCAGTCCTCCCATGGCAGCGTAAGGAACATCCTGCCCCACGGGCTTTCCCTGGGCCAAGCGCTCCTCTTTGGTTTCCACAACGGTTTCGTGAGCGTAAGCTGGCTGACCACATGCACAGGTAAAGCTGCTATGAAAGCCTGAGCACTTGGAACCTAAGAAACAAATAAATAAGAGAGATGGTGATGGGATTTAAACATCCAGCTCTCTGAAAACCCTGTATAAAAGAGAAAGGATGACTCCTGGGATTAGATCATTAGTCAGAGGATCTAACTGAGCCAAGTTTCAAGTACCTCTGAGGATGGAGATTCCACCTCTCTGAGCAGCCTGGACCAATGCTGGATCAGAAATTTCTTTGTGTATTTTAATCTAACTGTATTTCCTATGTTGCAACTTGTGTTCATTGTCATTAGCAACACACCTCTCCACCCATTTACAACTAATAAAAAGAAAAATTCTGATACTGGGTAAAGCTGACAACCTGCCAGCATTTTGGCAGCATTCCCTCCAAAGGTGTATAGCATGTATCAATGCTGCAGGGCTAAGAAACTTCATACCACAATTTATTACACAAATCACAATTTAAATATATTTTTAAATTAGCAACATTTTCTCAGTAGCAAATAGAGACTGTGGAAGCAAAAAAATGGGCTGTACACAGGAGTATCATTAGACTGACTTTCAGGGGTTTTTTAAGCTTACACAGCCAGAGGATGGAATTGAAATAGTTATACAAATGTTATGTGACATTCAGAAACAGAGTGACCTGTCTGCCCTAGCTACATGTAAAACTGTCATCAAAGCCCCTCTGGAGCAATGATGTGACCAAGAAATTGAGGAAGTGATGTTGCAAATGTTTCATTATACAAATCACCCTGCACCCAGCTCACAGTTCATTTTGTGGAGCACCATGAAAAATTTCTTTAAGTCTTTCATAATATGTTGATTACATTCTTGAAAATGTTGAAGATTTTTCATATTATTTTGGGTACTCCTCAGTAACAGAACTCTATGTTTGGACACAGAATGCAGTATATGCAACATAAACAGAGCAACAAGCTGTTAAGTTTTTCAGTTATAACTTATCTGTCATCTTAGATTTATCAACACTGGACAAGACTAATTTCGTTACATTAAAACAAAAAAAGTCCAAAATAGAAGAAATTCTTGGCACTTCACTGCAAAATCTGTGAAGCCCTCCAAAGTGTCTGGTATTTTTGAGAAACACTGAGCAAAAGGCATTATATATATAAATACTGAAAACACTGCGTTCTATGGATTCTGTCTGAATTATCCAGCTGCACATCTAAGATTTTCACATTACTTAGTGCAAATTTTTGAAAGGCTGTCATGTAGATATTTTATGGTTTATTCTGTGGGATATGATTCTCAACCAGCAAAAGTTGCTTACACTTTTTTTTTCTGTACAAAATAGAGGCATTCCATGAAGGAAATTTAATAACAATAAGGGAGTCCAGAAAGAAAAAAAAAAACCTTCATCTTATGTAATTTGAGGTTTCAAACTAAAACATCTTTACGCATTATTTATTTCCTGTGGTTAATAATTACTGTTGTTTCATAACATTGACCTCAAAGAACAGTAGCAAAATCTTCCTCTTCATCCCTTCTCTAAGATCTTGCTGAAATTCCATTCCCATTTGCATTTCTAGACCCACAATCTCCATGGCCATGAAGGAGTGCTAGCAACAGAATTATTGGGGAACAGAGTACTACTTCCTGTTGACTTGAGAAAAAACATAGAAATATATTAATGTTCTGGTCAGCTAGGCAATAGAGGAATGGAGATCAATGCTTCTCTCTCTCAAAGTACCAAGTTCAGGGAGAAAAGGCATGCAGCTGGAGGTGACAAACTGCAAACAGTGCTTTCATACTAACTTCAGGCATCTGTCTCCACAAGCACCTATCTGAAGCACTCAGAGATTTAAACTCCTTCACAGGACCTGGGGAAACTAAGGATGCTGTTCTAAACTCTCCTGTGCAAAAGGTGATGTCTTCCTTCCCACTTCTCATCCTTTCCCGAGGATGAAAACACGCATTGGAGACAAGAGCAGCGCGCACGCAATGCCCTGGGCAGAGCACAGATCCCTCCCTGCTGAGTTTGCTGGCCGAGGGCGGCTTACAGGAGTTGCAGGGAAAGCCGGGCGCAGCGCTGTGCTGCTCGGGGAAGTGCTTGCAGCGGCAGCGGACGGGCTGCGTGCCGTTCAGGGGCACGAAGCGGAAGGACTGGCACGGGCAGCGCCTCACCCTGCAGGGCACGCGGATGGGGCGCTCCTGGGGAAGAGCCTCGTAGTCCGTTTGGTGCTGTTTATACCTAAAACAGGAAAAGTAATGACTTTATGACTTTGTTGGTATTTATCGGAAGACTACCTGAAAGGCTTGCTATTCAGTTTTGTTTTAAAGTAGCTCTTATTGTACTATTTACTCTTAATAGTGATACTTCAATTAAATGCATATTAGCAGGTGGTTTTACATCTATTCATTACATAAATATCAGATATCCTCATTTTAAGAGCACTACCATCTACATTAACTCATGCCTTGCAGCTGAATTTATTGAGACTACAAAATCATTTTGGTTTCAAAAATATATTGACATTTGCATGTACAAACAGTTCTTACTATTTAAAACCTAATTTTCTCAACCCATAAACTTTAAATAAATTTGCCAATGTGCTGCTGTAATATGTCTGGGAATACTTCACATTTTCCTGATTTTTAAAAATACTAGAGTGTAAAAGGAGGGAAGCTACCCACCGGTGGGTGCAAAAGCACAGTGTCTCTGGTCCCACAAGCTTACAGTCCATGCCAGTTGGTGATCTCCAGCTCACATACAGCCTGTTCTGTAGCCGAGCTGGTAGTACTTTTCTTTTGTACTCCTCGTATTCCTCAGGAGTAAAGAGCTTTCCTCCATCATCATCACCTACAATTCTGTATACGTGGCATAAAAAAAAGCCATAAGAAAATTAAGACAATAAAAGTAGATTTCTCATATTTAAAATATATGTATTATAACAGAACTTCATCTGTAAAAACAAAACAAATCTTTTATTTCATATTACTCTTCTAATAATTTAACAGAACTATAGCTGATTTTTAGAGAATATATTTTTTGACTAATGCTTTTTT
Organism: Passer domesticus; assembly: GCF_036417665.1. Taxonomy (NCBI): domain Eukaryota; kingdom Metazoa; phylum Chordata; class Aves; order Passeriformes; family Passeridae; genus Passer; species Passer domesticus. The sequence goes on along the minus strand of NC_087474.1, from coordinate 31,555,059 downwards.
AAAAAAATTATTCTGATGGACTGAAAACTGGTTCTAAGAGGGAAGAAAAAAATTAACACAACAAACTACCAGGGGTCCTTTTGGAAAAAAAAAAAAAAAAGGCAACGAGCATCAAGGATCATGTAAGAGCCAGCTCTTCCTCAGACTTCTTGACTGACCTCTGACAAGTCACTTCACCCATCTACACCCAACGGTACTGCAAATTTGTGTCAGGAGATTAATCTTAGTCTTGTCTGAGCATTCAGCTGCAACCCCACTGCCATCAAAGCAACAAACAAAGCATCCAAGTTGTCTTCTGATTTGCAAGAAGACTATGCTAGTTTCTGTAGCTGAAGTTAGTGGGGGCTGTATCCCTCAATTAAGCTATCAGTATGTTAAAATTCAAGGTCACTGCATAGCTGGAACTCTGGAGCAGCATCTCAATTCTGCATTTATGGAAATAATTAAGGACAATAAATAAAATACATAAAATACAATTGAGAATTAACTGCAGCACTTACCTATGCTAAAAGTGATTTTATTAATATCTGTAAATATTTCAGTTATTATTTATTGGATATGCTAAAATATGCTGAACGAGTGATTCTTTGTCAAGTATTCTGTGGATTTGTGCACTGCCAGCACTGCAGAGCACCAGAATAATGTGCCAACACAACGCTATCATTTGCGTGTCAGCCCAGCCAACACCCACTGAATCACTGCACATCTTATGTAAGAAATACCACCGTGCCCTCCTCCGGTGTTTTACTCAAGGTTTTCCTGAACTAAATTAAGATCTCATCTCATCACAATGACTGTGTGTGTTTATTTTTGTTCAGCCTTTTGAGAGGACCGCTGACAAGACTAGCAAAGACACGCAGCAGTGTAAGGGATCTGTACAATGCAAAACTTGGAACTCATGATGCACAGAATTCCTCACACTCTGAAAGAGCAGCACGGCTGGCAGATTATCAAATAATCTGGACGGGACATTAAAGACCACCTGATTCCAGCGCCCCTGCCGTGGGCAGGGATGCCGCTGGCAGGCCAGATGGCCTCTCACAGCACACCTCGCGCTGCCCTGGATGCGAGGGACCGTGCGTGACTCCGCCGCTGCGAGCCGCGGCTGGCAGCGCGTCCTCCCCGGGGCACACAGCCGCGGCACTCCGCCCGCGGCAGCGGTGTGGCTCAGCGAAGCCGCCGCACGCCCCGAGGCGGCCAGTTCAGGAGGGCCGGAGGCGGGCATCCCTCCGGGAGGAATCCCGGGCCGGGCCGGCTGCGGGGGATGCGGCACGGCTGGAGACGCCCGGCCCCCGCCCCAGCGACCCCGGCCTGTGCGCTCACCGCCGGTACTCCGCGTACTCCTCCAGGGCCTGCGCGTCCACCTGCAGCCGCTCCATGCCCGCCGGGCCGCGGGGCTGCGAACGGGCAGGGCCCGGCCGCGCCGGGCGGAGAGCGGCGGGCGGGAGGCGCCGGGGCAGGCGGGGCAAGGGCGGAGGAAAGGCGGGGGACAGGCTGCAGAGAGGTGGGGGACGGAGGGGAACAGGCGGGGGAAGGCGGGAGGCAGCCGGAGGCAGGCGGAGGGGAGGCGGGCGCGGGCGGGCGGGCGCAGCACGCTCCGCACGGGCGGCTGGGGAGCGTGCGGGTGCGGGCGGGGTGTGCGGGGTGTGCGTGCGGTGTATGCGGTGTGTGCGGTGTGTGCCGTGTGTGCCGTGTGTGCGGTGTGTGCGTGCCGTGTGTGCGGTGTGTGCGGTGTGTGCGTGCGGTGTGTGTGCGGACGGGGTGTGCGGTGTGTCCCTGTCGCCGTGCTGTCGTTACCGGGTGCTGCCTTGTTTCACGCGCAGAGCAAGGTGGTAACACACAAAAGGCTAGGTCTTTACACTATTGATTACATTACATTACAAAACTTTACACTATCGATTACGTTTTTAACAAAGGCACCGGCGTTCGTTTGCCGTTAATTGCGCAATTTTTCTACTAATTAGTATTCAGCCCCCTGTTTGCTAGTCATGCGTCTCACTTGCCATGGTAATTAGTACACAGGCACAGTTCTGCCCATTTGAGTCTGGGGTGTGTTTTGAGTAGGTGGTGGTGATCGCCCACAGCTGGAATTCCCTTTCCCACAGTTACTGCTCAGTTCTGCTGGCTTCACTCCTGGTGGCTCTCAGCCAGACAGTCCATTCATCTTGGAATTGTCTTCTCTTTTCCTTAAAACAAAAAATTAGCCAACCATACAACATTCACAATGCAATTGCTCAACCATAACTGTCCAGCTATGGCTACTGATTAACAACAAAAAAAAAAATCGCAAAGTTTGATTCACATCTTGAGGGGCTCGATATCAAGGACAGGACACGCGTGGTGTGCACACACTCTGGGAAAGCAGTCACCCCCTGTGCCCCTTGGCACAGACACACTCCCTGAGCAGCAGTGCCAGGGCACAGCCACCCACACCCACAAGTGCTGTGCCTCAGAAGGGCACCCACAGCCTTGGGTGCCACCAGCCACACAGCACAGCGTCCAAGCCCTCCCAGTGCCTGCCCAGTGCCTACCCACATTCCCCCTCTGCTGCTGCCACTGTTTAGACCTCCACTTTTCTGGGGGGTAGGTGAGGGGTACTTTTCGTTGGTCATTTATTCCTTTTCCTTTACAAAATAAAATATATGTTCCATTAGAAAATATGTTTTGCTCATAGTTCAAGACTACGGGAGGCCAACATTGGGAAACATGGTTCTTAGACTGGCAACCTGCAAGTCCCAATTCCTCTCCATATGCCACAATCAATGTAACGATTTTGGAACTCTTCCAATGTGTTTTTAGTGTATCCCCCACAGACTGCTATTTCTGACACTCACTCTGTGTAAATTGACTGCTTTCCCTTGGTACAAACAGACTGGTCACAAGGTGATCGAATATGTCAAGAAAAAATATAGTACATTTTCCTTATCCGAGCTTTAGGAAATTGGTATTTAAATTGTGCTCTGCCTGCTAGCATAAGCTATGAGCCTTCAGACTGTCAAATTGAGATCCAAGAGGAAAGGTTTTTTCCATACCACACAATGATGCTTCCCTGGAGGAAAAAAAAAAAAAAAAAGAAAAAAATAGATACAGCAATTCAGGGAAATCTCCACATAGTTTTGAACTGGGCAAGCCACCAGCAATGCAGCAGAAGGTGGTGAAGTGGAATGTCACAAGGACCATGGCAATGTTTTGCCAAAACTTCCCCCAGAAGGAGATGAAACCACAGGGAAACTCTCAGTAGGGGCATATGGTCTGGGCATTTGTCCTGTGGCTATGCCACATGTATACGAAATTTCAGCAGAGCAGGCAGCACTGCAACACAACACACACGTCCTGTGCCACTGAGATCTGAACACAAACAGGTCACCCTCAAAGGCAGGAACACAAGGGAGCAAGTCCCCACTGCACTCAATACATCTTCAAGTAAGCTAGTGGAAGAAAACAAAATCACACAAAAGACCCTCAAGATTGTCAGGGAAAATTCAGGGAAGAGAAAATTCTTCCTGACCAAAACTTAAAAAAAGAAACAGATGGGGGAAAGGGGACCTTGAAAGCAGGACTAGAGGCTCTGCAGCAAGAGTTTGAACATACTGAGGAACACACTGCTCCACAGAAGCTGCACAAAGCGGAAGATCTCTGGGATACCTTATCTGTATGCACATTTTGCTGGTGCCAGAGATCCCAGCACTGCCAGTAAAGGGGGAGGTGTGGGGGTGGGGGATGAGCTCTGGCAAGCCTGGTTCACACAGAATGAGCAGAGCTCCTGTGTCATGGGTTGATGTGCCTCATCTGTGCAAGATCTTTGTTAAAAACAGTCCCCTGAAATACAGCTTGGGTTCAGAGAGAAGAACCAGGTTTCTTAATAAGGCAGCTTTCAGTGATTGGTACAAATGTTAGTCTATATGTCACTCATGTCAATGTTTATGCATGAACAGCCAGTGAGAAATTATTGAGAATAGGAAATCAAGTCTTTTTTTGGTGACGCATCTGTCTTATGAACTACTTCCCATCAAAAAAACAGAGGATTTTTTCCCTGGATTTGATCACGGCAAGTGTTTTGTAATATAGACAGCGTTCAGTTTATTGGCACCCAGTGCTAGTAAGACCCTCACAAGATCTGCTTGGATCCAAATCTAGATCAGTAGACTTACTTGGGATATAAAGGGTACTGCGTAACACAGAAATGGTGTTCTTAGCTAATAAAGGTATCTCAAACACTCTCTTTTTACTGTCATAGCATGAGTATTGGAATACATTTTGAATTTAGAAAACCCATTCCTGTCTCTCATCCCTTCTAGGAGATTGTTAATAGACATCCAAACTAAAATTCATTAAAGCCTGCTCAAAACAGATTTTTTTTTGTAACTACCAAATAATTTTGAATAGCAGGGTAAAAAAAAAATAAAAATAGAAGGCTTTCTGCTACCGTGAAGAAGCCATGACACAAGGTAAGTAAAAGGAACAGGAATCCAGATGGCATGCCTTACCTCCTGTAGCTGTGATGTAGCATACGGATACTGCTGGCCCAAGATCTCTGAACACATCAAAGTGGGTTGAACATATGGACACATACTTACAGTACAGCCCTGTGAGACCTAAGGTGCTGCCTACACATCAAAGGCAACAGCTTAATGCTTCACAGGGTGTTGACAGTCTCTCTCAACACCCTCTGTTAACAATAAAACGTGTGACCCTTTAAATTTTTTTAAACCCTCACAAATTTGACAAGTGCTTAAAATTATTCTCAGTTAAACATCTATAAATTGAACATAGCCACAGCACTAATGCAAAAATAATTAATTTGGGAAAAACCTGTTTTAATATTTTAAACTTCAAGTCATCATTTTGAAGTAGTAGTCAGTCATTCTATTTCTATGGATCTGGTCAATGACTATCTGATTAGCTCTTCTGAAAACAAGAAGAATTTAAGAGGCATAAAGCATAACAGAAACAGTTTCTGTCAAATTGTTTCTTCCCTCCACAAGTGTTATCAATATCCCAATGTACTTAAAAGTAAATGCAAGCAGTATTCACTTTTATAAACTTCTAACTATGACCATATATATGCTACAATAAAAATTTGTGTGTTATTAAACCTAATTTACAGTATTTAAAAATGTTAACATGTTTTCCTTCAGTTTTGCTTTTAGAAAAACAGAACCCGATTAGACACCAACTGACAAAGTTGATGAATGTCACAGGGAATGTGGGAGCTCATGTGCAAGCAAGGATCAATTAATAATGAAACTTTTTGCTGGAGGTAGTGACACAGTTAGGAAACTTGTAGTAATTAAGATCACTTCAAGATAATTCAGCAGCATGTGATGTCACTGGTGCTTAAGAGAAGTGATTCCATGAATGTATATAATGTGAATTTTTTATTTAATTTGACTTCATTTTAACAACCTAAAGGATATTTTCAAATGCCTATGTGCATGATGGGTAACAAATTGAGATTAGTGAAATATCCATTCAGTACCAGTCTTTTCCACATGAAAAACATAGGAAAAGTCTAATTCACTTTTTTGGCTGCTGTAAAGGGAAGTCTCCCATTTTGCCCCTGCCTTTGAAGGTGGCATGCTATCAGATACACTAAATTGAACCCCAAAATAGCAGACTCTTTGTTTTGTAAAGTACAAAATTATAAAATAGCACAATTGTTAGGTAAGGAGGGTCATATTTGGATTAATTGTTAATTTACATTTTATATCACCTTTACAAATACCACACCAATTTTACATAAGAATGGTTTAGACATTCAGCTAATTCAATTAGTCAGTGTATTTTTAGGAATTAAAAAGTTTTTAAGAAAACGTAATAAACTAGGATGTTAAATTTTATGCAATCATTTTTCTAAATAACTCCTTGAGAAAGGTACCCAAATTTACTCTGCCTCTGCATTCCCATGAACAAAGGCTGTGACAGCAGCAAACACTCCCAGAACATGTACCTGCACAGGAGGAGCTTGGTTGCTAAAGCAACTTGCACACATCACAAACATGATGCGGTTTGGAAACCTCTGAATTAGCGAATATTTTTAATTATAATTCAGATCTATCTATTCAGCTTCTTCAAATGATTGTGTTATTGAAAAACAAGGATTTATCAGTCACTTGGAAAAACAGACAACTGTGCAATATGTGATGCACAATACTGGGTGTCAAGGATACTGATGTTTCTCCACACAAAACACAAGAACCTGTATATCCTGGGCCATGTTTCTGTATTTTTAAATTTGTTTCATTTAAAACAGATCAGCAAACTTCTGTGATCTTAATAGTGGATAGGCAACTTAAGAGCTGTATCAGTGTGTTTCAGAGGAGTGTCTGTCCATCTGACCATCCATTCATCTCAAAAGTTCTTTAATGTGGAACCCCTCAGCTCTTCTTCTTCACATGCAATTGTGAGAAAATATTTGGATATCTTCATCACATTAAGATTACTACGCAGAGATTCAAAACTATTTATTTAGATGAGAAAAGCAACAGAAAGGATGAATGAATAAATACAATTTCCCCAAGATTTTTGTCTGCCACGTATTTAGTTGCAGAACTGAAGGGCTGTATTGAGACCTGTGCTGTTTCTATCTATTTAGACAGCAATCAATGTATACTCTTCTCTTTCCATTTTTCTTCATTAGAACTTTTGTTTGGAAACGAACCTTGTCATTTTTTTGCTACATTAAGCAATCACTTAGAGGCACAGAAGTACTGCCAATTACCTAGAGAAATCAGCTGATAAACACTCCTGAGGCAAATTACAGCTGGGAAAATTCAAGTCCCCTAATTTACCAAAGGATTTCAAGAACAAAACCAAAATACTCCCCTATCCCCCAAATCAGCAGTTGTTTATATAAGAGAGGTTATATGTCCTCCTACCTTCTAAAGAATAGAAGGAGAAGAAAGAAAAGTAAATAATATCCCAAACCCCATCCAGACTGAGAACCAACCAACCTCTTTACACAACCTCCTACCTTTGCAGGGCTGCCACACCTCTCACATGTCCTATACAGGAGGCTGCAGGCTAGAACATGCAGATGTTTTCTCACTACTGTTAATAGGAAAGTCAGCTGAGACCCTTGCTCTACCCCCTCCTTACCCTTTTTTACACTGGTCTGCACACATGAAGTTTAGTTTTGCCACTTGAAAAGAACTATGTGTTTATAGCACAAGAGTTTCAGTTTGTAACAACCAAGTATCTAGGAAATAAACCAGATATAGTTTATATATCTGGATATAAAAAAAATCTATCTATTTATCATCTTCACGTTGTCAATCTGCAGGTTCAAAAGAAGTTCTGCACAGATCTTCTTTACTCTTAGGTTAAAAAGTGAAGTCTTCGCAATTAAAGGTCTAAACAGATTCTTTTATTTTCAATTCTTTCTCCCGTCACCTCTAACCTGAGCAAAGTTTCAGGGCATTCGAATTTCAAGAGCAGAAGAACTCAGTGACTAAGAAGGAAGAATACCAGAAAGAGTACCACTAAAACTCAGATGTGCAATTTTCCAATCCAGACACCGATAGAGCACGTGCATGTAGCAAGAATGACAAGACAATTACAAACAAACAAACAAACCCAGGAACATTTACAAGTACAATTAAAAATTTATTCTTCTCTTTCCGCATTGAAGTGAGTACATGTTTACACACAACGTGACAAAAAAAATCATCTGGATACTAACTAAGTACTAATTGAGATTGCAATTGTATTTTCCTTTGTAACCATTGAGAATATATGCAGGGAAACAGAAGGAAGGAGAAAAACACATAACTTTGCCTGGCATATCACCCAGTGCCTCTGGTTTTACTCATCCCCAAAACCTCACTTACAGGACACTTTTGGCAAAAGTCCCTGAACATTCTGTCCCCCCCCAAACATTCAGTACAATTTAAAAAACAGGTTCAGTGGCACTTCAATATGATTTCAGTAACATTTGAGATACAGTGCACCCAACACTGCATGCAATCCACTTTGCTGTAAGGCTGACTTAGACATAAGGCAAACATGACCTTAGCTCTCAAATATTCCATGATTAGACACCCTTAGTACACATGCCCCTGTTAAATGCAGAGATGCCTTGATTCCCTTCATTGCTTTTCCTTCTGATCAAGAAAGCAATTCAGGGAGACTGTGTGCTATACTAAACACAAACTGCAAGGCATTAAAATGTTAAAACAAACAGCAATGAATAAAAATAAACTATATTCACATATTCAAAACTTATTTCCATCACTTAAATAATTTTATCTGCAATTACAAAATACATACACTTAAATATCTTTTTAAGAAATAATCATCTAAGATATCACAGATGATGATTTGCCTTTGATAATCTAACTGCCCTATCTCTGGCATAAAGATAAACCTGGACAGTGTTACTACCTAGAATGTTTTCCTATTATAATAAATTTTCTTAAATATACAGTAAATTCTCTTTAACTATTCTGACAGATAGTGCAAATAAAGACATTCTTTGGGTCACAACTTTAAAATATTACCACCAACGCTATCCTCAATTTAATATTGTTTTAGTAAATAAGTAAGAAAATATTTTAAGTGTACACATCTTCTAACATCTGTTTAGCAACACATTTTCCTCAGTTACCTTGGCTTAATGCAGATCACAAAAAATGAATAAACTACAATACTGCTCACCTATCCAAAAGATATGTTATATTTATACTTAAATAAATATATTTAGAAACCTACCTATAAGTTTCCCATTGCTTTCCACATATTGTTATTATCCAATGGCCTACTACATCAAATCATATCAAAATATCTTTAGAGACAACAAAGATCACTTCAGAAGCACTGCTCAGAGGCAATGAAATAATGCTTTGAGAACCTAAGCACGTGTTAGGCCTACACAGATCCAAGCACGTTGTAGAATACAATAGTTTATGCTTGCTTTAGAGTCAACTACTGCTTTGCCCTAGCCAGAGACAAAAAGCTTATCTTAAATATTATCCATCAATGGCGTAGCAACACACAGCAGGCCTGTTTGCTATCTGATGTTGCTTGCTGGCTTTGCACGTTTGTTTGAAGTCACTGGCACCTGATGGTTAGTTCCATTAGTGGTATTTGTTGCTGAGCCATTCACAACGATGTAATCAACCTTGTTTTCCAGTTTCACCAGGCGTTGTAAGATGTCATCCAGAAGAACAGCAATTGTTCTCTTAAGATCAGCTGAAGATAATGGAAAAAACAAATAACAGCCTGTTATTTACTCTGTGTGGAAAAGAACTGCTATTTCAACATATTCGCCTCTTAAGACTTGCTATCCTCCCTACCATACTTTTTGGAAAGGAATGCAGATTGATCAAGAAGTACACAATTAAACAGCTGCTTGAATTTTCTTTAATAACATTCCTTTGTTATCTTAGGGAAGAGAGATACCAGCATAACAGGGAACTGTGAAGGCAGCCAATTAAATATTAGAGTATAAGAGCAAAAACACTAGTTGGAACATTAGAAGTGGCTATTCAAAAGTGTTATTTAAATTTTCATCCAGACAACAGCATTGGAATACTCAGCTATGTCATCTTTCAGCCTTGGATGCCAGAGAATATATCTAAACACTTTCCAGCCTTGGATGCCAGAGAATATATCTAAATACTTTCCAGCATAAAAAAGGTAGTTAATAGCTTTCCCCTAAATGACAGATTTCACTCATAGAAAAGCTGTTATTAGAAGGTATCTTTTTGCTTCTTACATAAGCTATAAAAGAAGGGTAAAAAAAACTATTTACATCTTTATTGACTGAAAAATAAGAGAAAAGATGGCAAAAAATTCTCATGATCTGGAACAAAAAAACAGTAACATCTTACACTAAAAAACTATTTATGCTGTTGCCAATCACCACCTTTTTCAGATTTTAAAAACACTAACAAACTCACCAGGTTTTACAAGGTGTTGGGATTCCCCTTACACATGAAGAAATCTACAAACTCTGTCTCTACCCGCTGCCCTCTAATCAGTTAACTGAGCAGAAAGATTGGGAAGAAAGATCACAGGCATCAAAGTGAAAAAATTGGAGTAAAACAGATAAAAATTACTACTAATTAAAAATTAGTAGTTAATTAAATTCTAAAAAATAAGTACCTCCCTCTAAAATTAACTAGCTCTTGTTTAGTAATGTTAACTTTGAAAAAAAAAATTGCTAAAAAACTCAAGCCAGAGCAGGATCTGCTGTCAATAACAGAGGGTGGGCCATGTACTCTGTAGTATCATTTTGTGCTCAACAATCTGATGGAGGGAATTGTTAAGTTTTAATTCTGATGATCAGCGGGTAGATCAAGAGATGACTTAAGTTTATATTAAACTTCAGACAAAACCCCAGAAGACAAGTCTCATTTGGAAATATGCTGTAAGACTTATAGAAGAGGAGAAAGCTGCAGTACACAAGGATTTTTTTTTTAAATGACAGAAAAAATTAATTACACAGTAAAGGAAGGAAGTCCTTTATTAAAAAAAAAAAAAGTGGGAGGAGAAAATGGGGAAGAAAAGAGAAGGCAGTCTCTTACTGTGATAAAAATTAATTAATTAAAAAATTAAGCAAATCTTAAGGGGATCAAAGTTCATTACCATATGTCTTTTGAGATACTATTGAGATACTATTTTTTAAAATAAACAATTTTAGTTATCTTTTCAATATTGCAGAAGATAGTAAATACTGGCAGCCTATTTATCAAGCTTGGTACTTATTCACAAGAGAGGCAAATCAGAGATATGATGCACCAAGTATTACAGTTCACAAGACAAGAGACGTGGTCTCTTATGGCTACTTGTAAAAAAAGGAGAGATTCTGCCAAATTCATACCTGCCTTGCAGTCTCCAGACTGCAAACTCAACTAGTATCTTGCTTTTTCATTGCTTTTTTAAGGTCAAGAAAATTCAAGAAATAAAAGCAGGAAGTTAGCAATGAGGTACTAGAAGAATCTGGAATGTTGAAATGACTTTACATAAAACTTTATCCCTGTATCAAGCACGTGCTTATTTGTCAATAGCTGAAGATTCAGAAAAAAACAAGTGTGCTGTTACTTCTGTAAGTGACTGTATTCATGTACCTGAAAATATCTAAAAAAAATCCTGGAAAGCAAAAATTTCATGTATGATGCTTGATTTTGCAATTCATCTTAATCTTCAACTTCACTCAATAAACTAAAATCAAATCAGTTAATACAGAGAAGTTTTTTTCTGGTGAAGAGCATACACTACTTTAAAAATAAAGAAAATTTATAACTTTATAGTTTTTTACAGAAAAATAATATATTCAAGTAACTAGTATGGCTTTTTTCCTCTTACCATATCCTGACATAGAGGCTCCACCACCACCATTCATCAGGTTTTTATTTTCTTCTGCCAGTGCTTTGACATATCTTTTACTGAGATCTAATATCTGTCCACGCAACTCAGCACTGCTTTGGCGTCTTGGATACTGGAAAGTGTAGCGTAGCAACATCAAACCCCAAATGATTCCAAAGATCAGTAAAAACATACTCAGTTTCTGGGACATATTTTTTCTTGAAAATGTTAGAAACATTTCTGATGAAGGTCACAGGCACGGCCTAATTTCAGGAAAAGTAAATAAATTTGACTTTGTCTAATTATATTACATATTAAACAAAAATAATATTTCTATGAAGTGAAAAGTCTTCTAGCTGAATCATCTTGAATATATCTTCTCATGTTTTAGCTGGTCTTGATTCCTGAAATTTGTAAAGTACCATTGGTTATTCAAAACTGCTACAGTTGCTGAGATCAAAAACAAATATCAGTTTCCAAATACAGTATTATTGCATCATCTAGCAAACAAGTTTTTTTCGTCTGCTTAGAGGTTCAGTTATATTTCTTTCTCACCTATTATTTACAGGGTTTCCTCTTCCTATTTTTACCAATTTTTATTCTCCAAAAGTCAAGATTTCTGTGCTTCCACAAAGCACAACAAGTATTTTAAATAATGGAATTTAAACTGTCATTAAACTCAAATGCTTTTGAAAGAAGATGCAGTATCTAGAAGAGACCTGTATAACATTTCTGTACCACATGGTGATGAGTTATACACATACATCTAAACACAAGATCTTGTGAAATTATTCACTTGATTCTTATTCTTCACTTTGAAGTACAGCGCAAATGAACAGACAACACTTGGTTGGTTAGCTAGTTCAAAGCTTCCTCTCCTGGCTTTGTACACTATTAAGGTTTTTTATTTGTTGTGGTGTCTTATTACTAAATAAAGAGTAAAAACACAAAAAAAAAAAACCCACATTGCACTTCAGCATTTTACTTCAACTTTAAAAAATGTCTTACCATAGTACCTAATTCTGATCCCTCAATAAATGAAGGCTTCAGGAGGAAAGCAAATGGTAGGAAAGCTTCATCAGTTAAATAACAAATGTTCAGACAGTTGGAAGCAGTTTGAGCCACACATCTTCAGGAATGTTTGTACTGGAAAAAAAAAAAGATTTAAACAAATAGTGAAGATATCTTCATTTACTTGTGGAGTAGTTGCAGTCAAAGGCTTCAAGCTACATGCTTTTAAAACAGAACAACATTTTCAAACCTAACTGCAAAACTTCAAGCAATTGTTAGGGAAGAACATAGAATTACTCTCCATTTTATTACAAATCCATGCACTGGAATGCCCAGTAACTGACTTCAACATACTTCTAAAAGAAAGCTTGATAAGAATCTCATGAGCATCTCCTTTTCTTGTGTTATAAGACAGTGACAAGAGATGTTCCAGATTCATCGTATATGTACATGTACACATATTTACACAGGCATCATTCTCTTACTAATTTTTACCCCACAAACAGATCCCACATTTTTAGACTCTTTCCATGTGCATACCTCATATTTCTCATTTTTCATCCATCTCTGACACTACTCCAATTGTTCAATACTTTCTTAAAAGAGAATTTCTATAATTTAACATCATCCAGATAAAGCTACTCATTTTACACAATAGTTACATTTTCCCTCACTATTCCCAGTTCTTCCCCACATACTACCTGACACAAGCACTTCTTAAACTGAAATTACACACGTAATAGAGTTCCTCACCAGACTTTCTGTAGCGCCACTTACACCTCGGTTTGTATCAGAACATTGAGACCGAGTTTCTCGAGCTGCTGAGCTCTCAGCTAACCCTAACTCTGCCTCCATGGCACTTTCCATCCCCTCCACTGGCCAGTTCCATCGGCCTTATGCCGACACCCCGCTGTCTGCTGCCAACACAAGTGTGACTGCCAGCAGGGCTGCTTGTCGCTTACCCTTCACTCTCCAGATAATCCTCTCAACAGGCGAGCCAGCGCGCCTGATTCAAGTGGCAAATTTCTGAAGTGCTCTAAAGTCAATATGCGTATCTAAATTATTCTGAAAATGATTAACCCAAGGCAGGGGCGACATCAGGACCTGGACACCAAAGCTGCTGTAAAGTAGCAACCAGCTGTGTGTAAAATGCCATATGGCAGCCACTGCCAGTACATAAACTGACTGCTGGGTGCCCTAGTGCCAGTGGCAATCCCAAGTCACTGGATGAAGAACAGCTCATACCTCTCCATCGTGGGGTATGACTGCACAAGGACAGACAGTCAACACACAGTAATCTGAACTCCCACTGTAAATGCAGTGGAATGTACTCTGTTCAAGGAATGCGCTTAATCCCCTTAAAACTGGTTTTAAGATACTAATTTGTCTTAAGAATGTAAAATAAGTGGGAAAACAATAAAAATTCATATTCCATAGCATGAATATCTGGAATTGTGCTGCTTAGAATTTTCTGAAACAGATCCTCCCTAAATATGCACTAACCAAAACTTCTTTTCCCTAGCTCTTTGCCAAATCCATGGCTCTGCACTCAGACTTCAACGAATAAACTGCACCCACATCATTATGCATCTATATAATCTCTGAACAGTATAAAAAATGATGGAAAACATTATGAGGTCCAGGAGAAGAGTATTCATGTGATGGCTCAGAAGACTAAACAGTATCTCTCAAGAAGACACTGTAAGCTTCAAACCCCATTCCCAACAGTCTCTACTTTTTCTATTTTAAAAAAAAAAAAGAACAAATAGCTCTTGCAAAACTTAAATTGAGTTCACCTCTCCACAGATCTCCAGCCATATCTCATCCTGAAGTCTTTAGACAATATCACTACAGTCCTTTGGAGTAGAAATAACTCTGCCATCACACTGTAAATAAGACCACAAGCCAGGATAAGAGGTCTAGCCAAGAGGAACAGATTGAATAAACTCCTGCCAAGCAGCAGCAGGAATTGCAGACTGGGCCATCGCCATGCATATCTGATTCACAGTGCACACACTGACTACTGAAACTAATGGAAATCAAGCACTTAACCTGCTGGGAAATTGCATAACATCCATATACTGACACAAGGCAAAGGAACTCGGAGCAAGGTTTACCAAAATGAAGGGAACTATTTGTACTTGCCACTTTTGCTACAAATTTTTAAAGGTCTTCCCTCTTCATGAATTCCAGTGTAATCTCGAAGTTCTGGAGATTTGGTCTCCTCTTTCCCCCTGAAGTGCATGCACTTCTAGTGACTCATAAGACACTCCCTGCAACACCCTTGGGGGAAAAAAATAAAATAAATTTAAAAAAAAAAAAAAAGTAAGCTTATGCCCAAATGTTTTGGAAGTAGGAAAAAAAAGAGTATTGGAGCAGCAGGCACACATATTAGGAAGGAAATAGCACAGTAAGATGGATGGACTGGAATATTCTTGTACCTCTTGTTACCTGAAGGGTCAGCACTTCTCTACAAGTACAAAGAAAGTGTACTTTGTGATCTTTATTCTCCCTCATTCTCTCAAAGTGCACAATATGCTGAGTTGGAAATCCTCCCTGAGCAGGAAAAAAAAGGAAGCTGAGACTTCCTTCTTCACACTGATTTATCCTGGTTAGAAATGCTGGCACACCACTTCCAACCGCAGCTGAGGGACTTTGTGGCAAAGGCAAAGCACTGCAGAGAGCAACAGGAAAAAGGATGCATCAGAGATACACCTTGCTGCAATTCCTACCACCATCTCTAATCACGGAGACTGAGACAAATGGCAGACAGCCATGAAAATGAAGCAGTACAACCAGAACAAAATTTGAAAATCTGAGGAGGGAAAAAAAAAAAAGAAACAAAACCCCAAAACAAACCAAACCCAAATCAAACAAAACCCCTGAGTTGACTGCAGGCAAAATGGCAATTCAAGAATCCATGAAGAAAAGAATGTCTTCCACATAATCCTTTCAATTAGCAGCCTAAAATAACCGATTCAAGAGCCAGTTTCCCAAAGTACTTTAAATCAACATGCATATTTAAATTATTCTGAAAGTTACAAGCCCCAGCCAGGAGCAACATTAGAACTTGGAGCTACAACCAATTCTTGAATGAGGATCTGACATATAAACAGCTTGGTTTTCTTCACTGTTGATTGTCTAAGAAAAGTACTGCCAAAACCAATCAATGTGGATAAACTTTGTCCAGTGGTACCACAACACTGAAATCCATCTGGCACAAAACAATGAACTAAGACACTCATCCACTCCAAAATAAAGTCATGTCTCTAGCCTGAATACCTGTATTTCAAAATCAGTCATATATAAACTATATTATTGACTACATGAAACAAAAGGAGCAAAGGTAAAGGAAAGAGCTACAGAAAATGTATTATATGTTCTATAATATAGCAAAGTTATACTTAACTACTACTTAACTAGCATCAGACTCCAGTTTGAATACTGACCCTTCTTCATTGAAACTAGCCCATACTTACAAAACATCCTTCTTGAATTTTGTTGCAGTCTTCCTCTTTACTCTTTCCCAGAAAAACCAAGAGATTATATTAACATACAGCACAAAAATTAAATGGTCTATAATGCAAAGGAACGCCTCGTACATGCTCTGAAAACAAGGCATACCTAAACCCTTAAAAGCTTATTTCACCTTACAGCACTGTCACTTCTGCCAGTCAATCAGCCTCTGAAAGACTGGCACATATTCATCATCATTTTTCTAGCCTGCCCAAGAGACTCCAACCTTCCAAACCACTAGAAATGGTAGCAGGGCAAATTTAAACCTGTCCTGCAGAGATGACTTGTGTACTTTCTAGTTTTGAAAAATGTACAGGACAGATGACAGTAATTATTTGCAAGAGAAAAAGAAAGCAGCAGGTCCATCAGGTATTTTTGGTAGCTATTAATAAGAAGTTTGCAGCTGCAAAGAATACAGAAAATCAAAGCCTGAGAGAAACCCATTTGATTCAAAGATCAAAAATACTTTCAAGAATAAAGCCAAGAAAAATGCAACGAAAAGAATATTGTTAAGATATAGTCCAATAAAGTCACCTCTTTGGCCATATATTTTGAAAGACAGAATCTCAAATACTAAGGCAGTAGTTCTTCAGTGATTCTCTAGAGACCTAGGCTCTAATGCACTCATATATTAGGAAAGTAGGCCTGATAAGTGGGAAGTTTACACCATCTATTACTTACTACCACAATATTTATCAGTTCCTCACTTTCAAATGATGATAAACAGCAACATGACACTATGGATTCAAGAGCAGGTCTGGCTTTGTAACCAGATAAACTGCATAAAAAGAAGTGATTTATCAAGACAGAGCTTAAAAAAAAAAAGCTATATACAGTCCTTGAGGCATACATCCAATTAGAGAGCAAGTGGAAAAAAATCTTGCAATAGACTAGACAGCAGACAGAAATCAGGACAGTACAAATAAAAGCTGTCATTAATAATCACATTAATATGAATAATTAATAAAATAATTGTACAGTACAAAATCAGAATTTATTACCATCTCAATTTATGAAATTATTAACAATTTTAAATTACCATAGTAAAATTACATCTGTACAAGAAATTATTATTAAATTTATGGCAACAAACATCCCTCAGTACAGAGAGGGTACTGTATCAGTAAACAAAAAACTGTCTCTAAATATGCAGAGTGATACCTCATTGCAACAGCCAACAAACATTACATTTCAGGAAGACAAGAATCACTGAGCATTACAGAATACCAGGAAAAAAAATTTCTCAGTAGCATCAAGCTCCATTCTATTATTTTCCCCTTTTTTGCATCTATTGACAGAGTACACCCTCTGGCCCATTTACCTCTGTGACCTCCAAAATATTTTGTTTTCTAATTTTATAACAGAAAATTTTGAGCAGCACTCAGCTGACAGGAATCAATTGTGCTGACCATTCTGAGAGCAGACAGGTTCTATGTTATTTGGAAAACCCTCAGTCATTTCTGTGAAGCAATGCAAATGGGAAGTCTAAAGAATGACTGACACACAGCAAAACAGTACAGAACATATTCACTACTCAATTAATTGTAAAAGACTGAGACAATGAAATAAGCACCTAGAAGCCCAGGAGCTCACATGCTGAGGCTTTTTGGAATGCCAAAAATGATACTTGTATTCTGGTAATTTGCAGTCTTAGATGGTTGTTGGTTTGTCAGTAGGTGAAAAAGCTCCATGAGGTGCAGCTGGCAAACAGGTGCCCAGAGAAGTGAAGTGTTTACACAGAGCCCTGGTTAAAACTGGTGTGTAAGGAAGAACCCCATTCCTCATATTTTTAGGAGTACACAAGTTCTCAAGAAGAGACCAGTGAGACTGCTATCCTGTACTGGCACATCCATACTGGTGACTGTCCTTTGGTTCCCAGGTTTATTAATCAGGTTCATTCAGACAGCTGCACAGTGCCATAAAAGAGCAGGATATTCCACTTGGAACCAGCCATTAACAGCAATGCCAGTTCCCAGACAAGCAAAACCACATTAAGCTGTCTTTTGATAAAATTTACTCTCAGCACTTCAAGTATTCCTATTATTGCTGCTGTAAAATTTGGTCAACAGAAAAATATCACAGCAGGGAGGGAAAAGAGGATCTGTACTGACAGAACATCAGCAATGCCTGACATAACACAGCCCACCAAAACTGATGAAACTCAAGGGTCTTTCCAGACAGCATCATAGATGAAGTCTCTTAGATAGAAGAGACCATTTATATTAATAGCTGCTAGACTCACATGAAAATATCAATTCTATAAAACATGCTGCTATCTTTAGAACAGGTAAGAAGGCACACTTCTGGGCAAATAAAGCTTCCCTACCACTGCTGGGCTGTAAGTTTTAGCAGTTTCTGTACCATTTTCAGAGCATGCTGCCAAAGGAGTCTGCCTTTGTGCCTTTTCCAGGACATCTATCTTTATATCTTCTCCTACAGCATGTGTTCCTTCATTCCCTGCTTCTACATGCCCAAGATTTGCAATTACCTTGGCACACTGAAAAAAAAAAATCCTTTTGCCTTATTGCTAGCTGCCTTTTGGGGAACACTTTAATGGATATTCCAAGTGAAAGAAACATGAAGTTTAAGGGAATAGCAAAACTGGGTAACTACCAAAAATACCTACTCTTCTATAAAGAAAGAAGAAAATCTTATGTGCTCCCAACAGTTCCTGTCTCTCAACGCAGCCAAAGGATATATGGGCCAACAAAAGTCACAGCTCATCTAGCAGACACAGTGCTGCTGCTGACGAGCTGCTGGGACTACCTCAAACACATCTTACACCACGAACGGATCTACCTCCTACAGGCTTCTAAGAACAGCACCAATTTGTCTTGTAGATGAACTTGGAGTTGAGAGCACAAACATATTGCTTTCGACTTGAAAACCCACACAGCGAGCTTACAGTGGCTCTGGTATAAAATTATCTGAGAGCCCAAACACTAGACTACCTTTTGTCAGTATTTTAGAAATGCTGGAAAGCTGTTTCTATTTAAATGCATGCATTCCTATTTTCGTTGCTTTTGTTTTACACTTTCTACCAATAATTATTTTCATTTTGCATTGTGTCTAAGAAGTCTGCTCAAGTACCTTAGAGTATCTTCTTTTTTTCAAGACCTTCCCCCTTTATTTTACCTACTACTGCCAATGAATGCTTTTAAAATAAACCAACCATTTAAAAACAGAAATTCTTTGTTCCTTGCCTGTGGGCAGTCAGCCAAGATTCAAGATTTTGAGGGGAAATGGCTTGGCCAGGCTTGTGAAGAACATTAAAGCAAGCAGATATCAATAGGGACAATATATCAATAGGGACAGTATGCCACACTTGCTGAACTCGCCCTCCTCCCACTGGGCCCATAAACATTTCTATATCTCTGTATCAGATTCTTAAAATAATAATAGTGAAAAAAGTTGGGCTTTTTTAAAATCTCTGTTTAATTTTCCCTGGCACACTTTTCTCTATTTTCTCTTCATGCTTCATTGCCACCATTCAGGTCCCTGTAGGACCCTTGCTCCTTGATAAGTCACGACAGAGCACAAGGCACTTTGTTGGCTTCTCACTTCCCAGTAACACTGCCACAATTTATTAATGGCAGGCTACGACAAGGAGCCCATAGTATTCCCTTGTGAAATTTCACAGCTGTCCTTGTATCACTCTTTCCAAAGCCCCTGAGACTCCAAAACTTCCTCCTGAGATGTTTAGCTAATTTTGACTAGTTTTACAGAGAGCCAAGCCTACAAGATGATGCATGTATGTTACTGGTAAGAGAGGGACTTTCACTGAAGGTTTTAAAGAGACCTAAAAGGAAGGCAGGTGTCATTAAAGAGAATAAAGAGGAGAGACAACTAACAAAGTGACAGCTGCAAAGGGGGAGAGATTGCCACTGCTCATACATGTACACACAGTGCACCACACAAACACTATTCCTGTAGAACAGCAACAAAAAAAGCACTTGTTCCCCTGGGGAGAGAGGAAGAATTTAACTCGCCTGATTTTCTTTCAAGAAACCTGTACAATTCAAACTGCATATGAATTTGTCCACCAAAATTATGTTTCTCTGGCAAAACTGCAATACAGATGAGGCTTTGGATTCATGCTCCTTCCCAGCAGGCTGACCCAGGTGAAGATTTCAGAAAAACAACACTGGAGGAAATGTTAAAGACAAGTGATTTCTTCTACATCTTTTCTTCTACAATCTTACTTCTAGATTGACTTGTCAGCTTAACGTAGCAGAGTAATGGATTATGACAGACATTAGTTAACTGTAACACCTCAGTGCTGTGCACCGCAAAATACTTTATTCTTAACATTAAGGAAAACGTACCCAGAAATTTAACCAGATTATTTATAACATGGTAGCCTCCTATTTCTTTAGTATTACTGAAGAAACCAACTTCATTGGAATAAGTTTTACATTTCCTTGTCAATGCCCCTGGTTCAGGCCCTCTTTTACATGGGCAAAGTACTCATTCAGTTCTAAGCAATCCAAAATTATTTCTAAATTACATATGAAAATGCTAATACACCTATTTTTGTAAAGTTTATAAAGTTTTTTTAGTAAAGCATAGAAGAAAATATAAAAGGCTACTATTAATAATGCTCAGTTGAGAAAACCCAGCTCACAAAACGGCACATATTGTAAATCACAGGTGAAAGAGGTTGTTAATATACAAATAGCATATAAAATACATTTTATCAGTAAACTTGTACCAGGAAAAACAGATTCATTTGAGTGACTGAGTCTCATAGATTTTTTGATAGCTACTGGAAAATGGCTATTTTTGACACTTACTAGTTTTCAGATACATTGACTACACAGCTGACAGCATGCATTTATCCCACTTACAGTTTAGGCAAGACGCAAGAACTAGTTTCCCTTTACTAGTCTCGGAAAAGGTACAAGTGATCATGAGCTGCAGAGGCAATATTTCACTTTTAACAGCCAAATGACATCCAATCCCCAAGATTCATCACAGTTTGTGATTAGCTGATACCAATGCCTCCTTCAAGGAGATAACAGCCAAAAGGAGTCTCTAAAAGCAGATACTACAAAAGCCGTAAAAAGGAAAAGCTGGGGGGAGGCGGGGGAGGGAGGAGAGGCAGGAAAGGACCAAAGGAATTCCAGCATAATTGCTTAATTCTCTGGAGCTCTCGAGTACCTCTCAAACAGTGGCAGCTTTTAACACCTAAAATACCAAAAAGAAGTTAGAATAACTTAGGTTTTATACACATGGGTATCTGCAGTCAAAACAGGAACAAAGAAAACAATAAATTTCTACATTTGATCTAAAAGTGCAATCCCACTGCTTGTGACACGACCAGAAGATGCTGCTCAAAATCTAATACCATCTTCATATTGTCTCCTTTCTCTGATAGTCTCATGGGAGTAAAACAGCAATTCACTACATCTGTTCCAAAATTAACACCGTGTTACACTTAGGACAAATCACATGCACACTAGAATGTACATCATGTTCACATTCTCGGGGTTCTCTTAAAATAAAAAGTTGCAATTCCTGCAAAGATCGCTTTTCACAGTGAAAAAACACATCCATCTGCCCCCAGTTCACCTACCGGGGGGGAAAAAACAACAATAAAAAAAAGCCAAAACAGCAACCAAAAAGATCTAGCTAACCCAATCTGAGCTGTTCTAAGGAAACTCCACATCATGTCATAGTATAGAACAAAAATCATCTATGCTTGCTCTGTGGCACACAAACACAGAAATTACACTGCACTCTAGCTGTCAGTATCTTTTAAATGACAAGAGACGTAAAAGAAAATGTACAGGATGCTACCATGTTAGGTAAGGAAACCTAAGTTGTTAATAATGAATGATGAACAGAGTTACCGAAATAAGGTAGCGATAACATGTTATACATGTTTACCAAAATCGAAGGTAAGTGCAAGCAAAACATCATCAGATGTTACAAATAAAACAAATTTTATTACATTGTAGCGCTGTTCTGCAACTCTTGCCGTCAAAAAATTCCATACACTATAATCACCTAAAACTCAATGTTTCAAATCTTGTAGGCTTCATTCTGAATTACTTTTTCCTATTTCTTCAATGGTACCAACGAGACCAATTTCAGTGAGATATTTCCCCGTTTGTTTTGGGTTTTTTTACGCAGACTTGCTAGTGCCGGAAGATCACTTAACCTGACACTGTTAAGGATCCTGCCTTTGCCTGAATATGTTTTGGTTGGTTTTTTTTTCCCCTTGCCGTGAGTTCCAACGCATCACTCTAATCGCGCTTTACCTCTCTGGAAGTTCTGTCCTTACAGCAGAAGGCATCGATCTTGCAGAGTCACTGCAGTCACAGCTAAAGCCTGGGAGCCCACTGCTGACGGCGAGGGAAACCAGAAAGCCCTCGTTTGCTCCGGCGCTCCCTGCCCGCCCAAGGACACTGCACCGCAGCCCTGGGACACGGCCCCAGCACAGCTCCCCGCGCCTGCCCCCGGCGGGCCGCGCTGACCCCGCCGCACGCACCGCCACCGCCGGGGAGCAACCCCCGCCAGGCGAGCCCGTCCCGCAGCCCCCGAAGGAGGGGCGGGCCAACGCGGGCGCTCAGGCGCGGTGCGCACCCGCGAGTGCGGGACAGCCGCGGCCCCCCCGCGCCGTCCGCTCCCAGCCCTTGCCCCGTGAGGCGCCGGGCCGGGCCGGGCCGCCCCCGGCAGCGCCCCCCGCCGGCCGCCCCGCGCTACCTCCGCTCGCTGCCTCCGCCGCCTCTTCCCGGCCCGCGCGCCGCTTCCGCCCGCGCCGCGCCGCCGAAGCCCCGCCCCCGCCGAAGCCCCGCCCCCGCCGCAGCGCGCGCCGCCCGGCCGGCGGCGCGGCCGCCCCCCAGCGGCGGGAGGGAGCCGCGGCGGCGGCGTGAGGGGCGGGCTGCGCGCCCCGCGGCTGTGAGGGAGTGTGTGCCCAGCCGTGCGCTGGGCATGCTTCATCCAGAGAAGCGGGGGGTCTCATCAATACTTTTAAATATCTCAAAGGCGAGCGCCAAGAGGATGGTGCCAGAATTTTTGGTGGTGCCCCACGAGCAAAGGCCATGAACTAAAATACAAGTTCCACCTCAACATGAGGAAGAAGTTCTTTGCTTTGAGGGTGGCAAAGCGCTGGAACAGGCTGCACAGGGAGGTGGTGGAGTCTCCCGCTCTGGAGACATTCAAAACCCAGCTGGACACGTTCCTGTGTCACCTGCTCTAGGTGACCCTGCCTGGGCAGGGGTGGACTAGGGGATCGCCAGAGGTCCCTTCCAACCCTAAGGATTCTGTGATTGTCCAGCTGGGGTGGTATCTAACCCTCCCCTGCCCACCGTGATAATCGCCTAAATAAAATTCCTTGTGAGTGCAGGACTGTGCTAGAGAGTCACCCCCGGCTCTTCCTGCAAGGTGCTAGTTCAAGGAAGCCGGTGTCAGTTAAGGAAAAGTGAACATGAGGGCACGGAACTCCACACGTTCAACAGCTGCGGAGCTGACAGCATTTAGAAGTACATGTTGGTCACCTTATCTGGATCCCTTCAGCATGCATCTCCCTCCCTCCCTCCCTCATGGCTTCTCCCTGCTTCCAACCTGCATATTCTGCACAGGTTAGCTGCAGGAAAAATCAGCATTTAAATGCCATGCTGTTCTAGGAAAAGGGACGGTGATACATCAGAGGCCTAGACCTAAATATACAGACAAAACTCTTGGCAGGTGCTACGTCAGCTGATGAATCTGAGATGTGTGATAAAAACTATATGACAAAACAATATCAAGCACAATGTCTCTTTTCAGTGTCATATGAAAATCACACCTTAAAAGTGTTTATATAGTCCTTATATTTTGGGCAATAATACTCTTGGTATCATTTCAAGGGGTAGGTAGATAAAAGCCCAGGATTGCAGGTATATTGCAGTGTTCTGTATTATTTGTCAAAATAATAATAAATTTTAAAAACCCACCAGAATTAGATTGCTGCTGCAACGTTATTTCATTCCTCTCCTGCCAATCATTATATGTAGACGGTCCTTTCGAATTTAATTTGCATAGCTATTGCTCTGTCCTTTTCAAACATGTATTAAGAATTTCCTCTCCTAATATGTTTAAACTGCTAAATGGTAATGGCTAGAGAACAGCACGCTAATCAATATGCTCTGAGATTAGCATAGCTTCTGCTTCCTTGCTTAAGTAGTTAATCCTATAATCTGTGTATGCAGATAAGAATATGTGCAACTTTATACTTGCTTCACTGCCACTCCTATTTTTCCCTCTTCCTGATCCCTTACCAGTTGTTTATACCCTTTCCCTTTAGGGAATGAGCCTGATCTGCACCTATCTTTCCCCTCACAGTGTATTTTTTTCCAAAATCATGAATACTCTACACTTACTACTGCATTAAAGCTAACGCTGTATTAAACCAGTGTATTAATATTTCTTGAAAAACCTCTATAAAGCATGCTTGAAAAACATGTAATCATGTCCTGTTAGCGTATTCTTTAGGCCATCTCCAGATGTTTTCTGTATTCAAACCATCTTCCATTTAGGAGAGACACTCCCAATGACCCGAATCAACCTTGGAGTCTTACTAATAAATAGTGAAAGCTGAAATATAATATAAGATAATAACTGTCTTTATGGTCCAGGAAACTACAAGTGAAGTCATTGTAGAGTGGAGTCATTGTAAAGAACAATGAAGGCAGATAAGTTACAGGAAAAAATGGTGAATGCAGCTTGTAGTTTTCAATTCAAAATGTAAAATTGATTAGACTTTTGAAAAATAGGTATTTGCATCAGCAACTGCCATTTTATTTTAGGTTTAATTGCCAGAACATTTTAGGATAACAGAAATGAAAATATTCTGCTAGAATAATGCAAATGTCTTGAATGTGTGCATCAGGTCTAGTCTAACCCTCAGGAACTGAAATCACAAAGTGGACTGTAGCTAGATTTCATACCTGTACACGTTAATAAAAATTGTATTCCTGTCCTCTATTCTCCTGAACTTTCCCTCCCTCCCCTGCTTGGTTTTGTTTTGGTTTATTTTTTAGTGTAACCATTATGTATTTTCATTGGGTCCTTCATATTCCTTTTTTTTTTTCAGTGATCCATTCTATGGTAGAAGACCAATTGGTATTTTCACCTCAGAATTTAAGCATGTCCTTCATGCTCATTTCTTTTTGTTCCTGTAGTTGGAATATAGGCAACATCAGACAGGACCAGAATATGCCAGAACAGTATGTGATCTTGCAGTAGAATAAGTGCTTTACTAATAATGTTACATTTGAAAAGGGAGATGAGCAAATCTATGTACCAGAGCTGAACTGAGTAGAGCTGCTATAAAGGACAGATTCAGAATTGTTTTTACATCAGCAGAGGCCTAAACTCAGGCCAGCCTCCTAGGAATGAAAATTTAATTGTAATTACACAGGAACTGACTAAGGAAATGACTGAAGCTTTTTAAGTAAGTGCCGTGCAAGAAACTTTTACCCAAAATTAAATATTTTGCAGATCTAGATGACAAGGAAGGCTTTCCCTCAATACCAGCTTCTTTACCATTGTGAGATAATTTACTCTTCAATCAATTATTCGTTTCTGAATCACCAAGGAAAAAGAGCAAGGGCTGGCATGTACAGTTCCAGCCTTCCATTTCCAACAGAAGCACAAAACAACCAACACCATTTGTGCTCCAGGTAGGAAGAAACAGAGCCATTCCTGTAAAGAAGAGTGTATGTCAAGGCTCTGTTAGAACCTCAGGCTGTGGTGACCACTGGCTACCAGTGTTTGTGTGACGTTTCCACTGGGACAAAGCACCTGTTGGGAACCCAGTGCTTTCCTGCACTGGCAGAGCAAGTTTAGATGTTTCATCACCTTGGGAAATTTTCTGACATAAGGAACTGCATACCTGGTCTCCAATGCCTGCAAGGGATCAGCTGCTGTAGCTATTGGTGCATGATGGAGGAGGAAGCACCAAAACTGCATAGGATACAGGATCAGGGAAACCTTACTGAGGTGACCGAGCAGAAAGGATAAAGCTTTTAATAAAACCATGGTTAAAATGCAATTCTTATGATTGCAAGTCAAAATTTAGGCCTTTGTTTCGTAGAATGCAAGACTGGATCCTGTGACTTTACCTCCATGTGTGTACATTAAAAGCAGCCCCCAGCCTTGCATATTAAACATCCTCTTGCCCTAACACAGCACCCCCGATGACACAGACCCACGCAAATTCATATTTGCGTGCAACTAGGCTGCTTTCTGGTCACTCTTGTTTGCATAAAAGACTTTCAGAGGAATTCCTTTTCACCCCTTTCTTGCTTGCTCTGGAATACAAAATCCAAACTGACAGAATTTTTCAAGAAGTGAAGTTCTGGTTGCCTCTGCTATGTATCACTCAAGATTTCACACATCCATAAGTTTCCTCATTCATGTAAATGTTCTTCCTTGCACCACGGGAGCAGAACCCCAGAGAATGCGCTGGGGAGGTGGAAGATACGGGAACACAGGAGCAAGGCTGGCGATTCTCATGGCGTGAAGGAGCAGTTCTCGTAGCCGAGGAGGCTTTTTTGTGCGCGGAGCGGCGGCAGCGGTGCGGCTCCTTTCAAAACGAGCTCCTTCCAGCCGGTGTGCAAGAGGCCAGCCCACACACAGAGCCCCGGCGTTTGGTTTATCGACAGCTCTGCGCAGAAAGGGGTGCTCTGCGAAATCCACAAAGCCTTCACGACTACTCCCAAAACTTCTCGCTCTTATACATTTTAGCAAAAAAGGCGCTAATGTTCATTG
Organism: Passer domesticus; assembly: GCF_036417665.1. Classification (NCBI taxonomy): domain Eukaryota; kingdom Metazoa; phylum Chordata; class Aves; order Passeriformes; family Passeridae; genus Passer; species Passer domesticus. The sequence goes on along the minus strand of NC_087474.1, from coordinate 31,528,467 downwards.
GCTACAAGTTACCTCGTTCTCTTGCTAGCTAGTATTCTGTCTTCCAGTGGTTAATTATTCTCTCGCTTCTCATGCTAATTGGCCCGCATGCTCAGTCTTTCTCTTCTTGTGGGTCGGTGGGTTTGTTGAGTCGGTCACGCATCTCCCCCTGCCGGAATTACGTTTTCCCAGCCAGCTGCTTCCGCGCAGTCGCCGAGTTGTCTTTAGCAGTTTCTTCCTTATCTTGGGAGTTCTCCCGTGAATTCTGCCTTCTTTGTGTCCACTATCAGTGGTAACGCCTCCTTCCCAGGCTTTGTTAACCTTCCCCTAGGTCGGATACCACTGGAACACGTCCAGCCCTGAACCTTGACAAGGCAATTCCACCGCCAGCTAATTTGTCTTTTCAACGCCGGGACATCACTCAGCGCTTGCTTGACAGCTGCCTGTTTCAGGGATTAAATCCCCCTTCTCACTCATTAGGCTTGAAAGCTCACAAATATCAGACATCAAAGAACATCCTTTCTTAAGAACATTTGTTTACGTATTCCGAATTTCGGCAGCAACACCCGCACACCTGGCGGGCCGGGGAGGGCCTGGGGGCAGCGCGCTCGCTCCCGCGCCGGCGGGGGCGCGCTCCCGGGGCGGCGGGGGCGCGCATGCGCGGCGGGTCTCCCCGCAGCGCTCGTCGCCTCCTTTGTGAGGGGCGGGCGCGGCCCCGCCCCGAGCGCGGTGCCGGGCGCAGACGGAGCGGCCGCGGCGGCGCCATTTTGCGGCGGTGCGGGAGGCGCGGGCGGGAGGTGGCTGTGGCGATAGCGCCGGCAATAGCGGTAACGGTGGCGATAACAGCGGCCGTGGGTGTTATTGCTGCTAATCGGGACTAGCGTCCCCCTTTCGCCCCAGCCCCTTGGCCAGGACTCTGCCGACATGAGCGACGTGGAGGAGAACAACTTCGAGGGGAGGGTGAGTGGCCTCCCCTGCGCGGGCCGTGTCGAGGGGGGATCGGACCCGGGGGCGGTGGGTGGCGACACTCGGCGTCCTCGGGCCTGGCGGGGGTGGGGGCAGCGCAGCTTGGCTCTAAAATGGCTCCTTCAGGCGCCTGAGGCTTGCCTGGGCCCTGGGTGACGACCCGCGTTCCTCTCCGCTGCCCGCGTCTCTCCTCACACGCTCCCTGCTCCCGTGGTCCCGGCGGGGCGCGGGCGCCGGGTCCCGGTGCTGCGGCCCGGCCCCTGCCCAGCCAGCGCCGGCTGATGCTGTGCAAACAGCGCTGCTGTAGCCCCGGGGCTCCCCCCGCCGCTCCGTTCCCTTCCCGCGCTCCCCGGCCGCCTGGTTGCCGCCGGGCCCGGGGCTCGCTGTCCTGCCCGTTCCCGCTCCCCCGGCCGGGCCGCCGCGGCCTCCTCCCGCCCGAGAGAGGAGGGACCCCGCGTCCTTTTGTGCGAGGTGAGCGGTCTGTCCTGGCTCGGGAGCCCCCTCCCGCCACCGGGGAGGTCCGGCCGTCGTTATTGAACCATTGAAAGTCATCGATCGAGAAGCTGAGGGCTTCGAACGAGCTGCTGTGGCTTTGTAACCTCGTTAGGCCTGTGTCTTCCCTCTGATGGCTGCGGGTTTTCATGCACACGTGTGACAGGTCCCTTCCATTTTCAGTGGGTTTGTGGCTTTGGTTTTGTTGCGGGGTTTTTTTTGGGTTTTTTGTTTTGTTTTTGTGGTTTTGCTTTGTTTTTTTTTTTTTTTTGTTAGTGATGATCAAGGCAAGCAGGAGTTAGAAGCTGCTTGAAACAGGAACGAAATGTGTGCTCCTCCCTCACAATTTACTTTTTTTTTTTTTAATTTTGCAGAGGTTTTCTTTTTGTTTGTTCTTTTAAGAGATTCTTTAGAAGAACACCTGAGCATCCTCTTGGTGACTCTCTGTGATGATCCAGTGACAGCAGCCTTGCAGTTACATATATAGCTACTGTCTGGGGAAACGAGCAATAAAATCTTGGAAGAACGGCATTACCTTCCACAAATTACTTTTGCATTACTATTGTTGCCATTTTTGTGGTGATTAAAAAAAAAATCCATAGGCTGCAAGTTCTTTACCTAGCTGTGCAATAAGTGCTGCTGCTTCCTCATGCGAGGTAAACAAAACCTGCCCTTGTGTTGATTGCTTGGACAAAAGGTGGCTGTGTAGCTAAGCAGTATTGGGGTAAATAAACAGATCTTTGAAGGGGAAACAACTAAGTTTCAGAAACTTGAGCAATGAGTATGCTTGGTTGGTTTTTTCTCTTTTTTAAGATGATGGTACTCTCCCATTTTACAGTCAAGAATTATATCTTTAAGGATATTTTCTTGTCTGTATTCCCAGTATGGGTTATTGTTAGGAAAGAGATTATGTTAGGTTAGTTGTCAGAACGTTGGTATTGGGCTCTTTGATGGGTCTGTTGTTTATGTTACAAAGCTGTTACAGCTCTGTAATTTCAGCATTTCTGCACACCACCTCCTCCCAAATGTAGAAGTAAAATGTTTTGAGAGAACATGAAGTCTGAAAAGTCCTACAGTAGCAGTTTCTGTGACTTCTGCTTATCAGTTGTTCTTTTTTTTGTGTGTGTGTGATGCAAAATTTACCTGTTGGAAAGAACTGATGGCTATGTTGAGTCTTCATTTGGAAAACTTCATTTGTAATGCTTCCTACACTGAAAATTCTCAATCAATATGGCATAGCTGAGCATAAAGCAGGTACTCGATTGATTTCTAGTCGAGGGTTTTGTGGTTCTACTGAAGAACATTTGTAAGCCTTTTTATTTTTTTTCTTCAGTAGTACTGCTTTGTTGTGATGGTACTAACATTCTTGAAAAAAAAATTATATTTCAGAGTAATGTTTTATTTTTCATTTCCATTGAGAGTGCTCACAGGCATAACATTAAGCACATATAATTTTGAGGCTGTAGTGTTCAGTCTGCTGTTCCCAGCTGGATAGGACTCTGTCAGGCACTGAATGTCCTGGTGCTTCACTTTGCTACATCCAGGCACTGAGCACTGGGAGTAAAGCAGAAGTTGTCACTGGGAGAAAGAACTGCAGAAACTGGAAGAAAGTTTGTAAAGAACCTATTTTCATGGAATTTGGCACAAATAAGAATTCTGAGTACCCTTTCAGTTCTTCCACTGTCAGTTTAAGTGCTAATTAGTGTGATGTGTTTTTATAAACTGAATGCCAAAAGAGTAAGGGTGTTCTGAGTTTACTTTAAGGCCTTTTATATTTCATCTGTGTAAATGCATATTGTCCCAAAAGCACTTCAGTGAAAGTTGAGTATCAGCAGAATTGTTGTAAATGCTAATTTTATCGACAGTAAGATACTGTATGTGCTTTGTTTCTAATTTATTATTTTAAAATCATATTGACTAATCTGAACTGGCCATTAACAATAATGGAAATAACTTTCAATGAAATTTCTTAGTTTGCACTCTTGCAAACTTCCATTCTTAAATTATCCAGTGTGAAATCATTGTAGAGCTTTTCCTTCTTAAACTCACTCCTTTATTGACTTTTTATTTTTTAAAACACATGTTAATCAAATATGCTCAGACTAATCAACATCTGCTCTGGTTTTGTGTCATTTTGTTTCAACTTAAGCAAGTTCTCTGTTAAGAATGTGGCTGGTTGAACAGAAGAAAGCCCCCTCCTCAAGCGTGGGTGTTTAACAGAAAGAAATTGACAGAGGAATTAATAATACACTGGATGTGCTAGAGCTAAGTTTATGGACATTAAGAATAAAAAAAAGATTTTAAATTCTGCTTCTTCTCCAGTGACTTGGTTTTGGAAACATCAAAGTATTTTATCATTACTGAATGGTTTTTGTGAGCAGTTAGACAAATGAGGCTTTTTTAATCTTTTATTTCTGTCAGATGGCAGGCAACTCTTACTTACTTTCATATTTTTTTGTTATTTTTTATAGGCTGTTGTTTATTTGGTGTTCAATCTGTGGTGCAACTTTAGCTGTTTCCCAGAGCAATGAACAGAAGGGAGTCTGAACAAACCTGCACTTCAGTAGCTCCACTTGAAACTTTGATCAGTTTTTTCTGTTGGGCTTCTGGTAACATTTCATTTCTGCAGTCTTAACAGTTCAGTCGTTTTCTACCAATATTAATGTGGTGTTAGTCTAAATAGGCAAAACCTTTTATCAGAACAAAGGTAAAATTCCATTTTACAGCTCTGTATTGATTGTCTTCATTCTGATGAGCCTGCTGTTTGCAGGATCTTACAGTGGAATAAATCGTATAACCTAATAAAACACTTCAAGGAATGCAGGATTTTGCATGTGGCCCATCCTGTTGAAGGAAGTATGCATATTTTATAGGTACACAAGTGGCTTTTGGGTTAGTTTAGCTGTGAAAGTGCCTCATATTTGCTTCTTGAAGTTTGCATGCAAAATACTTAGATACTTATGGAATTACCTAACTGATCAACTTTGAGATGATTTCTTTCGCAAAAAAAATCCCCAAGGGCTTGCTTGGCTGTTGTATTCCACCTCTCCTGCAGTGGCAGCGTGCCACCTCTGTGGAAAGGAAGGAATGTTGCTTCCCACACCTTTTCAAACACAAGCACAATGGACTAATGCTCAGGGGTTCTGCATTCACTTGGAGAGTGCTGTGATCACCCTGCGGTGTCTAATGACAACGTGAGAGAGTTTTTCTGGAAGTCTGATTTTTAATTTTTATTGTTTTAATCAAGCTTAATAAATTCTGCATTGTTCTGGGCCTTGTCAGCTGGGAAAACTGCTCCATTTGAACACAAATTCTTTTTACTGTCTTCCATGTGGGGTAGAGGAATGACTACAGAACCCTCCCTGAAGAGGTGTATTTTCAAGCCTCAGTGAGAAGATTAGCTTCTAATTTTGAAAAATTTACTGCTGAAGCCTTTTCTTTCTTTTCATAAGTGGGATCATTGAGAAATAGATAAAGTTTGGTTGTGTTAGTAACTCTTAAAATATCCAGGCCTTGTAGGTAACAACTTATAAGACGCTTTTTATACAGAAGCTTATTATGTGTACTATTCATATTTATAGAAGGTTTGCTAATTAAGAATTAAGGGATCCATATTTTTTTTTAGTATGGTGACAGATCACAGTATGAAGCAAAAAGGATTTAACATCTCTTTTGAGTTTCAAGTAAAGTTGGTAGATTCCTGCCAAAAAGTAATTTTGTACTCATAAGTGAGATGTCACTAGCTTAACAGTTCTATCCAGCGAATGTGGGCTGCTGCTAAATTCATGTTTCTTTTTTGACTGCTTATATTTTTTGTCCCCTTTTAATAGAGTTTGACTTAATTTATTTTTCTAGTTTGGGTAGGAATTTTTAACAAGATTTTTGGAAATGGTATTGCTAGACCACTTGTCCTGTCCTTTTCTTTCACTTCAGGTCAAATGAATTTCACCTGAAATTTGTGATTTAATATTAAGGGATTTTTTTTTTTTAATTTCCCATGCTTTGCTGTAGAAAGCTTAGTTTAAACTTACATCCTTATTTTTAGTTACTATCAGCATCTCGCTCTAAATTTTGGTAGCCTTTCAGTCATACTCTGAAATTGTAAGGTGGGAGTTAGGGTGAGGCATGACAAGCTCGGGACAGAAGAGTAGTGTGAAAGAACATGGGATTGTTTTGATAAAGGGGTTGGTTGGTTGGTCAGTTGTTTGTTTTGTTTGTTGTGGGTCCCCCCCATGTTCTTTATCATACCTTCTCTCGATCACTGGAAAATGGAGAGAATACTTTTTCAAGACTTCTGCAATTCTCCTCTGCATAAAAGTGTTTTAAATGCTTTTAAAATAGTAATTACATTGGAAAGTAGTATTTCTTTCAACAAATGCAAGGAATTTAAGTGGTAGATAGAACTTTTTGATCAGTTTAAAACAGTTTTACCAGGGTAGATGAAATACGTGGACTGACTGATGCCTGGCTCAGATGGATCATCCAAAGTTGCTGACAGTTGTTCAGTGTCTGGGTTTATGTGATTGTGGAGTAATGGAGGTGGAGGAGAGATCCTTTCTCTGTCACTTTGGTTTGTTACTTCCTGGGATAAAGGACAGTAACAAGGATTAAAAATACTCCTCAGTACTCTCTTTAAAATGCTTCTAGTTGTGTATTTTATCCAGAGAATCAGTAACTGAAGCTGCAAACCTTAGATTTATTGTTTGTCTACGATTTTGGCTCCAAGTTCAAATTCTTGGTGAATCATTAGTCCCATTTCCTGGTGTGTATTTGAGGAAACCACTACATCTTACTCTAAAGGAGCACACTGTTACAACCGAGTTGGGTTTTTGTAATTGTTATTGGCAGGGGGGAGGGTGTATGGGTTTTTTTGTGGGGGTGGGATTTTTGGTGTTTTGGGGAGAGGTGTTTCCTGGGAAAGGTGTTATTGGCACATGCAGGATGTATTTTGAAAGGGAAGTCTTATCTGAAGAAAGTTACAAGGCTGTTTCTTCCTGCAGACTCTAGTGGCAGCAAATCTAGATAGTTTGACATAGGGATAGTGAGTTATCTGCCTACAGGTTTGTAAGGGTGAAAGTAGTGACTGGACAGCTGCATAATGAAGCCCAAGGCATTAGGATAGGTACTGTACTGCAGGAATCTGGTGGAATGAGGAGCTGAGTTTAAGCTGAGTCTCATCTCTGGCCTTAAATGACTACGGATCTTTAGAACAGAAAGAAGAGAAAGTGCTGAGGGTCCAAAGTGCAATTTTAGTCTTTTCTCTCTTACACAGTAGTTTCTGTGGTAATAACAGAGCTAAGATGAGAATGCATAGGTTGCTTTGAGACTGATACAAAATTAAGGCATTTTAGTGCTTTGGGGTAGGAGAGTTGTCTGGTTCCTTATGTTAAAGATTACATGCTAAGAGTGTTGAGTACTTTTGTCATACGTATTGCAGAATGGATAGAAGTATTTAATGAAGAACAGTTGGGTTGGTCTGTGGTGTAGACTAATATACAGCTTGCTAATTGTTTAATTATAGTGGTAAGTAGGGAAGAAAAAATTCTTTAAAATCTCTCTTTGTGATTCCTTGAAGCTCTGAATCCCTTAATCCCTGCCTGTAATTTTGCTGATATAAATATTATGAGGCACTTTTTCAGCATCATCCTTAAGTCCTCAAACTTTTGGAGGTTATTGTGGTTCTCTTAGTCTCCTTTAGAAGCACTGTAGGAGTTGTAACTAGGTGAGCTGTGTTACATTACAAGATGAGATGTAATTGGTTACCAGTGATAATGTGCAACTGCTATCAGGTAATCTCTCTTCAGCCACAGTTTGCATCCACAGTTACTTGGTTGAGGAAGTTTGAAATCTCTAAGAATTTACATGGTCCCCTATGTCACTGTAGTTTTCAAGTTGTGTATTTGAGAATACAGCCCATAAGGGTCTCAGACTTCCAAATTATATCAAACTATATTCAACTATATCCAATTATGTAATATTTGCTTTTGTTAACTTTATATAGATTTGGTGTCATAGCTGATTTTATGAAAGACTCTATGGGTGGTATTGTAAGATGCTTCAGTTGAATAGCTAAAAACACTAAGCTGACTTCTACTTTGTATGGGAGCAATTGTGTCCGTGGTATTTTTGGTACCTCCCAGCACTTCTGGATTGTGCAGGATCGGGGTGGGGGGTGGGTGGGATGGGGGTTGCCTTTGTTCAAGTTTCCAGAGTTCTCATTCAAGAATTGATCTTTCAGGTGTAAAAAAATATGGACAATGCAGTATCCTTATGAAGGAGTGTCTGAGGAGGGTGAATTCTTTGCCTTTTTATTGAAGGGTGTTTTCTAAATCTGATGTAACTGTGAATGTTTTTCTTTATTACTGATCACTTTTACTGGGGAGAGAAATACAAATAATTCCCAGAGAAACTGGCAATTGTTGCAAGTGATGAGTTATAAAGAGAAGAATTTAAGAGGCTGTCAGACATTGAAGAGTACAAAGAGGCGAGGTGATAAAAAATCATGTAGAGTGGTTATAAGAGAAATTTTTCTTTATTGCAAACAGTGGATTTCAAATGCTAAACCACCAAATTTGGTAATATTTAAAGGCATGTAAATAATTTTGAAGTCCTGTGGTTAGCTCAGTACATAGCCATCTTCATAAGGGGTACATGGTCCACCATTTACAGCCAAGCTTTGAATTTGGCCTTCATTGTTAAAGTTTGGCAGGCCTGTCATCCTGGTAGGTGACATTCTCCATGAGTCCTTTGTCCTTTTTATTGTGGTAAAGGGGAGCGGTAGTGTGCCTGCAGTAGTTGTTAGTAAGGTACTTCTCACATTCCATTTCTGGTGAATTTACTGTCTCGAAATACGAAGACAGCATCCTTTGAAAAATAACTCCAGCCCAAGGTAGTGAAGAATTTTAACTGCAAAAGAAACTGCAAATCTGGACATGGAGTAAGAAAGAGAAAGAATTGTGAGGACGGTCAGGAGAAGAAATCATGCAAATAAACGTGAAATGTAACACCTTTGGGAGGGGAACTTGATATGCATTTTTTCATTAAGTATTTTGTAAAGTTACAAATGTATATAGCATACTGTTCTGTAGGGGTTTTATAGCTAAGCTCCCTAGAAATGCTGTACACTATAAAATGTGAGGAAATCCTAACCTGCTCTTTGTTTGCTTGTTTTCCTAGTTTTTCTCTTGTGTGCCTTACCATGCAAGAAAAAAACCCCTCCTGTTTTTACTCCTATTGGATTGCTTTAACTGTATGGTTCTACATCTTAGTTTATATGGATTATATAAGGAAAACAGGATAACAATGAGGAAGAAAAAGTAGGAAGAATAATAATTTATGTTGCTTATACCTATGTGCATGTATTATGCAAGTAAGTATGTGCATAGATAGGTTTTGACTGGAAATCTTTGGCCATTCTGTTGAATTGAATGTGTTAGTAATCTGTAGGAGTAAAATTTGGGATATTTAATACTGAGAAGCACATAGTTATTATTTAGGGGGGGGGAATCACTGATACCAACGCTTCAGTATATTTGTGCTAATTAGTTTTTAGTGTATCTATGTATCTTACAAAACAAAATCTCAGAGGGGAGGAGGGTAGCTTTGCAAATACAGTAAAACCCTGAGAACTCAGTAAGCTTATTGTTAGAACATAGACACTTATACAGTTTTAAAGATATTTTTTTTAAAAAGTTGTTTTATAAAATAGTTTCTTGCACTTTACCTGCTGGCTTTTCAATTTGGTAGATAACATCTGAACTCCAGCAGAGTTTTATAATCCCCACGTGCTTAAATATACTAAATGTTCTTTTTCCATTAAGGTTAATGTTCGTGAAGAAATTGAAGAGTTTTTTCCAAGAATGTGGAAGATAAATCAAGATAAAAGAAGGCTAATGAAAAGTATTAAAGATCAGAAAATTAAAATTGAATGGGGGAAAAAATTGAACAGAAGATTGGTCAGATAGAAGCACTTGAATATTTTTTTAAGGCTATAATGAATTGTTTGAATTGGGGAAGAATACACGAAGTATGAAAAATGAAAAACTCAATGAAGAATGAAGAAAAGTAGAAAGCAAGAGTGAAGTAGAATTAAAAGAATCTGGAAGAATGAATGGGTCCTAGGTTAAGTAAATGTATGGTTTATGTTCCAGTGTCTGTATGATCAAGTTGTAGATGAATTTGCATGATTACTTAGTTAATAGAGAATTGGTGATCTGGTACAAGCAGGGACCTATTTGAGGCAAGCATACAATATTAACAGTGGGTTAGCAAAATGAAATTTTTTGGAGGGTATTGCCTAACCATTTGTTTTTCAGGAGCAATCAATATAATAGAATTACTGTACTTTAAATGTTAGGAGTTAGGCATTTACACAACCAATACCATTTTTAATACTATCTTTTTTGTTAGGAGTCTCGCTCCCAGTCAAAATCTCCAGCTGGGAGTCCTGCTCGTGTAAAATCAGAGAGCAGGTCAGGATCTCGCAGTCCGTCGAGGGCTTCCAAACATTCTGAGTCGCACTCTAGGTCAAGATCAAAATCAAGGTATGTTCGGAACGTTGTTCATGTCACCTGAGTGTTACTGCTGTTATTTTGGTAGGTTGATGGAGTTTATTTTTCCCTGTTGTAAAAATTACAAATTTTTTGGGATGTATTTACAGGGATATGTTCATTTGCCTGTTTGTGCTCATATAGGTGGACAAAGTTGGGAAATGATTTCATGGGTGTGAATAGAGGAAATACTGTAATTGAAAGCAGTAATGTAGAAATCACTGGTGAAGTATATAGGTTTCTCTCTTCCAGAAGAAGGAGAATGGATTGCATTTCAATTTTGTGAAGCTCCTGCTTCCTTCTCCCAAAATTGTTTATGGAGGAATTCTTGTGTGGACCTTTCCTTTAGGGGTGGAAGAAAAAAAGTCAAGTGAGACTTGGTGCAAAGCATCAGGGTTAGATAAAAAGAGTAAGTTGTCTAACTGTTAGAAATACTGGAAAACGGTGTTTGTGAATGTTCCTGACATTTTTTCATTGGAAGCTTTAAAAATATAATCAAAAACTATGTCTTAAATTGGGTGTGGATAGGTTCTTTATTTATGAGAGTTGTAAGATTTAAATTAGTTTTTCAGTGCTGCACATGTCTTCTCTTTCCTTCTCTACACCCAAGTATGGATGTGTGGAGGTAAAGCTTTTTAGCTTTCAGGTCTGATGGAGCTTGCACGGATCAGAAGAGAAATGTCTTAGGCTTTTTTCTCTAAATATGCCATAAATATTACCTGGTTTATTCTGCCTATCTTCTCTATTCCCTTTTAGCAACATATTGACAAAAATGGGGAGAGCTACTGAATGTTTCTTTAACAACCACAGGAGAAACCAGGAAACAGCACTTGTAGCACTAGAGGGGAAAGAGGAATAGTCTTATGTTGTTTCCCTTCCTAGTTCTTGGGAGAGATCAGTAATACATCTTCTCTATTTATGCACTTTGTACCAGAGCAGCTGAAAGAGTTGCTCTGCTCTGAATTGCCAAAGTTCAACTAATGTTACAGTTTCTCTTCTTGCAGTGTTTAGCCAGGTAATTACCTACCTGTTTTAAATGGCTTATTATCAGCAAGATATTTACAAAGAAGTGTTTGTGTAGTAGAGCAGATGTTTGGGGTTTGCTTTATTTTTGTGTGGAGTAATTTTCGTGCCTAGATAAACTTTGCTTGTAGGTACTGCAGCACTGTAGTCCTGCCAGACATTTCAATTTTTCAGTCAAAACAGTATTTTGCAGTGTGTCATATCTAGTTTCTGTGCCACTGTGTAGTTGTTAGTTAAATAAGCAGCCAAGCTGGTGTAAGTTTAAACTCTAAAATTCCTGAAAACTGTTGTGACTACAATCCTTAGTGTATGCCAGACATACTCTCAAAGCGTTAAAGGTGGTGCTGCCGAGCAGGTTATTAGAGATCCGTGCCATCTTTAGGTGTGCAAGGTAGAAAAAGCTTAATGGGTTTAATATTATAGACACCATCTAAAAAAAGATTTTTCTCTAGAAAATGTCCTGTTTACAGTTCAAAAAAATGATGACCATATGCATTTGACCTGACTGAAGGCTTTGTCTTTGTCGAAGATCCAGGTCCAGAAGGCATTCGCACAGACGTTACACTCGTTCCAGGTCCCATTCTCATTCCCATAGGAGGCGTTCTCGAAGCAGGTCATACACACCCGAATACCGTCGTCGCAGGAGCCGGAGTCATTCTCCAATGTCCAACAGGAGAAGGCACACTGGCAGCAGAGTATGTCATGTTCAAAAAGGCTGAGTATCAACAAAACAATTGCTGCTTGTATCAGTGTAGTCCAGCTTACCTGCTGTTTTGTCACTGGAGGGTACAGGAATTGTGTGGGAGTGGGGGTTATGTGTGGAGCAATCTCTGTCCTTACAGCTGAGCACTTACTTCTTGGGCCTGCATCTAACTGGCAGGGAAGTTGTAGAATTTAACTGAAAAACGTTAATATTGCAAGTCAGCATGTGCAGGTATGGTGACATGAGCTTCAGTCAGCTCTGGAAGTTGAGCTGTTCTGATTCTTTTTTTTGTTAAAAAAGTATATGTAACCTTTACAAAAATGTACATCTGTATGTGCTGGCAACCTGCAAGTATTGATAAGATTGACATAGGGATCCACAGAAAGAAATTCCCAAGTGTTCATTTGCTTGTAGAGCATATGCTGAAGGTTGCTTGTGATTTTATGCTTCTGATTATTTAATTTGGTTTACCTTGAAGTAAAGCCTTGTGTTATTAGGTAATAAGTAAATCTTAATAGTAGACTAGAAAAATTTACAGTTGTGAAAAGGTGGCACAGTAAGTCTTTCAAAATATACATGAGAAGTGTCTCTGTATGAGCAGGAGGAAGTATAGCTACACCAGCCAAAATCCAAAATACTAATCTTGTCATTCTGAGATTTCTCCCAGTGTCCTTCTTTGTAACAGCAGAATGGTTGGGGTTGAAAATTGGAAAGCAATTTTGCCACTTCTTGTAGAGAGAGCTTGCATACTGTGTTGATGGGAGGCAGTACAAAAACCTAATAGAGAAGCTGCCCTCTAGTCCTCCACAATCAGTTTAGGCCTTCCAGTGGTGATGTAGTTGTCACTTGGCACTTAGGGTCTGCAGACTGATCTCAGTATTCTCTTGCCTTGAAAAAACTTAACAGGGTTTAAGTGTAATAGGATGTTAAAAACATGCAACAGGTATGGATGTGTAGAGGAATTTACCTGAACAATGATATAAAAGACAGATTTCATTATACTTACAGGATTTCAGTAATAAAATTAGTACAGTTGCCAGTGCCATTGAAATATGGAGTAAAAAATACATATCTTGATGTATATAATTAAAACTTTTTAATTACAAACTGCCACGTCTTGTGCTCTTCAGCTCTAGTGGGGAATTGCAGAATATTTGTGTCCTAAAACAGAAGTTTGAACTTTGACAAATGGAAAGAAAGGAACTTCAAATATAAGAATAGTGCAGGCATCTTATTTTCACAATAGGTTCCTGAACAAATGTGCTGAAAAAAGTATGACAGAAGATCTAAACCTTTTCAGTCTTTGAATCAGGCTGAAAAGCAGGCTCTGAGACATAAACTATTATGCATAGATGACTTATCTGAAACTGAAATAAAAATTTCAGCTGTGTCAGCTTTCACTTGTTATTTTGGCAGAAACATTAAATCTCTTTGCTTGTTGCTGGTGTTTTAAATTGCTGCATCTAGTATTAGAGGTGCCAGACACCTAACTGAAAAATATGTTGAGTTTGATCAAATAATTCTTACAGAGGATTTGGTATTAGATACAAATTCTCTGGCATGTAAAGAAATTTTGAACCTAAAACAGAACTTGTACCTTGTACTATTACATATTTGACTTTGTCTAGTTGAAGTGAAATTTATTAAGTATCCCACATCATGATAGAGATTGGAGAGCTTTGTGCTAAAGAAATATGCATGCTTTTGGATTACAGTTTCACAGAACTGGCCTTCAACAGTTGCTTCTTTCTAGATGAAAGAATCAGGTGCCTTTCATCCAGTTTACAAGTGGAAAGATTAACTCACAAGTGTAAATATTGACTTTCAGTATATTGGGTAGGAAATGCTGAGGTGGAGGAAGTTTCAGTAGAAGCTAGATTATAGTTCAGTTGTCTGTGCCTAGGAGCTCGAGTGCTCACATGTAGTGGGGGCAGCTAGAGGCAGTGTGCACTCTCTAGTGCCTGTGGTGACCATGCAGAAGGGCTGAAGGTGGGAGTTCAGGCTGGCCGACCTGTTCTCAGCACAGGCTTGTGTGTGGTGTCTGCCCCTTGTTGGTAATTTCAGTGTGAAATACTAAATCATGGGTTACTCTTGTTCTGTAGCTTTTCTGTAAATCAGAATGCTAAATTTTATCAACTGAGATTTTTACCAACATGAGAAATTTGTCTTGGTCTTTTTTCTAAAATTAAAACCATTGAAGGTAGTTGCTTTTTGAAACAATATTACAATTCAAATGATAACTGTTAAAGTGTTAAACTGTGTATCACCTGTTTAGTTTTCTTCAGATTAAATTTTTTTATAATTGATTTTTTTTTTGCTATAAGAATATTAAATTTTTAATAATTTTTTTTTAAACGGAAAATTAATTGGAGTTGAACATTTGTGTTACCAGGCTAATCCAGATCCTAATACCTGTCTTGGAGTGTTTGGTCTCAGTTTGTACACTACTGAGAGGGATTTGCGCGAAGTCTTCTCCCGTTACGGACCTCTCACTGGTGTCAATGTGGTTTACGATCAACGGACTGGACGGTCAAGAGGATTTGCTTTCGTTTATTTCGAGAGAATTGATGACTCTAAAGAGGTAAATGCATGCTTTGCTACTTTTCTCAGGTGTGCTCTTTATGCATTATCTTCATTAACTGCCTGTAAAAAAAGACAAGTTTTTGAGTGTGTATTCACTAGCAGATTCTCACACTGAGATTAATTTTAAATGCTTTGTTCAAGCGGTGTGGCACTTCTAAACAAATGAAGCATTTGAGTTCAGTGCTCAGGTGCATGGGCAGATTTGAACATAAGCTGTCTGTATTAAATCACCAGTAAGCGCTGGACTTTGATTTTAGTCTGTTACTTCAAAATGCAAATAAATCTTTAAGGCTTCTGTGTCAAGTATTTTTAAAACATTTTGGAAGTTAAAACTTTAAGTTGTTTTCTGGATGAAAATTCTGGAGGTTCCCTATGTATTTTCTCCTTTTAGGCATGTCATTGTACATTTGAAAAACAGTGGGGTTTGTCTTGATTTGTGCTTTGGTCAATTGCTGGTTGTTCAACAGATAGCTGTTAATAGCTAGACTGAGTTGTTAGTATAATTCATCTGTAAAGCATGAATCAAAAGAATATGAACAGCAGCCTGTGTTATAATTCACCATGATTTACAATAAGCAGTAGTTTTTTATCCCTGTAGTGATATTGTGAACTTTACCACATGTACTGAAATTCATAGATAAAGTTCCTATTAAAAGTAAAGACACCCTTTAAAAACATCTTTAAGCCTGCATTGTGTGCATCTCTTTCTTGACGACAAACTGAGTCACAGACTTCATCTTTTTTATGGATTAATAGGTTTGGGCAGATGTGCTGTTTGATTCCGTGCATTTGCTAAGTTTTATTTATAAGGAGATACTAAATACAACTCCTCTCTTTATAGATCGTTTAGTATTGAAGGCAGGGAGGATGACAGCTCTGGAACCTACCAGGAGCTGAAAAATAAGAACACTGGTGCTACTTCATGATATTTAAATGAAAAAAACTTTTATTTGGATTACTTGACTGAACTAAGTTCTTGTGTTTGACTTCTGGTGTGATCCAACTGAGAATCAGTTTATGGGAAGAGTAGTCTTGTAAATGTATATATGTGTGGTTGTTGCAAGTTATAGAGGTAAGTAAAAGGACACAAAACTTCCTTTAGTGTCCCTTCTATATTCTCCTGCAGTCTCAGTTGGAGAGGCTGGTAGAGAGGTTAATGGGGTGGATAGCTGTATATCCATCTGTCTTTAATGGCCTGCTCTGTTCTAACTTCTGGCTTTGTCTTTCTTTGCACACTGAATATGTTGGGATTTTGAAAAAGTGTCTGTTTTGCAAAACATTTCACATCTGAAATATTTACACAGTATTCCTTGGTAATTCATATACCAGTCGTGTCTGTTTTACAGCTTCATATGTCTTTAGAGGTTTTTTCCCTGGTTGCCACGGGCAATGGTCATGTGTGATACCATGCAACATCTTAAAATGTTCCGTGTAAATAGCATGAAGTAATTTGTTTAGTGTAAAGCTGTTTTGGCAGATGCTATGAAACTGGAATGCAAAGAAAAACAAAATACATCCATTCAGAAATACAGAAGTAAAGATTAGGGGCTTAAGCAGGAACTGAAATAATTTGAAATGTAATTAAACCCGTTTTTCTTTTCTCCAATGGATTGGTGCCTGAAGAGGGGGAAAGGGGCAAAGGATGCAGACTCTCCCAAAACCTGGAATTTAAATAACTGAAATACTTTGGCAAGAAGGACAGAAGCAAAACTTGTTTATTTTACTTATTTCATGAGCCTTGAGGACAGATTTGAAGATGGCAATAAGTGGCAGCTGGTGTAGTAAAAGGGGAGATATTTATATATAGGTACATACAGACAGATAGCTGTGGGTGTGAAATTTTGTGACAGGTCCTGTAGGAACACTGAAGGAAATGTAGAAATTCTGTGTTTGGAAGATATTCTGAAAAGTTGCGTATGTATAAAAGCAATGATTCCTTAATTACTTCTGTTCTGAATGACTAACTCCTCTTAAAAAAATAATAATTTCAAAAACTCCAACTAACCAAAAAGAGTTACCAGAATCCCGAACCTCCGACATCCTAAACACCTAAATAATGAGCTGATATGTTGAACTAAATTCCAGCCTTTTTAAAGATAGATGGATTAAATGAGAGTAGAACTCTAGAGAAAAAGGTGGATTTTTCATAATCTCTACTATTTGCCCTTCAGGAAGGCTAGCATAGGGAAGCTTCTCAGCAGACATGCTCTGAAATACAGATAATACTAAAATTTTACATCAAATTAATTGTGAGTAGTTATATTTAAACTTTCATAACTTAAAGGTTAATCACTGTCAGTTGTGCATGGATTCTTGTGCAGCTAAAATCCCTCAGGATATTTGTCATCCCTGTTACCACTTTCACGAACTGGATCAGTTATTGAACTAGTTAAAATGTTGCTGCGAGTCATGATTTTGAAACCAAGTTGTGCAGTGTCCATATGGTGGTAAAGACATTTTAGGTTGTCAACTAAATCAATATATTGGAGCACCAAAGACAATGTAAATTAGCATTTCTTAAAGGTGATACTTCTCTGTGTCCTAAAAATACAGAATGGGCATTTTAAAGTTTACTTGAACTGTTCTAAATTTTCAGAATTTCAGCTTGTGACACCATAGCAGCCTTGTTGGTAGCTGTTCATGAGCATCTTGATTATAAAGAGGAACAGAAGCTTAGCTTTTGATAACTACTACACAGAGAAGCTGCCAAAGCATCACAGTAGCTTCAGACATTCCACTATAACAGGACTGAGAAAGAAGTTTTCAAAGCATGTGTCCAGTCCAGGAGATTTCTTGTAGGATATGTTCTATTCTGTTTGAAACTCTGCCAAGGTTAAGATAAAACTTCATGATCAGACAGAAGGTTCCTTTTCCATCAGATGTCTTTTATTGCAGTGGTACAGTGTTTGCAAAATAACACTTGTCTGGATTCTTTGGTTTTGATCCTTATTGAAGGTGCTCATGGACACTGTCTTTAGTTCAAAGTGTGATAGACAGTAAATGTCAAGGACATTACTAGGAAACAACTGTTGAATGTCTAATGATTGTATGGAAACTTGAGGATTTGCTGTGCTGATGTTCTTGTCTTTCAGCTTGTTCAAAGCCTGTTTGAAAAGCTTCTGTCATTATGTACCTGTTTTTAGAACAGGTATAGTGGGTTCCTTTTCTTGTAAAGTTTTTTTATTTCAAGAAGTTGTTGTTTTTTTAAGAATACTTTGTGCTGCCTTTTTGCCTTGGGTGGTGCAATGTCTTATCTTGGCCACTCTTTTCCAAGTCCTCAGAATGTGCAAGTCCTTTGCATGTTCAACATGCAAAGGGCAATATCTGTAAACATCTCTTCAAGACTTGTTTCTCACACTCTGTTGCGTAGTTCTCAGTACTGGTAATGCTGGCATGCAGCCAGTGTTGTAATGTTGTTTTGCAATGTTTTCACTAAATTCTAGAGGATATTTATCAGCCCATCACATAAGGATTTTCCTCCTGTATTTAAGAGGATTACAAACTTCTATGTACTAGGATGAGAAAAAAATTAGGACGATGGGGGAGGAATTGATTGTGTCAGGGTCTTACTTAACAGTAAGTTGAGAAAATCCTGAGTGAAAAGTGCTGGCTGTTCTAGCAACGTGGTTCTTACTACAGTTACCAGGGATGTCATATGCTGCTAAACCAGCTTTTCAGTAGCTCAGACTGTGAAGTGTTAGTTGTTTAAACTGAGGCTACTGTGAATGTACTGTCTGTAGGAGGAACTCATCTCAGAAGCATCAGCTACAGCAGCTGTTGGCAATATGGAATTTTCTAATGCTATTAGATGGTGTTCTTCAAAAAGTTTTGAGTATCTTTCCAGAACCATTTCCTTAAGTGCGGTTCATTAACAATCAACACAGACCAGTAACATCATTCAATTGCCAAAGACCAGAATAATAATGGAGTTTATTAGTTCAACTTGAAAAACATAAAATCTGTGGTGCAAGCGGACTTGCTTAGAACCAATGTTATTGAACAAACTCCCATGGCTTGTTGAAGAAATGTTTTAAGTATTGTTCATGATATCAAAAACAACCCCTGATATACCAGAAAAGAGCACTAGAAGGTCTCAGATGTTTGGAATTACAAGTTACAGACTTCTGGAAACTCTGAAATATCATGGAATTGCTAATACTTGCAGGAACATCCAGTTCTTCATTCTGGTGCTTTAAAATCCTGTATTTTTTGACTCTGAAGCTCTAAAGTATCCTTTAAAGATAATACATTGAATCAATCAATGCTGAAGGTCATAATTGTATATGTTTAAATGTTATCATTGAAATCTCAGATTAGAGAATATAAAATGAATGTTGTTTGAAAGTGAAATGGACACTTGAATTCAACTTGGCAGACTGCAGCAAGTGTAAAAAGATGAGTTTCTTTATTAATTCCATCAGTTTGGGGTTTTTTTTTTTCAGAATTTTTTTCAGTTATTCTCAGTAAATCCAGAACTGAATGAGTAATCAATTACTGGAGAGGGGAATCTAGTGCATTGTGTCTTTCATCCCTTGCTGTACCTGTGATGGAGCAAAGATGTTGTTTTTGTCAGTGTCGTTAAATGCGGTAGAGAAGAACTTCTGGTAAAAAACTGACAAAGAGACCCCCAAAACTGCAGTGAGGAAAAGAAAAGGCAGTACCTTGTGTAGTTATTTTTAAATCGTGAGAATGCATTTTCAAAATAAGTCACAATATAAACTGCTTGTGTTTGACTAAGCATATTCAGTCTGTATGTTGCTAACTTTGTAGTGATTGAAAGTTACTGAAATAGTTATCCAGACTGAAAGTCTTTAATTTTTGTACTGAATTCTTGATTAACTTATACCAGCCACCCATGTAAGTTTATGCATTTAATTAAAAGTTGTGTTTCCAAACTTCTTTTACGCCATCTACCTAATTGGTCATACATGTAGGAAACATTTCATACTGCATTAAATATCAAATGACGTTGAAATCTTTCTTAAATTTATTGCTTTCTGACTTTTTTGAGTCACTGGAGATGATACTGTAGTTCAGGAACTTCTCATTTTGTCAAACTAACACCTTAGAGATAATTAATTTTCTTATTATGGATAGTCTGCTGAAGGTTTAAAACCAAAACATTAAAAACGTGATCCAAGATTGAACTTATGCCATTCCCAGTCCTAGTTCTGTTTTCTGACTGCAAACATATAGGTGTATATTCTAGCCTACAGAAATCAAGTTTTCCATAGAATTTGCTGCTAGAATTATTATTGTATGTTTATAGGAATGCTGTGTTCTTGCTTACTGTCCTCTTGCAAAAGCCATGCAAGTCTTTTAACGGCATTCAGATATTTGGAAAATAATCCAGGTTGTAATAAAAATAGATTGTTGACCGTTAAAGACTCCTGAGAGGGTATTGTGTGTTTTAAACCAAATATTATTCAGTTTTTTTCTTTTAAAAGTTTCATTTCATCATCTTAAAAAGTATTTGAGAATGTCTTCAGAATTTTAGAGAGGATATGCAATTTTTTCTCTTTGACACTCAAATATTGTTAACACAGCAGTCATGCACACCCAAAACCATCAAGAAAAGGAAACGGAAATTTGTTTTCAATATGACATGCAGTAAGACTATAAAATCCAAAATTTTCTTGTAAATTACGTTAACTTTCAATAAAGCACAGAAATGCCAGTTATTAGGATCACTTAAATATTTTTACAGCCTTCATACAAAATAAATACTGTTTATCAGTTACATGAACACAGGTTTTCAGAGAAGGCTTTTTGTCATCTTGCAGCAGTCCTTACCTAAAAATGTCAGCTTAAGTACTTTACTTCAAAGACCTGCAGTGTGCAGTTAAGAGTGGTGCAGAGAATCTTCTCTTTAGAAGCAATTTCCAGTTGCTGATTACTGAATGTGAATGATACATACTATTAATTGTTGTAGATTTTGACTTTCCTGTGTTTGGGGATGAAGTCAGAACTATAAGAGGTTTTATTGTTTTTGTCTATCTATTAAAGATTTTCTCTAGTTTAAAAATTTTTAGTTAGCAATTATTGCTGACAGCTGTTAAAATAAACATAAATGTTTTAAAAAATAAAAATAAATGTTTTAATATTTGGTAGGACATTAGAAATTAGGACCAGGGTGTCAGGAGTTCTATGCAGTCTGCTAACCATGATCTTTATCCACTGAAATGTAACACATTTCCTGGTATTTCTAAAACAGGCAACTCTCAAAATTAATTCTTCATTTTTCTTACTGGTATGTTGGTCTTCTCTATACTGCTCCCTCTGTCCAAGAATTCTTCCTCTGGAAGAGGTGTTTGTTGGCTTAACATGCCAGATGTTCTGGATTTGAGGTGGCTTCTTGTCAGCTAAGCTTATTATTCTGCAAGTTGTTGACTGGAATTGAAAATGCCATGCAGCAGAAAATTTCTTACAATTTGACTTGCTGTGTTTCCAGAAAGATGTGTTTCATCATGAAGGTAATTTTTCAGCCAGATATTTGCAGCCTTTGTTGTTAGGCTTGTGCACACATACTTTCCTAGGATGCATGCACAGATTTATTTTCATTTACATCGTCCTTGTGGAGGAAAAAAAATGTTAAGGCTAGAAGACTAAAGCTGAGGAATGTGTTTTAGTCACAAAATATACCTGAGTGTATGTCAAAAGACTTGGAATGCTCTTTGCTGTGCCTTGCAGTTGGCTAAACGTAGTTAGTTTTGTACAGGAACACAAATCACTAGGTGGCGATATAGTATGGACACAAGCAGCATTACTGAAATACAAACTCACTTTCAATAAATACATCACCGATCATCAGTCACCTCCAGTTTGGACACAACAGTTAAATCATATGGATATCAGGTTTCTGTATCTCCTTTACAATTTCTATGTAGGTTCAGTAAGGCTCTTGTTAGAGCTGAGATTTTTGAATAAATGTTTCATTCTTAAAAAGAAGAAAAAAATTTCTCTGCTTAGAGCCACCTTCATGTTTTGAGGTTGTGTGTTGCATTTTGCAGATAAAAAATAGCAAGGTGGTTATGTTCTTTAACTCGGGATTGTAAGAGTGTCTCTTCTCCAGACATGAAAAATTAAAATAATGTGTATTGGACTAAGTGTTGTGCTTAGTGTTGAGAAGTAAGTGGTGTGTATTGGTATTTTAGGGACTCTGTAGCAGAAGACAAAAGCTATTAAAATTCAAAAAGCTTTTAAAAAAAAATCCTTGAAAGTCCATCATTAGCTGTTAAAATTAACTGTTGTGGATTTGTTGGGGTTTGAGTTTTTAGGTTGCTTTTGAATGACTGTGAATCTCAAAAGTACGCTGTGCTCCTTTGAATAACTTACTTTGATGGTTTGAGTTTGTGAGAGGCCATTGTATTGATTCTCAGAGTGGAGGAGCTGGGGCTGGAACCCCCAGCGAGTGCGTGCAGGGGCTGCGGGCAGTTCTGACGGCACGGGCGGCTGAGCGCAGACCCTTGTGTGTATCACTTAAGCGAGCTGCTATTGTGAGAGGGAGTGGGGAGGAAGGTTGTAATTAGGTATCCATGTAGGCTGAACCCGCCATTTTACTAAGCTCTGCTGAAGTAGGTCCTTGTAAGGGAGATGGCAGGAGGCTGGGAGAGCATGAAATGGCAGCCGACGAGCAGTAATCCGGCCATATGCACCCTACAGGAAGCCACTGTTTTGCACAGCTTTTGAATCCGCCCGTCCCCTCGGGGTCAGAGACGGCAGTAGGAAAGATGCAGTTTTCAGAAAAAAGCTGGTTTGACTTTCAGTTTACCTCTCAGATGGGTAGAAGATAAAGTCTAGGGAGAGTGGCTGTGTTAGTGGTTAGCCTGTGCTCCCTTAAGAAGGGATTGAGAGTCGCATTAGTTCGGCGCCCCAGTGCAGTCCTGTAACACCACCGGCAGGCAGGCTTGGGGACAAGAGATGAGCCAGTGGCCACAGTGGGGCACTAGTAACCAGTCTAAACAAGACATGTCCCGGGCTTGTTTTTCTGGTGGAAAATAATGTGTTTGTACATAGCCTTCCATAGTTACCAGTGGTTGCAGATTTCACATCCCTGTTCCTTGTCTCTCCTGCAGGCAATGGAGCATGCAAATGGAATGGAGCTGGATGGCAGGAGGATTCGAGTGGATTATTCAATCACCAAAAGAGCACATACACCCACCCCGGGCATCTACATGGGCAGGCCAACACAGTAAGTTCAGTGGATTTAAACTGAATGCTGGATTCTGGTTGAAGAAATTACTAATATAAAGAATGCAGTACTGTGGTTCACATACACTCTTAAATCCTACTGTTGTTTATTGTATCTTTATTTAAATTTAAAAAAATACATTAAATCTTATTTAAATAAAAATAAAAATATTGAAGGACCTGTTAATAAAAAATAATGTCCACCATGATCAACTAATGTATCCTTAGCCTGCTGAAATACTAAGGTGCCCATTTGCCTTTGATTTTGATGGGAATTAGGGTCAAATCCTTCATTTTTCTGGGAATTTTGAAGGTGTTTTTATTTAAATATGTTGTTTGTATATTTTTGTGATATAGTCTTAGGTGTCTGACTTACTACAAGACTACTTTAAAAATATTTAAAATAATTTATATTTACTTATCTAATAATTTAACTCAAGATGAAGACTAGATATATAAAGGGGGTTTTGGTTTTGTTTTTTTTCTTTTCCCCAATAGCAGTGGAGGAGGTGGCGGTGGCGGAGCGGGTCGTCGCCGAGACTCATATTATGATAGGGGGTATGACAGAGGATATGACAGATATGAAGAATATGACTACAGATACAGGTACCTTATCTTTATTTCATTTCTGTAACAGTGATTTGTTGGAAAGTTAGATGATAAAACATAGTATTCAGTTTGTAGCAATATTCTGCGTACATGCCTGTTACGTGTTAGAGCCTCATTCCCTGAGGTTTTATGGGATTGAAGTAGTCAGAATCTTCAGTGTTTATGTAGCTTGGTTTTTCTGTGGGGCAAGGGGTTAATTTTGCTATGTGAGGGAGGTGTAGAGCATGTATCCCAGGAATCAAGTGGACAGATAAAAAGGGAACTCATTTTTCTATGCTGTATATAGAACCAGGGACAGCTGATACACACTGCTGTTTAAAAAGGGATTATTTGTAGATGGGATTTTTAATGCTTGACATTTCATAACCATCTTGCTGTTTTGAAAGTTATCTGGTTTCAGAGAATGTTGTTCAACAAGAATTGTAGGCATCTGGAAAAGCACTTCATGTGTTTGTAAGGCTAGTGAGAGTTTATTAAATTCTTTGTCTGCGAATATCTTGGAGTTTAAATACATCAAATAGAGAAATATAAAAGCATTTGTTAAATACCCATAAGCCACAGCCAAATAAAGCAGAAATCATTCACACAGACCAAGTCTTTCAGTGCTAAGGAAGTGGTTCTGTTCTGTAGAAGTGATGTGAATAAGGCTTCTTTCATAATGGATGTTGTTTGGTTTCTTTTTTAATTTCCTTTAAAGGAGACGATCACCATCGCCTTATTATAGTCGATACCGATCACGATCAAGATCCCGTTCCTATAGTCCAAGTAAGTAAATACAAGTGAATAAACAAAATCTGGCTGGCACAAACATTGTTATATGAATTGATCAGTGGGAATTCTGAATGTGAAAGCAAAAAAAGCTGGGCACAGTTAAGTTGAGATAATGTGTACAGTTAGTTTATGATTGTGTAATTAGTAATTGTGTCATCTTTTGTGTTTTCCAGGGCGCTACTGAAGATCAGAAGAGTTACAGTTGAGGACTTGATTTTTAAATACAAAGTTCAGATCTTTAGCATCCCTACTGCTTTCCCTTCCATTTTCCCTTTCTTGTCCTTCTTCCAGCTCTTTCACGAGTCTTTGGTTCATTTAGGATATACATATTTTCAGTTGAAGTATTCCCATTTTCCATCCCTTCTTATTGTAATACTCTTAAATATTGTAATTGTTGTAGTTTTTGTGTAGTAAAACATCTTGAGCAAAAAAATAGAGAACCCCAAAGTGCTGATACATTTTGGAAGTCATTCCTATTTTATTTCTAAAACAGTTGGACTCCTGACTAATCAGAAGAGAACATTGATATTTTTAAAGCTTGCATGTCATATGTAGTATACACACTCGGATACTTTAACATAAACCTGCATTTCCAAGTAACTTGTTAATCTTTCTGTTAAAATGTTTACCTGTTACTTTGATAAACAAGTAATGACTTTGAGTCTTTTCTGTAATGATGAATTTGCTTAGATAGTCATGAACCAGAGGATTTTTTAAATTTTTTTTTTTGTCAAGTAGTTGCTTTGAAAGTAGACTATTTGAGCTAGATCAGAGTTTGGTATTTGACTGACTGGGAGAATAGATCCTTGTACACTCAAAATTAAGGCTATGTGTTTTATAGAAAAAAGCTTCTGGATTGCTACACAGTGGATAACAGTTGAAATTAAAATTGTAAAATTTCTGGAGTCTTTGTGGTACTTCATTAATTATTTCCCCTTAATTGGTGCAGGAGAAAAAAATATTTATTGAACATAGCAATTAGTTATATAATTTGCTGTTCATGAAATAAAAAATGGCCAACTTTTTGGTATTAAAATAATGATGGAGCAAGTTTTGTTTCCAGTCCTTTTTGAACTTTTGGAAGTATAGATAGAAAAACCTATAGCTACATGTAAACCTTTTTTCCCCTCAATAAAAGTTAAGTCCACTGATAATGTGGTTTCTTGTCTTTCATTCTGTGTCTTATGTCACTTTGGTTAAACAATACTTGGTACTGGGGTGTGGATGATAAAGTCAGCTTTTACCTGTGTTTTCAGGAGCCTTGTCTTCCCTGAGAGTCAGTATGTGGGATCATATGGGATGGCTAAGCAGGGTGGGTAGTCCAGCTTTCTCTTGTGCCATCTTTGTCACTTGCTGGAGTTGTGGTGAGATGGTTGAATAAGAGAAACGCTGTTGACTTTCTTTAGTTTTGTGGCAAGTGGTTGAATGTTGATGTTGCCACAGGAAAAGGAATACAACCACAAAGCCCTTGCAGCAGATTTTCATCCTGATTGTCAGAGAAGGCCAGCAAAAGAGTTTGTCATTATTTTAAGAGAGTTAAGTGTATAAAATGTAATTGCATTAGCTGTTTATGAGTGCTGGTGCCAGGAACTATTAACAAGTAGTTGAAAGAAACACCAGCACACATCTTAAAAGTCTGATAGAGTATGCCAGGAGAAATTGGTGACAAAACAAATTCTAACTGGTTATTGTTCAATACCTTTGAATCCATGATGTCTTACCATAAATTGCAGTTGAAAATTCTTAGTAAATTGAAAGCAGAGTAGCTGAAACACTGAAACCAAATCTTTCAACTCTGATGAATTTACCAGTATTTATTGGTGATCCAGACAAATTAGAAAATGTTGGGAAAATTGTTCTCTCTAAACCAAAGTCCCAATATCTCAAGATAAAGAACAATTGGTATATTTAATTTTGGTTTTGTTCTTTCAAAACATGGTTAGCCAGTGTGACACCTGGGCTAACAAGCAGGCCTGCAAGGAGGATCCAGGGAGCTACAGGCCTATTGGCCCAGGATGGTTCTGGAGCAGCTGTCTTCAGTGCCATCACACACACAGGACAGCCAAGGGATCAGGCCCTACCAGCATGGGTTTAGGAAAGGCAAGTCCTGCCTGCCTAACCTGATCTCATCCCATGACCCAGTGACCCACGTAGTGGGAGAGGGAAATGCTGTGGATCTTGTCTACCTGGACTGCAGCAAGGCTTTTCAAAGATAGTGTCTCCCATGGCCTTCTCCTGGAAAAGCTGGCAGTCCCATGGTTTGGACTGGTGCACTCTGCTGAATAAAAAGCCAGTCTGGATATCTGGCCCCAGAGGGTGGAGGGGAATGGTGCCACATCCAGCTGTTGGCCAGTCTCAAGAGGTTCTCCAGGGCTCAGGACTGGGTCCCATCTTTTTATCATGTCTTCTTATCGTGTCTTTTTATCAGTGACCTGGATGAGGGGATTGAGTGCACCCTCAGCAAGCTTGCAGGTGCTGGCAAGGTGAGTGGGAGCACTGATCTCCAGGAGGGTAGGAAGGTTCTGCAGGGGGATCTGGACAGGCTGGATTGATGGGCTGAGGTTCAATAAGGTAAAGAGTCAAGTCCTGCACTTGGGTCACAGCAACCCCAGACAATGCTACAGGCTGAGGGCAGAGCAGCCGGAAAGCTGCCTGGCAGAAAAGGACCTGGGGATGCTGTTCCACAAACTGGCTGAGTGTGGGCCAGGAGTGAGCCCAGGTGGCCAAGAAGGCCAGCAGCAGCCTGGCTTGGGTCAAGGATAGTGTGGCCAGCAAGATCAGTGATTGTTCTGCTCTACTCAGCGCTGGAGAGCCACACCTTGAATCTTGTGTCCAGTTTTGGGCTTGTGAGTTCAAGAAAGACATTGAGGCTCTGGAGTGTGTTCAGAGAAGGACAATAGAGCTGGGGAAGGGTCTGGAGCACAAGTCCTGTGTGGAATGTCAGAGGGAGCTGGGGGGTTTTAGCCTGGAGAAAAGAAGCCTCGGGGGCGACTGCATCATTCTACAAGTTCCTGAATGAGGCTGTAGAGAACTGAGGGTTAGTCTGCTCTTCCAGACAATAAATGATACAACAAGAGGACCATGGCCTCAAGCTGTGCCTCTGGAGATTCAGGTCAGACATTCTGATCTCTTGACAGAAAGGGTTAAACGTTGGAATGGATTCCCTGCCCAGGGATGTGGTGGAGTCACCGTCCCTGAAGGTGTTGTGTTCCAAGGTGGTGATTGGTCAAAGGTTGGACTTGATCTCAGAGGTCTTTTCCAGCCTGGATCATTCTGTATGGATTATGAAACTACAGTGTGTAGAAACACCCTGGATCATTCTGTATGGATTGTGGAACTACAGTGTGTAGAAACAGTGAGGCAGCCAGCTGCAAAAGCGTGGGGAGTAGCTGCAGTGCGGGTTGAGGGAGGCATTCAGGCTCAGGGAATTAGGATAACAGGAAGTGAGAGAGAGAGAGGTGGCTACTTTCTGCAGTTTATGGTATTTGTGTCCTGTAATTGTCCAGGCTTGAGAAATTGTATTTGCCAGCTAGGGAGCAGTTCAGCAAATATGTTGCCTGGAAGCCGGAGGAGTGTTGCGATACTTAGCTTGGAGATCGTTGCTTCCAACAGACAGATCTGTCGACCTAAATGTCCTATTTATTAGCCCAAGTCCATATAAAGTTATCAGTGGTAGCAGCATTGTATTACATGGTTCATTTTGTGCTTCATGTTCAGTGATGTAAGGCAGTCCACTTGATGAACAGGTGAAAGTGGTAATTCTTACTGTCCTGGACATACTTGTCTGAAATGGATGAATAATTGCTGGACTTAATTGGCCATCTCGGAAACTGG
Organism: Passer domesticus; assembly: GCF_036417665.1. Taxonomy (NCBI): domain Eukaryota; kingdom Metazoa; phylum Chordata; class Aves; order Passeriformes; family Passeridae; genus Passer; species Passer domesticus. The sequence continues at coordinate 31,500,768 of NC_087474.1, read as the reverse complement.
CAGTCCCGAAAAGGAAAGGGTCATTTGCAGCTGTTTCCTCATCTGTGGGTGGGGTTTTTTTGCTTGGTTGGTTAGTTGGTTGGGGGTTTTTAACTGAGATCACTTGGGCAGAGATCTCTGGGTTAGCAGGGTTTTTTTTAACTTTTGTGGCTTGCCTTCTCCCCAGGAATGGCAGTCTCATCCCTGCTTTGATGTGAATGGATTTAGGAACACTGTTTCTTTAAGTTCCAGGTTCTATATATGAAATTAATTAGCCAAATTTTTACACTGTTTCTGCAAACACAGCTACTGAAACATACATACTTTTCTCTAGACATTTTTGTCTATCACCATAATTCTAGGTGAATTATTAGTGTAGTCAGAACTCAGAACAAATACTACACTTTTACAACAGAGTGACAAGTCAACCTAAGTAAAAAAACCTTGATATTACTCTGTGCTAGTACACAAGAAGCTGAAGTTCACAATGAGCTGCAGGGAATATTTAAATACTGACTTTAGACAAACCTGACGTTTATCTGGGTTTATGTATAGCCTCAATTCTAGCCGTAGCCTAGAGAATGCAAGATAACACTTGCTCTTAAATATGCTGTGTTCCCAAATGCTTCCGAGAAGTGGCCACAAGAAGTTCACAACAGCTGCTACCCAGGCTAGTCCCAGACTGTGCATGTAATGGAAAATTTGCACCCGATGGCAACAGTTAAGAGACATACTGGTTCACATGTGGAGACAGAATACCTTCCAAGAGAGGGTGTGTGTATAAAGACAATGTACATGAGGGGAAGTTTATTAAGACTGTTGTTTAGTCATATGTCCTGTGTAACTATACTTCAAATCTGTAATGACATTAAGACTTGGTATTGCAGTACTCAGCAAAGCATTTGACTGTGGTACTGCATGATGTGGAAACACAGTACCACAGGCAGCTTAGAGCATGCTTTTTGGGAAAGCACCTTCTGCTGCATGGCTTCACGAAGTAAAAACAGGTCAGGCAGACTTAGCCTGACCACTGCCACCCTTTACTATCAGTCCACTTAACTGCTGCAGTCCTCTAGAGCTAATGTCAGAATAGTCAGAGAAGGAAAACAATCTGGGATAAACGTTTTCTATTGCATTCTACAAAAGCAATTTGGTTTCTTGGCTGGGCAAATGATGTGAATGAATTTCCCTCATTCTCACAGTCACTGCCCTTGCCTTTTAAACAGCAGCATAAAGGAGAACACAAAATGCACTTAAGCCACCTCATCTGCAGTGCCTGTAGACATTTTCTTGCTTGCTGACGATTTACTTCTGCATGAAATCTTTCAGGTAGCACTGCATCTGTACATAGGTAGGAACTGTTAGTCAGCAGAGGAATGTTTTTCTGTCTTTCATACACTTGTATTTGTAAATACAACACTTTGATCAAGTAAAGATAGAAAACAGTTTGCTTAAGTAGGTCAGTATGTCCAGAGAGCACCAAAAATGCCACCATCACACTTCCTCAGTTTGAGGTATCTTGTTATTAAATTGGAACAAATAAACCCTAATACCTTTCCTTCTCTTGCTTTAGATACAGAAGTTGAAACTTTCATTAAAACTGGCAGATACAGTAATGGCCTTGGAAAGGCTACAAGCCACTTCAGTGGGTCTGTTGCTGAATTTGCTGAGGAAGTGAGAGACCACCTTATACAGAATGATTTCTTAACCTTTGTAGTAGCGACTGAGGCTACATTTTTGATATCTAATGGTAGATCTCTTTCACATTCAAATAGCAACTAAATTGTTTCTGCAAAACATGAAAGATCTTTGACAACAAAGGTCAGCAAACCTTTCTTTAAGTCTATGTGCAGATGCTATGGTGCAAATAATTATCCCACTGTGCAAAAGGCTAGTGGTTCTTCCTGTGTAACATTATTTTTTAAGCTTAAAATGTAGTTTTTTCTCTGTACCTCCCTTTTTCTCTTTTTCCTTTTTTTCTGGTGGAGCCTTGGAACTGGGAAGGTACCTGGGTTAAGGATCAAGAATGGAGAGCTGTGGTTACCAAGAGCCATGTTGATGTAGCAGTTCCACGAGCTCTGATCTGTGATTGCACCCTCGTTCTTCTTCCAGTACTGCATTAGGACAAGGATGCACTCTCTGCACAGCATCTCAAGTTCAGTAATTTAGAATCTGCCAAAATTTCCTAGCTCAATTTTCTCATGCTGAACCAGTCCCATAATACTTGGATAATGGCAGCAGCAGTAAGCAGCACAGGCACAAGGTAATCTTACACCACACTTCCTTGTCTTTCAGCATTTACTCCAAAGAAAAGTACAGAGAACTCCTCAAGTAGCTTTCAGGTGTATCATAGGGGCTTGTACAGACCTTTATATTTGCTTTGAAATAAAATCTATAGACTAACTGGGGTAGAACAGTGGATCAGTTCTGTGTGGAGTGCAGTCTTGCAACTTTCTAGATGGTGGAACTCTGTGCTGCCCGAACCCCCTTTTTCTCACCGTTCCATTTTTGCTCCTGTCCTCAGCATGATAAGTAGCCAGCCTTTTGCCAGTTTGGTTTGTGGATCCAAGGTTATGAGGGAGGTGTGTGTTTGCAGTACTACCTCAATAATTGTAAGATGTCTCTTTGTCTCATGGTAGAAATCCTGTAAAAGTCATGGAGATAAAGATAACCTGTTGGATGGCTAAAGGTAGCTGATGGGTAGGGTGTAATGTCCTATATGATATTGGGATTTAATAATTTGCAGTGACTACTGTCTTTTACAGGTTCTGTGGAAGCAGATGCCTAACTCCCACAGCAATGCAGGAGAGAGGAGCCGTGGAGCATTGATTACTAAATCACTGCTGATGATACATGATTCCACTACACTAACAATACACATCATTACAAATATTGTCTAGAGTCTAATCTCACAATAAACACACAAACTGCCTTCACCAGGGAACATTCAATCGCTTGGTGACTCTCACGTGCACTGCTGGGATATTTTGGTGTGATCTGAACTGTGCTAGGATGGCAACCAAATGGAGGAGTTTGCCAGCCAGCAGCTGTCTCCTGCTTCTCACCTTTCACAGTCTGACATGCTTTCCTAGTGCTCCTATTTCTTGTCTCCTCCTTGATCTGGATGTCAGCTTTCCCCTTTCTCCAGACCACTGGATTCAGGGCAGGATTGGGCAGAGAGGAGTATCCTCTAGAGAACAAAAAGGTGATCTCTTTCACACTGAAAAATCCCAGATGTCAAATCCCATAGTTATTTTACAGCTGAATTCTGTCTGGTTGATGATCCTTACTTCCAGGCAGAGCTGATAATTTGGATTTCTGTGTTGTATCTTTAACAGTTTTGTGTGGTAAATGCTTAGGAACTGGTTTCTCAAAAAAAAAAAAAAAAACAAAAAAAAAACCCCAAACAAAAAACCAAAAGACCTACCAAAAAACCCCTCTGAAACCCCACAAATACAAATAAAAAAAAAAAACCAAACCCAAACTCAAAAAATCCCCTAAAACAATTGTCCCCATCCCCACAACAAAAAAACACCCCAAGCCCCCAAGATTTTAACAGTTCATCAAATACAACTTCAGTCTGACAATTTATAGTTCTAGGGGGCATGAATGTTCTTCTTCCTTCAGAGCAATTAATTAACTTTAGAGGAAGGTTAATTACAAGTAGTCAAGTTTCCCCTTAGCTAAACACTGACTTCCCCAGCCGCTGCCCCTGGCCAGCTGCAGGGTTCCTGCTCAGCACCTCTTGCTCTCACTGGCTCTCTTCTCCCCCCACTGCAAGGTGAGTAGCATAGGAAAGTGTGCTGAATGCTCTGTTCTCCTTGGCAGAGAGGGGGAAAAAAGCAGAGATGACAGGTCCTAACCTGCATTTCACATTCCAAAGCCTTTTTCCTTCATGTATCAGCGGACATCAGAAGAGGGAGGATGCCAGCCTCATCCCACTGGGCCATGTCCAAAGGAACACCTAGCAGACCTGCTGCCTCTCCAGAGCAGGTAAAGCAGGGTTACTTGCCAAGCTGAAGACCAGATTATTGCTTGTGTCCAAGTGTCTTTCATATGTTTACAAAAAATATAAGTAATATCTAAAGTGGCTGATGCCAAATCTTCTGCTTGATCAGTGACAGTAGCACAAATAATCACTGCTGTTGCTGTGCAGCCAGGGTGGCCCTGAATATCCCTCCAATGCAGCTGGCTCTGCCAAGGATGCATGTGATACCATCACATCCACTGCTGGCACTTGAGAGAAAAGTGGCAAGAGCAGAACTTCACTAAAAAACCCCAAAAATCCCTGGTGGTGGGCTCACAGGCAGAATAGAACGTATAGAGCGGAGGTTTTTATTTTTTAAAGTTAAACATTCTATCAAAGTCTAGATTTTCAGACTGTTTTATATACAGTGTGTTTAATTTCTATCTACTGGAGGCTAGAAGAGAACCCATGCAGCAACTCATCTGTGAATTTCATAGAAAGGAGTTAAGAAGAGTAGATCTTCAAAATATAAAAAGACAAAACCTCATGGAAGTTAGCAGCTGGACTAAATACTGACTTAGCTGAAAATATTCCCTGGAAAGGAAAATTCATACTGGGACTGAGTCACGTGATGTGGTGGGAATGTAGGAGAACTGGATGGGTACATGGGAATCTTGGAGAGAAGATTTGCTCCCAGTTTTCCATATATGAAGTTAATAAATGCTCTTCTCCCAATGTTTTTTTATTTTGTCTGTTCCAGCTTTGGAAGGTGGTGGGCGATTTGCAAGAGGATCTGTGAAAGATGATTAAACAACGTGATATAATTGAAAAATAAGTTTATGAAGCCTAAGCCAGTACTGACAGATGCAGAACATGTAAGAGTGGCCTCATGCACTGGGACAGCCTTAAGGACTGGGCTGTCTGGTGCCAAGCAGATGTCACAGGAGATGAGTTTTCAGAGGATCCAGTTCTGGAACTAAAAAATACAAGAGGATTCTTTCTCACATGGATTCAGATGATGAAGGAACGGAGAGCTTTCTTCAGTTTGAGGAAGGATTGAGCCCCATGTCTCAGTCCATGCTTATCCCACCCCACCTGTGATGTCCCCAGCCCAGTGCTGGTGGGGAGTCTCCTCCTTGCTGAGCACTCACACAGTGCCTGCAAGCTGCACATTGCAGAGCAGCTGGAAACACAGGCTCAAACACCCAGACATTTAAAAAATATTACAGAATCCATGTTTTAATATTCCCTTAAATTTCTGCAGTTTAGCACATATTTACCACAGAGTTAATAGAGTTAACAGAGTTTACCACAGAGTATCACAGAGCTAATTTAGGTCTTCAAAGCCAGAGAAACTTGAGATATTAACCACAGAAATCAGAGTCACTCAGGACAGTGGTCATCCCTGGTTTAGTCAAAAAGCAGTTGCACAGCCCAGTCCAGAGGCTGACCATAGAGCCTAAACCTCCCACCAGTAGCACCCAAGGGGATTTTGGCTCACTCTCCCCTACCAACAACCCCCCAACTCCCACTGTCAAACCAGGGGTCCCTGGGCTGCAGCTGTTCCCCACCTTGAAATCTGGGGGACTGCTGTGGGCAAAACCTGGGGGCTCCTCTACCCAGCCCTAGGAAAGACAAAACATTCTCTCAGTTCTCTGCTGCCAAACTGGGGGCTGAGGATTTCTAACCTTGAAGACCTCCTGCAGCTGAGCAGTGGCTGATGCCAGCCGGGAGCACCTTGGGGATTCCTCATCCTTTGCCCTCCAGTCTCAGGTGAAGAGGGAGAGAAATGTGCTTGGTCAGAGACTCAGCAGCTCCATCACCTGCTCTGGGGCAGCTTCCAAATCCACCAACCATACTGTGCTGCAAGCCCAGCTGCTCCAGTGGCTGTCTGAGCAGGTAGGATTGGAAGTAACTGGTGTTGTGTATGGGCTGTGAGAAGCAGAAGTATTTAGAAAGTTTGAATTGTGACCCTCCTGTTGTTTGAATCCTTTGGGAAGAAGGTGCTACTTGTGCTCCAGATTTTAATTTGTTTTTAAATGGCCAGCGGAGTCCAGAAATTAATGAATAAAAAAAGCTCATTTTTCCTCATGAGGGTCCCTGGTGTCCACCTCTGTCAGGGGAGTACAGAGAAAGAGAATCTGTCTGCTTCTGCCCCTTCCCTGCCTTGCCATGCCTCCAACCTTGTCTTTTCAGTTTGAGAAAGATATTTCTGTGTTGCACCAGTGAGGAAGACTCAGTGGAGCCTTCACCCAAGTCCCAGCCGTGCTACAGCACAGCAGTGGCTCCAGGCAAGCCTGCACAGTGGGCAGCCAGAACGGGGGCTTGGACCCCCCACCTGGGCACTTCCCCTCTGGGCTGTGCCCAGGTGAAACACAGGGTGATATTTTGGCAGCCAGGTGTGCCTCGAGGTGAGCAAGGTGCTGCTGGCTCTCCGTGCCTGTGTGCACCTCAGCTGTGTCCAAAAGCAGAAAAGCAGAGGTGCTCACTCAAACCCCGGTGTGCTACCACAGCCAGGTTAAATCCTGCTCAGACAGCCCACAAGAAATCCTGAGGGGAGAGACAAGAAGAGGGGAATCAAGAGGCTGATAGCTGGCTAGAATCTAACAAAGCCTGAAACTGGGAAAACTTTGAATGAAATCACTTTACCCAAGTTCCTAAACTGAAAAAAGAAACCATTTCTCTGGGGAATAGTGGATTTCCAGCTACTCTCAAAGAGGAAATCTTCATTGTCTGTTGGAACTGCACAACCAGAGACACAAAAGCAGCATCTGCCTGCTTCTTTGTCTTTTTCTTTGTGACTGTTGCAATTCTTCTTTGACTAAGAATATCATGAATCAATTTAATTAACTAATAGAAGCAGGTAGCTGGGAAATTGCTAGACCTATAAAGGATATGCCTGTTGTTTAAATGAACTCCCCACAGTGGGAAGATTACTTGCTTATTTCTTCCTTTAGCATCTTCAAAATATTTTTTCACAAGTGAACATTTTACAGTTCCCAATTTTTCCAATTGTTGTGGCCACTAGTGTTGGACTTTCTGGGGTATTGCAAGCTGCATAGGGAAGGAGAAAGTGTGCAAGACATCTCTAATGCATAAGAGGGGCAAGTAAGCAAATATAATGAGAATTAAGTAGATAATAGGGCTGGAGTCTCCACACTGGGGGAAGTGTGGAGGAACCAGTCAAATGAAGACTTTGCTAAAATATGCAGCAAAATGAGCAAACAAAAACTTATCTAAAAACAAAACCTTTGTTTTCTAAGCATGGACCTATCCTTTTGCGAGGGATCTTGAGCTCAAACTCAATGGAGAAAAAGGTAGAAAAGCTGATGGTTTGCACTAACCTGCCTCAGAACATTGGGGTCCCCACACAGAAATGCATCTTTGAGGAGATGGAGAGCTTTAACATCATCTTTGGAGCTTTGCAGGGGAAGAAAGCCACTGTCAGAGGAGGGTGGTATTTAATGAGATAGGCACCACAGAGATCTGAAGGAGGCTGATCTACAGGCAGTGCCATGGAGAAGACTCCTGCAGTAAGGCTGGAGATGAGAGCTAGGTTATTGACACAGATACACGACCTCTCCTGTCCTGCCCTTGGGGATATAAGTAAGTCAAAAACATTTCTTATTGCTCCACTTTGGCACAAGGAGAAAAACAATGACTCCTTTCCTCTATTGTGTGGTCAGAAACCCACTCACAATCCATAGCAATTGGGACTCCTTCCTGGCAGGAGACAGCAAAACTGAATTGGGGGAGCAACATCTTGTGTCACCAGGGGCAAGACCTCAGAAGATTTTGCTTCTCTGAACAGGACCAAAATCTGCTCCAGCCTGGATCAAAACTCTCTGATCTTTTAAAACACATCTTCATATCTTTTTCTTGACCAGAACTTCTGGTAATAGCTGTTTTTTAAGGGCATTTTAATGGCAAGTCTCTTTGTCTTGGAGTAGGTGCAGATTCTTCAATTCCTGTGGCAACTGTTAGTCTGCTGAAACAGAGGAGATGTAATGAGAAAGCAGGAGGAAGAACAGGATGGGGAAGAGGAGGATGGGAGCAGGAATGTATCCACAACTTGTTTCCTGGAGAAAACTGCAGCTTCTTCTGACTCGCTAGAGAAATAGACTGGGAACAATGGCAAACAGTGTGTAATGTTTATTTATGTTATTATTTTTAAACAAAACTGGTGAGATTTAGTCATCCTCAACAGACAGATTTTATTTATATAAAGTGTAGTAACCTTCTAAATGACAACGCCTGTTTCCAATTCCACTGCCTGGACTAATCACTCATAGACACTCATCTGCTTTTCCCTGAAAAAGCACTAAATACCATTTTTAAACTGCAAGCTTCCAAGGTGTCACAGGTGTTATCCTCTAAAGTAAGCAACCCAAATGACCAAATACGCCCTTTGAGACAGTGTCACTCTGTCTGTCCGCACAGACGGTCTGTGTTGCCCTGAGGATGAGCTGGGCTGCATTAGCAGAGAATAAGCAGGGCAGGTCTGGTGGCTTCCCACCTCTGCACTGTCTCCTGAGTTGAGACAGTTTTGTCTCTCAGCTTCTGCACCCAGTTCAGCCACTAGACATGTGAAGTTAAGCAGAAGCTCCAACACTTCAAGCATTTGAGGTAACTCATTTGGATAGCAATGTATTTTTACATTAATAAAACCATTCCCATGTTAATCTTTAGGCAGAAGGCTGAAGAAGTAGAAAAGTGCCTCTTACAGGAACAGTGGTTCCAGAGGTGTAACTGGGATGTCTCACGAGCACCAAGTTATTAAGTGTTTGATGGGCAGCAAAACTATGCTTATCACAGGGATGCTATAAAAACCTCTTGAGCTTCTATAAGAGCTTGCTCTATTTTGGGGATTGGGCTGGATGAATTTTTCTGCAACACCTGATTTCTTACCCCTTCCCTTCTTGTCCTGTAAATCACACAGAGGACAGATCATATGAAAAACATCCCTGGAAGCACTGCAGAAAGCTCATGGTTCCTGTTTACTTCAGACAGACCGAGAATCACACCCCCCCACACCTGTGGTGTGTGTCACAGGGATCCCTGGCTCACCCAGGAGGAGCATCTGGCTTCCATCCCTGCCCTCCCAGCTTGCCCAGCCTCACAGTGCCAAGGGAGGAGCTGTGTCCCCCAGCAGCACAAGCCCATGAGCCAGCCCAGTACGTCGTCCTCAGGCTGCAGGTGATAAATTATGGCTGTCTCTGCCAAAGTCTCAAAGTGTCCCAAAGATGCAACTCATTCCTTCTACAACTTCTCAAGGAAAAAGTAAATTGCAGCTGCTTTCTCTGTTGCAGCACAGCACACAGGGAAGCTTAGCAAATCCAAGGATGGGGGTAGCTATCGTCTCTGGCTGAACCAAGAGCAGCTGTCGATGTATCCAGTTCTGGGCTTCAGCACCCATTTACCCCACTGGGACTGGTGAAATGGATATGGGGAGGTAACCAGGGTCTAAGAGCAGCATCTCTGCTCATCTCTTGCTGAGCCTGGCTAGCAGCAGAGAGGATTTCCACTTGAATACCTACCCGGATAGCTAAAATCATCCTCTGCGGCATGTGGAAATATAAACCTTCCTTTTCCCGCCTGCTAAAGCCACCTGCTCTTGTCCCCTCCTGCTTTCTACTTTTAGCTCATTAGTTCCACTGTGACTGCACTCTGCTGTCTCACTGCCTTTTACTGAAGGCACGTCACAGGCAACTGAATGTATCTGAGCAGCTGTTTGACCTGCTTGCTGCTGAAAATCAGCACAGACCAGTGCTGAGTCCCTAATTAATAACAGCCCCAGGGAGGAAGCAGCCCCAAAAACTCTGACAGCTCCGAACACTGCCAAGGTCTTTTTGTCACACTCTTCTTTCTAAAAGTCAGATTTGTTGATCCTTGTGGGTCCCTTCCAACTCAGGATGTTCTATGATTCTCTGATTCTATGATTTCTAACTTGTTTGGAGTAAAGAAAGATGAGCCTCCATGGCAATAGTGATAATTTTATGAGTTAGCTTCTTAAATATCAGCATGACAACGGCTCATTGAAACATGCTGCCAGCTCTACTTTCTTGATGGTGATATCCATGCAAAAACTTCCCATAATCTTCTACTAATCAGGAGGAATGTGAGTAGAACTCTGAGGAGGTACCCAAGAATTTCCAAGATTCACCAGGTGCATTGGATCAGGCTTAATCAGGAAAGGCTCCGCTTTGATTCTCTTCCTGTGCTGGGAAGGTGGTCTTCTCTAAAAAGAAAAAATGTTACCTAAATCAGCATCACCTTTATAATCAAAGTACAGCTCCTCCTTGGCAAAGATGGAAGAAGAAAACTGTCATGTGTAAGAGAGAGATAGGAAGGATTTGCCAGTCATTTGGGTGTGTGGCAAAAGCTAAATGGCATTTGTGAGCTTCAGCAACAGGAATAATGAATGCACCAGAAGTGAAGAGAGAAAGGAGGTATAAGGAAGGAATTTCCTGCTGCTTTGCTAAACCACACTGGAATGTGGGCAAGGAGAGGGGAAAACAAGGTACAAGGCTGAGGGCAGAAGTGCAAACTGGAAAATTCAGAAATTGTTTGGGAAGTTACAGAGGGAAGGGAAGGGAAGGGAAGGGAAGGGAAGGGAAGGGAAGGGAAGGGAAGGGAAGGGAAGGGAAGGGAAGGGAAGGGAAGGGAAGGGAAGGGAAGGGAAGGGAAGGGAAGGGAAGGGAAGGGAAGGGAAGGGAAGGGAAGGGAAGGGAAGGGAAGGGAAGGGAAGGGAAGGGGTTACTGGAATCAAGAATTTGGAGAGAAATAATTTGTGGAAAGGACATTCTGGGACACACCATGGGACAAACACACTGTGGAGCAGGTGGCTGTGGAAATTTTGTTGAGAAGAGTGGGACTGAGCAAGATGAAGATGAAAATGAAGAAGAAATTATGTTTGTCCAAGAACTCACTTTAAGACTTTCTCTCCTATCAATCCCTCTCTGTTACCTCATCTCTCTGCAACACTGTCGCCTCCTCACTTCCAGCTGCAGTGAAGGTTCTTATTACAGAAACTTGATTTGTGATGAATCCATTTGTATGGTATATTGCTGAGTACAAACTATTAACATTTGAATCAATAACCATGGAACTTGTAAAATTACATAAACAGCAGAAAGATTTACAGGGAGGAGAAGGTGATGTTTACAGTCCTAAAAGTCATTAATAAAGAAGCAGAACTTCAGTTTCAGAGGAAGAGTTTTATTTCTCTTCTTGCAGCTAATACACTGTTTTTCTTCTGGAGTCAGACTACTCTTTGGTCACTGAGTGAACAATATGGATTTTTGACTACCGCTCTCCTCCTTTTTTTGCTTTCCTTTATGCTGGCATGAATTTGCTCTTCCTGTCAGACATCGGTTACTGCAAACCCACAAAGATCTCATCTGCTTTTAACTTCCTCCTCTCAGCTCAGGGTCTGCACTGCTTCTTCTCCAGCATAGTGCCAATTTCTTGGCAGAAACTGCCTCTGCTGTAGCCAGTGTCTGCCTGAGCTTCAGAGCATGCTGACCCCAGCATTTCCACCAGCAGCAGCTTCCCGAGCCCACAGCTGCTCCACCCCTGCGGCTGGAGAGACGTTTCCACCACCAAAGTCCTACTCATGGGACATCACTCATCAAAATAGAGTTGTAAGATATCTGAGCACTGTTTTTCAAGAACAATCCCCTGAAGGAACTGCTCAAGCATATTATATTGAACCAGTCTTTCACTGCCCCTTGGGGCTGCTCCTTCTCTGCCCCCTTCAAAACCCAGCTGCAACTCACAGGGATTCCCTAAATCAGCAGTAAAGCTCCAGCAAAGCCTGATACTCACCAAATCTGTTCTCAGAGGCAAGTGGGAACCCTGCAAATGGGGAAACCTACATGAGGAGTACATAATCCCATAGTTCATTGCCTAAATGGGCTTCCAGAGGGATAGAGGCACCAAATACTGTTCAATGAGGAGAAGAGGGGAGGGAGGCAGGTGAAGAGCCAGGGAGACAGAGAATAAGAGCTGGGGAAAGATAATTGGGTGGAATATTAAGGTCGAGTTGTAAAGGGAAGGAAGGGGTAGAAAAGAAACACAGACAAATCAGAAAAGGCATGGCTACAAGTCGGGCAATGAAGAGTAGAGACTGAGTAGGAAAATAAGCAGCACCAGAGGTTTGTCACGTTTTTCCTGTGTAAATACACATCAAACTTCACAACTAGCTGCCTCTGACAAACAGCAAGGATCCTGTTGCCCTGAAAATGAGCATGTGAAGACACCAGGAAGGACAGGACTGTATTTCATTAAAATAAGAAGTTCTGAACAGGTCTGCAGGGACTGTGCTAGTACCCTGGTAAGGCTGAATCCAGCCTGTTTGTGGGATACATCTCCCACAGGGTGATTTGCTCTCTGGCTTAGCGCTTGCTACCCTTTTCCCTTTGGCTTTTGCTGGCAGAAAAGGAAACAGTCTGAAAATCATTGCTTAGGACATCAGTCTTTCTGAGATCAGATTTACTTATAGCTCTTGGGAAGAATGGTGTGTTTTATCTATGCAGGGATATGAAATCCACTTTCTTGGGAACCACACATGTACACACTCTTCTTCTTCTGTCTCCACTATCTTCAACACCACAAAGAAAATGTGAGGAGCCAGCATCCCTGCTAGGGGCATATGTCTGAATAGGCTCAAGCTTAATAATGTTCCAATTTAAATATGTATAGAGCCAAGTGTGAATTGTTAATGCAAAAGCCCGCACATGCTCAAACATTTTGGGGTGGTTTTGGCTTTTCCTTGGCTGTGAGGTTGGGGCATCCTTAGCGAGGTCAGCGCAAAGGGAAATACTGGTGTCTTCCCTTCTCCCACTGCTTGGAAACCGGGATCTCTGTTGTCTTTATCCCTGGGCTTTTGTGGCTACTGCAAAGGAGCATCTTCCAGAAGGCACCGCGTGCTTGTCCTCCAGTGGCTGCTGCCCTCCCGGCCCTTTTCCAGCCGGGGGCCCCCCGCCGCAATCTGCCGGCACTCCGCGACCCCGGCGCGGGCAGGGGCTGGGGGCGGGGGCGGCGGGGGCTGGGGAGGGGTTTCCGCGGGGTGTGAAGGAACGGGGGCGGCCGAGGGGGGCTGGGAGAGCGGCGGCGGGGCCGCGCCGGCGCCTCCCGGGCGCTGCCGGTGCCGGCGCTCTCGCCGCCGCCCCGGGAGCGGGGGCAGCCCCGGGGCGGAGCGGGGACCCCGCTCTGCTGCCGCCGGTCCCCGCGCACCCGCGGCCGAGCCTCACGGCTCCCTCCAGAGCGGGAACCCCACCCAAGGAAAGCATCCGACGGAAGCGGCTGTCGGAGGGAGGGAAGGGAGCCGGGAGGTGAGCCCGACGCCCCGCAGCCATCGGGCCGCCTTTGCGGCCGCATGCCCGCTCCCGGCTGCTGCCCACCCACCGCTCCCGCATTCCCGAGGAGCCCAGAGCGGCGTCAAGCCCCGGCAGCGGCGGGCTCAGCCCTGCCTCTTCCAGGCAGCCCAGGCTCGGCAGCAGCAGCCCCTTCCCAGGCAGATGTGCTCCCTGCTCGACTCCCAGATGAGCTGTCCTCCGCACGTGGACGGGCGCCTCATTTAATCGTTAGGCAGCAACTGTTGCAAAGGGAAAAAAAGAGAGGGGAGGGCATCTTCCATTAATTTTTTGAGCCTCCCCACTCGTGTTTTGGGTACATCACAGTGTCCTTGCTGTCTACGCTCCACTGGACGTAGGTGGACTCGACGCACCCCAGGGTTTTCTATTCAAGTGCAAGGGGACAGTGTCCATGTAACCCCCAGTTCCACTGCTGTCCCTACATTATCTCTTTGTTTGGCCATGTGTTTGCAGAACCTAGTTTATGATCCTGTAAATGCCATTAAATCTGTTGGGTTTCAGCAAGTAGTGCATGTTTCTACCTAGCACCCAATCAGGGAATTGCTGAGTAAACCAGGAATAGAAAAACAATTTACATTTTGAAATTAAAATGGCGCATTTGGTATGCAGTACCAAAGTAGCAGTACCTAGTACCCACAACACCAGTGTGGCTTTGACTCCTTTGGTGGGGCATGGATGTCCTGTTTGAGAAAATACTACATGAAGAGTGGAAAAATGATAATTTCCCCCATTCCCAAGGGACAGTTCTCTGTGCCCACATGCAAGTGTTTTAGGATGTGTCAAAGGAAAGGCAGCATTTCTGTGATGCTAATGAGCTCCACTGGCCACTATTGCTCTGCTTTTCCTTTAGGACTTGATGGCTGCAGCCAAGGGCAGCCCCACCACTTCCCTCCAGGATATTTCTCACCACATTACCCTGTTGAGTTTTTGCCTTGAGAACTGTTGAACTTCTTCAGAGAAGAATTTTAGCTGGAAAGGAACCCATTATTATTTTAGGACAACTCTTTACTGTTAGGAGACAACACTGACCAGAGCTGAAATGAGTTTTAAAAATTGTGTTAAACTGTTATCTCTCAGTGTTGTTTTCTGTTTAGTTCAGTTACACCTAGATCAGAGTTTAAAATAGCAACCAACCATAGTGCAGGTCCTCATTCTAAGACAAGGAAAGGTTTTCATCTCTTACTTGGTTAGTCATTGATAGGGATTTCTAATGCAGTCAGGAGTACAGCCTTTTGCCATATCTAAAGTTTATTCCCAATTTATTTCAGGGATCACATACAAAAAGAGTTATGGAAAATAATAAGATACCCTGGAAAGACTAAGTTGTGTTCAGTATTTAACTGCAAGGAAGACTTCACCTCTCACACCAAAACAACCAAACACTGTTTTTGTTTTAATATGTTGTTGTTATGTCTTGATTTTTTTTTAAAGGTTATTTCCTAATCTAGGATATACTCCTTCAGGACTTTAAATTGTTTGTATCCCTAAAGTGAATAAAAAGAAAATAATTAAGAATAATAAAGATACAATCAATTAAGTTGGTTTGGACGTTACAAAATCTTAAAAAAACCAATTTATTAGAAAATACATATGTTAAAAAAATTAGAAAATTAACACTTTAGCAAGAACATTAGTATAGAAAAAATTATACACTTCTGAAGTATAATGCAGATACAAAACAAAATTATAGGATTATTAACTTAGATATTCAGCAGTTTTGAAAAAAAATCTCTATTTTTTGTATGTTTTTAAAATTTAAATATGAGTTTTTCAAGCATGATGTTTACAGCCAGAAATAGTCATTTGATAACCAGATCTCAAAGGTGTTCAGAGCTTTCTGCTGCTTGACCTACAACTTCAGAACTGCAAAGCATGTCCTGGCTTGTTTTCACCAGGCTCCACAGAAGTTTTAGGATGAGACTATGCCTGCACAGATATGTCTCATGCTATAGGTTTGCAACAAGATGTCCAACGTGAAAGAAAAAAACCCAAATCAACAAAAAAACACCCAACATTTTGTAGAAGACTAAAACTAAATCAATTGCAACTTTATCTGCAACAGATGGAAACAGTGGCTGCCTGTACAATAGGGTTCTTGTAGGGATTTCAGGTATGAAAATCTCATATCTTTTTCACTTATTTTTTTCAGTCATAATTTATAGATAAAACAAAATATTCCCTCAGGCTACATTTCGTCAAGGTTTTTGGGAGCTTTTTTCTTCTTTTTGCTCAAAAGATTTTCTAAGCTGTCTGGAAATATGTATGGGGTAAACTTTAATTTTCTATGGGAAAAGAAAGGGTTGTTCCCTCTTTTCTAATTATGAAGACAACTGAACTTTGAAACTTGACATTTTGCTGCTTCTCGTTGGAATACACCCATGAACTACTTTGAAGTTTGTTTTGAACCTCTGAAAGTTATTTACAGGACACGGGGAAAACCATAAATTAGGCTGACAGCTTTTGCACCCAGAAAGCTGATCTGGTTTGTTCTCTTTCTTCAAAAGCCAGCAACTGAAAATCCCCTCTGCAGCTCAGGAGTGTAACCTTTAGCCAGGCCAGGGAGAGATTTCCTAAGGAACTGAGGGGGCACCTGTTGGCCTTTGACTTGGTGGAGCCAGGAAACTCTCTTGTCTTGTTATTTCCACTGCAAAACTCCCCCTGCCCACACTTTTTCTCTAAGTAAATAACCACAACTTGCTAAAACCCTGTGTTTCCAAAACTAGCAGTTCCTGGGTGACTTTTAGGCTCTTAAAGCTTAAGACAGTATTAAAAGGGTGCAAATAAAATAAAAAAGTTTTATTTAATCGAATAATTAAATTATATGACTGATATGAAAATTCCCCATTTATTATTATCTTTTTACAAACAGTGATTTAATTATTTTGATTATTTTTGTTTCTACTCCAGGAGAAAAAGCTCTATTTTTACGAATTTGTCAAAGCTGCAGGAAATTTAACTAAAATTTTGTCAGTTTCAGGGTTTACTTAAGCACCTTGAACACTGAATTCAATTAAATTATTTTGTATCTATGTTTCATTGACAATAAAACAGATATTTGGAGGCTTTTGTTTTGAAAGAAATTAAGATCATATTTTGACTAGAACCATATTTCAGTTCAAAATTATCATTTGAACACTGAATATTAACATTAGAAATCCACACATGACTAAAACAAAGGGGCAGAAACACTTCTGAATTTTCCTGCAGCCATCATTCAATGTAAGAAAGTAGATTGAAGCATGCAATTGAAATTTTTTTTTCCACCAAAAGAACGAAAAGAAACACATTTTATAATTTCTTTGGTGAGGCAGCTTTGACTATATTTTTTACATTGTTAACTTAAGGCAAGTAAGGCAGGTATTAGCCTTGCCTCTAGCTGTTGCCTGTGAGAATGTTTCACTGTTTACATACAGGCTGGGGCTTTATCACAGGTCTGATGCAAGAAAGCTGAATTTTTTCTCTGGCCTCTGTGACCCCATTACGGTACTTTGTTAGTGTGCATTCTGTGAGCTCAGCCCCACTCCTACAGCATGACTATACGTTCAAACAATGGACTCCAAACAGGCTTGCAAAAAACAGCCTCCAACTAGCCTTGCAGGCTTGGGTTTACCTAAATAAATCACTTTTCTCATGTTTTCCTACTTGATTTTCTAACTTTGGTTTGAGTAGTATTTTAAGAGCATTTAAAAGCTCAGATAAACTGTTTACTGTTGCAAAACTTTAAAGAAACCAAAAACATTTCTAGAAGAAAAACTTGAATCTGAAATTTGTAGAAACAACTACTTAGTCTAAGATATGTTTGTGTGCCTCCAGTTGTATCAAGGATTGCTCAATTGAGATGTAAATTGAGCTTTAAAACAGGAATTAATTAGCATGAAACTAATGCTATATGTATGCACTTTAATTTTATCAGACTAAGGCTTCTATTTATTTTCACAGCTTTTGCCTTATGGGGTTGCAGGACATTTTTGCTTTACAGATCTCTCTTCCACTACTTAAATACTTTTTTTTGTAGAACTTATAGTTACTTCACCTTACCCTGGGAAATAACTAGACTCTACACAAAATGTTTTAGAATAATACAGTCAAGCTTCATTGACCATTTAACTGTCAGAAAACCATAACTTGGGGGGGGAAATATGGAGATTTCCTTACATAAAAAGAACGTGCCAGCCATTTTATTGTAGTGACAATACCTACCCAAATGGATCTCTTGCAATCAAAGTTCCCTAGCATTTAATACCAAAACTATGTACAATATATCAAGGTAATCCATTGCAAAGGAAATAGTTATATGGTGTATCTTTCGTGAGAAACACAAAAGACTGAACCTAATTTATTTTAGACCAGATAAACAATAACTGAAATGACCTAACGAAATCATTCATATCTAAGCACTAATGTCTGCAGGAGGGGCCAACAATCCCACAAGCTCAGCCTTCAGTTTCACAGGTAGTTTTAAATTGCCATATAATCCATAATTCACAGACTCAAGTATTCAGTCTCCTTAAGAAACAGACCGGAAACAAAAACATGACTATAATTAAGATTAGGATGGTTTCTGATCTTGAGAAAAATAATACATAGCAAATGACAGAACAGATATTGTAGTGGGAAAACACACTTTAAATACAAACATTCATGACCACATTCTTCAAAGGATATACATATTAATGGCCAATTTAAACAGCTCTTTTCATGACTGTTACATTGAAATTGGAATGCTTATTCCTGATGAAATTTGTAAAAGACCAAACGATTGCCTGAGCTGGATCCAGCAACAGAACAAAGGTATTTTAAGTTATTAAAACAAATTAAAACAAAACAAAAAAAGTAAATTATGAAACTTCAGCAGATACCGGAATATTTTTTTCCTAAATATAACAAAATAACTAATTTGTATCCAAATTAAGATATTTTAAAATGTTAAAACCAAATTGTTGCAGAGTGTCTTCAAAGGCCAACACTACACTAGCGTTTTTTAGAGAAAGGGAGGGGATATATCCTTATTAAAAAATAATGGCTACTTGGAAGGAAATCTGGGCATCAAAATCTAACCAATTCCAGGTATTAAAAAGCAAATTTAACACTCTTTCTCTATAATTTTAAGATATGGAAGGTCCTGGGGCTGAATTCACAATAGATCAATGATAATGTTAGCTGAAAACACCGTTATCACACCAGTAAGGCAAAACAGATTCTGGAGAGGAGGGTCTCATTGTTCTCGCCAAAGGGATTTCATGCTTGGGTTGCTGCCCCATTTTACTCCCTTACTTGATATTTTTTTCCTCTTGGCAAAAGATCTCCTTGATGAAAGGAGGACCAAACAAGAAATATATTCTGATTTCTCTAAATTGTAAGAAAACAAAACCAGAACAAAACCCCATCTGAAACAAGTTAAAACACACTTCACTAGTGAGAAACACTTTTACTTCTTAAATAGCGTCTTCATTTTCAGTTCTTCACTCCTTGTAAAAGCCCCACAGAATATTCTTTAGCTAGAGGAAGCCATATTGGCAAATATTCCTGTCACTTGATCAAATAAAGTTCTGTTTTTGTCTGGCTGTAATATATATGATATATTTCTATTTTTTCTATGTGCTCCTTCCAACACAATTGCAAAGATCTCAGATTTCAGATATCGACCCGAAATATGGTTAAGCTCTCCTTTGAAAATCCCATTTTAAATCCAGCTGTGCCAAGTGAAATGAACACTGATGAAAAGTTAATGTATTATATATAATATATATAAAGACTGTTAATTATTTTCATGTAATCAAAATGTAGGTGATCAGATTTTTATTTTGCAAGGTCTGTTTGCAAAGATCTGTTTGCAAGATGAAAACAAAATACACCGAGCATTCAGCAGTTGAATAAAGAGATCCCTGGACAAAATGGGAAAAATAAATACTTACTTTCAAATCAGCATGTAGAGAGATTCGTTCTAAGCCACAGTCACCACCTTTCATACACCGGACTACTTATTTAGAAACTGTTTGTACTATTTTACTGCAGTAACACTGTGACCACATTGCATTACAAAATCAAGAACTCCTGCAACTTTCCGGTCAGCAAAAGAGCACAGACAGCTAGCCTCTTTGTAATTCTTTTTTTATTGGAAAGAAACTCGAACAGAGCTGGCTACATTGTTTTATCTCAAGCTCTAAAACTTCCGATGCTTCGTGCGGTTTATTTGTTTCATTCCACGCCGGCACCGCCGCGCTCTCCGTTGCCGATTCATCGAGTTTCGTAGCATTTTATGATCAAAACTTCCAAGCCGGAGCGGAGCGGGACGGACCCCGGCGCTCCCGCGGCCGCCGCGCCGAGCCCCGGCCGCCTGCCCGGTGTCGGGGGAGCCGAGCCCGGCCGAACCGCTCCCGGCCCGGCAGCGGAACCAGCCGCCGGCACCGAGCCGCCGCCGCCTCCACGAGCCGCCGGGCGGGCTGGGGATGCGCGCCCCGGGAAGGGCGGCGGGACCCCGGGAAGGGCGGCAGGACCCCGGGAGCAGGGATCGCCCGGGCGGCCAGGGCAGACCGCGCGGCTCCCGCTGCGGGCATCCCGCTGCGAGCATCCCGCGGCGCCGGCCGCGCTCCCCGTGCCCGTGCGGAGCCGCGCGCCGCCGCTCCTTTGTTCGCCGGCCCTCCCGGCGCGGCGGCGGCAGGGCGGCCCCCGGCACCGGCACCTCTGCGGCGTGGCACCCACTTACCGCCTTACAAAGCCCCGGGCCGCCGCCGGGAGGGAAGGAGGGCGGGAGCGGGCTGGCTCTGCCGTCCCATGCCGGCCCTGCCCTGCCCGGCCCGGCCCGGCCCGGCCGGCGGCGCCGCGCCCCCCGCCCGTCTGCTCGGCCCCGCGCTCCCCTCCCCGCCCCCGCCGCCCCCGCCGCCGCTTTCGCGCCACGCGCCCCGGGGGCCGGCGCGGGAGCCAATGGGCGGCCGCGCCGCGGCGGCGCGCGGCGCTGGTAGGCGCAGGGCGCAGCCAATGGGAGGCGGCGCCGCCGCGCCGCTTTACTACGAGCGGCTATGGCCGCCCGCGGGGGCTGCGCGCCCCGGGGATGGCGGCGAGGCCGGGGCGGGCAGGGGGCCGGACGGACGGACAGACGGACGGGCGGGAGGGCGGAGGAGGCAGGGGGCGCGGCAGCGCCGGGCCGGGGCCGGGCGGGTCAGCGCGGTTGTCCGGTCCCGTCCCGTCGGCGCGGGTGTCCGCCCCGCGAGGAGCGGCGGCTCCGCGCCCGCGCCGCCGCGGCGGAGGCAGGGGCGGCGGCGTCCCCGCCGTCGTGGCGGCGGCCGCCCGGAGCCCGCGGGCAGCGCCCGCCGCCGCCGAGCCCCGCGGCTGCCCGGCCCCGCTGCCCATCGCGCCTCCCGTGAAAAACCCCGAAACCAAAACCCAGCCGGGCCCAGAAAATGGGATTTAATGGGGAATACTCGGGCTGCGGGCGGTCCGACGTGCTACCCACCCACCGTGCGCCGAGCCCTGCGGAGCGGGGGGGCTTCGGGCCTCGGGAGGGGCAGAGAGGGAGCGCCCTGCCCGCCCCTGGCCGGGCGAGAGGGGGGACGGGCACGGCGGAGGCCCCCGGATCGCACCCGGAGGTGGGGAGAAGCACATGGTTGAGTTTTAATTCTAAACGGCAGAATGTCGTAAAAGCCCTTGCTAATTAAAGATTGGCTGTGCTTCCTTGTGTGCGATATTTATGTAAGTATTTCAACTTCTTCTTGGCTTCTGTGGGCAATAAACACAAATAAAATACAGAAAAAAAATTAAATTTTTTAATAATGCCTTTTCTTACAGAAGTAAATAAAAAAATACATTAGTATGTGGGGATGCTCTGTTGTGTGCTCACGCATTTGATTTGTGACTGCCAAAATAAATTACGTCTCAAATTTTAAAGCTATATTCTCAATAACGTTAACATTTGGGGGTGCCCAACTGGTCTGAACTATATTCATCTGTGCAAGGGAGTGGAGATTTGTCAGGCAACATGAACCAATTTTTGTTGTTGAATTGCCTTTTTTGGCATTCAAGATTTGGAATTACTCTTGAAACCACTAACCAACCCACACTTCTTAACAAACAAAGCTATACATTATTTAGATTTACAGAAAATATTTCAGCTTATTAGCAAGAGGTTTTCAGAGTATAAAAAAAAAAAAAAAAAAGAAAAAAGTGGGGGTTGCTAATAAGTAATGGTTTTTTTCCCCAACCATCTGATTACAAAGCAGTTTATGATGTTGGACAACTGATGCATAGTGTTATCATGAACACTCAATTTTCATTTCTTAAAAAAAAAATCTTCAAACTAGAGATTTTTAGACCAGAATATTAAATTAAATATATGCACCCTGTTTAGCAATTTAAGAGGAAATACCAGATAATGCTACACACCAACCATGTAGAAATGAGCACATGCAGCCTGCCTTATAGCTGCAGTACAAATCAAATTTATAAAGAATGCAATTAATCTGCAGGAATAGTGACTAATTCCTTTCACAAGTTTAACTAAGAATTCAGCTGTTTGGAGGGGGCTGTTTTTAACTTAGATAAGCAATTATTTATTTTAAGCAGACTATACAGAGTGGGGTTATGAAATACAAATTCATTTAGGAAAGAATTCTACATGCAACATCAAAAAGTCATAAACAGGTTAAATCCCTAGGAAAAAAAATTCTCTCTATCCCCAAGACAATTATTTGCTAATTTCCTACAAAATGGAAGTTGTGATTAAATTCTGATTAGTGAAACACAAAACACTCGATTTCCTCAATCACAACCTGACAATTAAAAGTTCATTAAAATAACCCTGAGATTAAACAATGGGTTGAAATTACAAATATTAGGGTTTTTGGTCAACCAACCGCTTGGATGCGCACAACAAAAGGGCCGTGTTTCCAACTTACTGCAGCATTCCCCCAGCCCCTGACGATTTCACAATGGTCTGGGGCTCCAGCCTCATGGTGAGCCATGTCTCCTTGCATCATCATGCCACCACAAGAGAAATCTTCAGCGGCTGACTCACGCCCTGAGCGCTGGGTACCACCGCCACCATCGCCGGGCTGCGGCGGCCGCAGCGTGCGTAACAAAAGCCTGACCCCTGCACGGCTTCCAAGGAGATTTAAACCACCCCTCTTTAACTGTATACTTATTAGAAGTTAGGCACAAAGCTAGGAAGCGTTCCTCTTTGGTAGAGATTTCCAGACATACTACAGGACATGTGGAAATCCAGTCACTGCTCATTAATAAAACTATTTAACCATTTTCCATGGATATACCTATTAAAACGTACCACAAGAAGCCTACCATGGAATAAATGAAACCTTCGGCTAAAGTGCATTGAATTATTAAACAAAACCTACTAGATCGCTATATTAAACACAGTGCTGGCTTTCATTTCCGTATCCTTTCTTCATCTTCAGGCAACGTTTTGTTTGCACTGGAAAGGCTCCACACCCCCAAACCCCTCCCCCACAAGCCCACCATTGTATCTGTACGAATGTGGAGAATTATGAATGGTTCCTTAGACCGGGCAGGGGGAGGGGGGGAGGAAAAGAGGGGGGGTCGCCAAATCCCTTTGTGTGCCGTTACCAGCCGAGGGCAACGGTGCCTTCGCGTTTCCCCCCACGCCGTCCACCATTGCCCAGATGGGAAAGGGAGCGCGGCCCCCCCGCCCCTCCCCGGGCCGGGCAGCTCCCTCGCCCCAGGACTCTCTTCTTCATCATCCCCCAACTCTCCTCCACCCCTTTGTCTTTTTTTTTTTTTTTTCTTTCCCCTCTCCCCCTCTTTCTCCTCTCCCTAAGACTCGGCGCGAGGGGCACGGCGAGTAATGCGGGATCATTACCATATGGGGCTCCTCCGGGGCTGGAGGGACCCCCGCCCCCGCCCGCAGCCCCCCAGCACGCAGCCGCGCTGCGCGGGAGCGGATCCCGCTCTCTGCCCGGCCACCTCCCCCCGCCATCGCACCCCCTCTTTTTCCTCTCCCTTTTCCTCCTCCTCCCCCCAGCCCGTACTGCCGGGGAGCGGGATCGCCCAGGCACGACCCCGATGAATAATCCCCACCGCCTGGCACGGCGGGGGAGGAGCGGGACGGGGGGGCGGGCATTGCGGTGCCTTTTCCCCTCCCTCCCCGGGATCACACCCCGCTCACACGGGGGGAGGTGCGGCCGCCCAGCCGTTTTTGGGCGGAGGGGGCGAGCAGAGCGAACTCCCCCCGCGGAAGGGCAGAGGCGGCGCAGACCGGAGCCCACCCAACTCCGGTTTCCATTTCCCCCGCCCTCCGGCCCTCTCTAAACTTGTCCTGTCCTGTCCAGCCTCCCCCCACCCCTCTCCCCGTCCTTCACCCCAGCCATCCTCCTCCTCCTCCTCCTCCTCCGTGAGTGTGTGCGCGCCCCATCCACTCGCTAATTGAAGAGCTGGGATTCCTCACGTGAGAAGTTGATTTGTAGTTTGAACACGTGGCTCATTCAAAAAGCCGGAATATTCAAGTAATTTTTTTTCTCTCTCTCCGTCCTTCCCTCCCCCCTCCCCTTCTCTCTCTCTCTTTTTTTTTTTTTTTTTTTTAATACGGAGAGGCGGCGCCTGCATGCACGTAGTGTGACATTTTCATAGTCCGCCTGCTGCTGCCAAAGGGGCTTGGGGGCAAGACAAAAAAAGTAGTTTTTTTTTCCCCTCCCCTCCTCCTTTTCCTCTTCTCAGCCCGCCATCCGCGGCCCCGGCGCTGGGTGTTTCCCCCGTGCCCCCCATGCGCCCGGGTAGCACGGCAGGCACTTAGGGCTCCCGTTTGGCCACGCTTTTTTTTTTTCTTTTTTTTTTTTTCCTTTTTTTTTTTTTTTTTTTTTTTTTTACCCCTCGAGAGAGAGAGAGGGAGGGACACAAGCTGCAGATCTGATTTTTTTTTTTCCCTCTCCCTGTCTCTCTCTCTCTCGCTCTCTCCTTCCTCCATCGCATTTTGTTTTATTTCCCCCTTCCTCCCCACCTCCTCTCGCAAGACGAGGGTTGCAGCCCGCGGTGCGCGCCTCCCCGAGCCGCCAGGAAGATGAACAAGCTCTACATCGGCAACCTCGGCGAGAACGTCAGCCCTCTCGACCTGGAAAGTCTCTTTAAGGACTCCAAGATACCCTTCTCGGGCCAGTTCCTGGTGAAGACGGGGTACGCCTTCGTGGACTGCCCCGACGAGAGCTGGGCCATGAAGGCCATCGAGGCACTTTCAGGTGAGCGGCCCCTTCCACCACCCCCGCCCTCTCCCCGCAGCCCCGACGGCTCCCGCCTCTCGAGCTCTTCCGCGGCCGCGGAGCGGCCGTAGCGGCGGCCTGGGCCGCGCCGCTGGTCTGGGGGGTGCTGAGGGGGGCCGGGGGGGTTCCTGTTCCCTCCGCCCGCAGGTGAGGTGGGAACTGTTTTTTCCCGAGCGCGGCCGGAGCCGCCCGGCCTTCCCGTGGAGCCTTTGCGCGGGGCTTACGCGGCGGCGGCCCCCCGGGAGTGGCCGGGGAGGGGCGGGAGCCTGGGCCCAGGGACCCGCGGCGCGGCGGTTCCCATGTTTTTCCAAGCCCCACGGCCAGCCCTGCCCGCCCGGGGGCCCTCGCTGCATTGGGGGGGCGGTGAGTGCAGCGAGGCGGAGGCGGGCTGCGGGCGCGGAGCCCTGCGCGGGGCAGCGGCTGCACACACCCCCCGGGCACAGCTGGACTCCCCCGCGGCCCCTCGCAGGGGCCGCCTCCCCCCGGAGCGGGCTGAGGCTCCTTTCGGCTCGGCTTAGGCCGCGGGGCTGGGGGCGAGCCGCCGAATTGCTCCAAACTTGGGAGGAGGCAGCCCTGCCGCCCCCCCGCCCCGCGCTGCCCTGCTATTTATTTCGGTTTCTCTTCGCTGCTCTCACGCACCCATCACCGCCTCCAGCAGCGCCGGCTCCCGGCCCGACATCCTGTTTTTGTGTGCTTAAAAAAAAAAAAAAAATATTTTCGCGTGAAGCGGCTTTGCGGAGGTCTGCCGAGAGAGGCTGCCTCGGAGGAGATGGGCTCAGGTCTGCTGGGAGCGGCGGCTTCGGAGGAGATGGGCTCGGGCTGCGCTCCGCGCCTCCCTTCGGCTCCCTTCCCGCCCGCTGCCGCGCAGAAAATCGCCCGAAGTTGGCGGCACGGGGGGTGGCGGAGCCCCCGCTGCCCTCCCCGAGCGGGGCCGAGCCCGGCTCCCGCACACGACGTTTCGCGGGCTGTTTGCGGCGGGGCGGGGAAGGGGCCCGGCCGAGGGCAGCGCGGCTCCCCGCGGCAGCGGCCCCGGGCCGTGCCGCCCTGCCGGGCCCCGGCCGTGCCGCGGCCCCGCTCCGCCGCTGCCCGGGCTGCCGATGAATGGGCTAACGTGTTGCGCTCCCGTTTCCTGCTCCGCACCCCTGCGAGCCCGCTCCCGGAGACGGGGACGCACAGCCGCGCTCGAATATTTTCCCCTTTCTGTTTATCTCGGCAGGTAAAGTGGAGCTGCATGGGAAACTCATAGAAGTTGAACATTCGGTCCCGAAAAGACAAAGGTAATTTATTTTTATCCACACCCCCCAGCCCCCCCCCCCCCTCCCCGCACCGCCCCTTGCCCTTAGTTATCCAGTGAGAAGCAATTTGAAAAATGCTTAGGTTTGTGTTTCTCTTCCCTGTAGATAAATGGACCGCTTTCTTAAACCCACAGGCGTGCACTGAGTGCAGTCCGAGAGGTTTTCTAGAATCACTCTATGTATTTATAATGTAGTGCTTTGGCCAGGCAGCAGTGGTACTATTTAATTTATTTTTAAAAAAGGCACCTTTCTATGGGAGAAGCAAATTATTATGGTTTGATGGCAAATGACTGTGTAGGTTTTAAAATTTAAAGTTCCCTGAGAAGAGTTAAAATATGTGTGCTAGCAGGAAATGAAATGTGGTGTTGTGCACTGTATAACGGGCAAGCACGTGAACTCTGCTTCAGCAACAAAAAGCACCTTGTAAATATACTGGTGGTTATATTTTTTTGGTCCTGCCATGTTGGAATCTGCAGCATTTTACAGGCACATAGTAGAAATCTCATCTGTATTTGAGGGGATTTTATCATCGCTATTTTGAGCTGGTCTATAGAAGCAGCAGGAGAAGGACTCCTTCCCAGTGAGGGGACACGATTTATGCATCCTTAATTTCTAAACATGCGTTTAATTTTTGCAAGGCAGTAATTTTGCTGGGCCTCATGTAAAGAAACAATATTTGTAATAAAACAGTAGTATTTTTATGCTGCCTGTAGCAATTCAGCCTGCTTCTTTCACAAATATTTATATGATAGAAAACCTGGCATGCACTAGAGAGTAAAAAAAAAAATAGATCAAACTTTCCACGTGCTTGTTCCTGCACTCCATTATTGAATCTGGGAAGTATGTCTGTCTGTGAAACTTTATTACAAGGGACTTCTACTATTTCAGGATTATTTTTAAAATTGCAGTCTTTTTAAGAGAGTTGATTGGAAAAGATGGTTTATCTGTCTCGATGGGCATTGTGTCATGGTATTTTGAGAATTAGAAGTTTGGTCATCTGTTTAGTGTTAGAAGAAAGCTTCACTTGAGAAAGTATGGAGGTTTTTTGCTCTAGTTAAGGGAAAGGGGAACCCCTCTCTGGACAAATTCATTGCATGTGACTCTTTATGGCTGTATTTATTTTATACTTTTCATTGAAAATGAATATGATGTATGTGCTCTCTCAGCTTTAATATGCAATGCATATAGTTTTGAATTACAGTAGCCTGCATTTAATAGATCTTGTATAGAAAAATACTGTTGTAGATGGAATATACTTTCAGATTTAAGAAGACAATTCCATGGGACACATAAAAATTGTTGATTTCCTATTAGTCTAATAAATTTACTGTTATGCTTGTTAATCTTAAGCTTGCACAAAGAGCATTCTATTTATACTTTAGAAAATAAATTCATTAGACTCATTCAATGGTAAATTTAAAATCACTGCTGCTTCCCCCACTTTTTTCTTGTTTTTTAAAATAATTGTTTAATGTGTTTAAAAGTATTTTTCTGTTCTTTTAGCTGCCAGCTGAAATGGTGTAAAAGTCCATTCTTTGTATTGGGTACTGTGCCCTTTTTGTGAATTAGCAATTACCAGAAACATTTATCTGTCTGTAACTTGTTGAAAAGAATTCTGCACTGAACTTCAAGCACTTTCCTAGGCATGCATTGCCTGCATATAGGCATAGTGAAAAAATTGCAGAGGTAATTGTAACAGCACATCCGTGTTGCTTCTCCCAAAGCCCTTGTTTGTTAAAACACTGTTTCATCGTGCATTATCTTGTTGGAATGCATTAGATATAGTTCAGATTTATACTACTGTTTAACAGAAAATTAAATTGTATTTCTCATGACTGTATTTCCTTCCCCTTTGTTTCTGCTCCCCCTCTCCCAAAATTTAATATAGAGAACTACTTAAAATTCATTCAGTGGCCTCCATATGTAATAGTGACTCTCTTGTTCCTTTTATAAGTGTCTAATTTTTTTTTGGAGGCAGGGGGAGGGTGTCAAAAAGTTGAAGATTTTTTTTCATTGTTTTTCTAAACATTGCTTACTGGGCGCATATTTAGAGCTGTTAGTTACACCTAAAAGCTCAGTTTTCAAATGTTGAGTATTGTTGGTGAAAGTGGTAAAGGTGATTTCAAAGTAACTTATTTGGAGCCTTTGTATCTTTTTGCAGCAGGGAAAGGTGTAGGAGCAGCTGGGGTGTGGTGGGGGGTGTTGCTCGCCAGGCCCACCCAGCGTGTTTGCACGCTGTAAGGCCGGGAAGCGCTTTCCAAAGAGCCCGTGCTCTCCAGCGGGCGAGATATGGCTGGAGAAGTGACGCCATTAAAAAAAAAAATATGGATGCGTCAAGTCTGCCTTTCAGCGTGAAAGTACAATTAATAGTTTGGTCAAATGACTGCTTCGTAAGAGCAAAAGTTGTTTTGTAGTGCAACAAAATTATTCAATACATTGTATTGACCTCTGCTGCTTTGAGGCTGCTTCATGGAGACTCCTAGCTCCCCTCCTCACAGCCTCCTTGAACACGATCTTTATGGGGGTTTCTCTTGTTTTATTTTTAATTTTTTTTTAATCAGAGTGTGTACATTGTCACTCCCAAAGGTAGTTGGTGGGTATCTTTCTCCAGAGACAGCTGAGGTGCACAGGAGGAAAGGGTAAGGGTTTGGTAATCCATATCCTTGTCACATAAAGGAAGGTCAAGAGGTGGTGTCAGCTAGGGTTGCCATAAAGTTGGGCTGACTCTGGAAGACATGGAGTGTGCCTGGCTTGCTATTCAGGGCGAAATTCTTGGGCCCAGTAGTCACTGCATTCCAGCCTTTGCTGGATCTTCTGATTTGAAGTGGGCACACCCAGGTTTGCAAAATTGCCTTCCTACCTGCTGTGGAAGGAAGCAAGAAGAGAGCCTGTGTGTGGCTTTCCTCCCCCCCACCACTTCCCTGGAAGTATTTAAAAAACAGACCAGGAGATATGCTGTGGTTGAAAAAAGAGCCCTGGTCAAGGTTTTCTTGATGGAAGGGTGGGGAATTACTTTGGGGGAGGTGCAAAGCATTTAATAAGCTCAGGAGTAGATTCCTGACTTACTATAGAAATCTCAAGGGAATGCCAAAGGAATGCAGCATTTCTGCATTCAGACCCCTTGGTGTGGAAGAAGGCTATTGCAATATTTAAGGGTTTAGGTCACTTTATGCAAAAGTTAGATGAGGCATTGTGATGATTTTGACTCTGCCAGGGAAGGCAGGGCGCTGTTGGTCACATCCAGCACTTAGATGGGTTTTCTCCTGACGAAGCGAAGCGCCGGTGCGGGAGGAGGATGGTGGCTGCCCATGGCGTACGTGGAGCTTGTGGTGCGAGGCTTTGGGTACTACCTCGCACAATCCAAGAGCAGCTGGTATCTCACAAGGCGATGTAGGCTGCAATCTGATTATTCAAATGGCCTGATGTCACTTGTGCGTAATGAGGGGGGAGGGCAGGCGCTAACTCTGGGCACCTGGGGATGTGCTTGGCGCAGCCTCCCGGCCTGGCTTCCATGTCCAGGTGGGCTTCCCACCCAGACCTGATCCACTCTGCCTGCTCCTGGGGCCCTCAGGTACCTAAAATGCTCACAAACACCTCAGTTGTGATAATGACGAGGTGTTTTTCCAGTTGGAAGGTTAATTTCCCCCCCCCCCTTCACCTCAAGGGCTCTTTGTTAAGAAAATAAATTCATTGTCTCTTCTGGGGGATTTGTTTGGAAAGGGAGCAGGAGAAGTGGGTAACAGGGCTGCACCCTATAGGTAATGCTGCTCTATGGGGGGAGAAATAGCCTGCCAACTGGGCTTAACCTCTGATGCTGAGGTGTCCAAAGGCTGATTTGAGGAAAACAGGCCCCAAGTCCTCTTTGTGCAGCCACCTGTGTTCCACGAGTGACCATTAGATGGAAATTGGATTGTGTGGCTAATTTTCAGCACAATGAGGGTTCGTGTCCCCTGTGCACAAGATGGTGGGAAATGGTTTTGTGAGGCTAAAGTATGCATGGTGCCTGCGATGGTCATAACAGTTATTAAAAAAAAAAAATTAGTGGCATTGATTTTTAGTTTTGCTTCTGTAAATATCAAGTAGATAGAAGTATGCTCAAAGAAGACATGTTAGAAAATACGCCATTTCTTAGCTGTATATGTTGTCTTTTCTGTGTGCAGTGTTTTTGAGAGTGCAGGGCCAAAACTTCACATAGTGATTTAAAGTTTTTATTCTGTTTCCTCATTTGTTTTTTTGCAGATGTAAACAGAAGATTTTTTTGTTTTAATCTTTGAAATTTTACAATTAGAGTGGAAACACCAGTTGTGACTATTTCTATACAGACAATGAGTTGTTATGGCAAAACCAGATAAACTTCACCAACCTTGTTAACTGTTACATTGTGGGAAATTTAATTTTTATAATTCCTCATGTTTGATCATTAATTAAGAAAAAAATCCCTTCTTGATGCAGTTTTTAAAAATCAGCTGGAACACATGAAACACAGCTGTAAATGTGTGTCCTGAAAGGTTGGTCCTGTTCTCATTTTGCTAACTTCCCTTTACAGGAGGTACCCTGAGAAATATACTTGTAGCGGACTTTAAATTGTGCGTAGATATGGTAAATTTTAAAGGGGTGGAATAAAAAATAACATTTTGGAAGTGTAATTCAAGGGTAGTAAAAATATGATCAGGAAATGTTTAAGATTTTTTTTCTATTTCTCCCCTTTTTTCCCTTCAAGCATGGCATAGTAACATTTTCCACATTTTTGAGACCTTGAAGGTGGCATTTTTATAAAATGGGTCTGTGTTCATTTCAGTCACTCTTTTAAGCGCAGAGCATAGGACTCTACAGTGCTGGAGTCCTTTTATGGCTTCTGGCTAGCTACTGGGTGGACTTCAAATGCTTAGTTTTGACCTGAAAAATTTTAAACGGCCTGAGATTTACCTGCCTAACAGAAAATGTGATGCTTCCCAGAATGCCTGTGAGAGAGGGACCCAGAGAGAATTAAAATACACCTAATACTTAGCCATGGATGGGGCTAGTCTTTCAGGGAACCTCACAAAAAAGATTCTTCACTCCTTAAACCTGTTCCTCTCCTTAGGGTCATCTTATCTTTTGACATTTTATTGTTCTGGGATTTTGGTAAAAAATACATAGTGGCATGGATCACAGCTAAAGACACTATTTCTTCTGGGGAATTCATCCTTACATGAGCCCAGTGAGACAGGCACAGGACAATATTGATGTAGGACCTTTTTTCTTGTCATTTAAGAGTAAAATTTTTTATTAGAATTTGATTATTCAGAATCAGTAAATGGATAGAGAACACCTGCAAAAATGGAATGCTCTAAAATCTAAGTATGGAGGACTACTTCATGCTTGGTATATAGAGAGGGATAGATTAGAAAGTTTGAATAGGTTTGATACATTTAGCAATATCAAGGTGCTTTATGTAGTTCTAGAGTGCTTCAAGACCATTATATTTTAATGCACTTTTATTTTTATGTGCAAAGTGTCTATCTCCACATCAGTCCATTCTTCATGTCTAATGATGCAGAATATAGAACTATGTAAAGTTATATGCTAATTACTGCTGAAAGCTAAGATAAAACCATAACTTTCCCTTATTTTGTCTAGAATCATGATGGAATCAAATACTTGAGCATTATTTTATAGTTTTAGTCTTAGGCTTCCTTACTTTTTCCTTTATTTTTTTTTCCTGGGCATGTCAAATGTAGGCACTTGAATTCCTTTTCATCCTGCATCTTTGCTGGGTGAGTGTTACCTCTGCTGTCCAAATGAGGAAAATGTCTTGAATATGCCATTCAAAAATCTCCCTGTGTGTCTGTGTTGGGGGAGTGCTGGGAAGACCAGTTAGCCCAGTGCTTGCTGGTGCTACCCAACCTCTCTGGGCACGTCTGTCCATCTGCATACTTCAGTGATAGTTGTTCCTTGTCATCAACTGGAATACGTGATTTGGCTTTGAAAAATTTCTGTGTGGGAGCAAGAGCTCCTGTGTGTTTGTGGTAAGTATAAAAAAAATTGTAATTTTGTATTATCTCCTGGTTTTGCTTCTTTCCAGATCTGCAATATTGGTTTGTGAGTGTGTTTTCAAATATGGATATATTTAACAGAGAAGAAAATCTTGTTATATGTAGTGGGATACTTAGGAAATGAAGTGGATTACTCTAATATTGACCACAGTAAACTTTAAAATACTGTATGTGTAAAGGCAGTAAAAGAGTGGTGCTGTAAAAGGTGGCTTTCCATTTTTTTTTCTGCCAGTGCATTGAAATTTCAAAATGAAAAATTACAATATTAATTGTTATTTTGCTGACTTGTATTGCTGTGACAAGCTGGCACAAGGGGAACCTATAGTATAAAATGTCTCCTCTTCAACACAGCCCCAGCAGCCATGTGCTTCCCCTATAGCCTGCCTCTTCATGGTGCAGGGTGGAATCAGCATCTACTCAAACTGCCCTTTTGCAGGTCTGAATGAATGGAAAACTGCCAGTGACATGCAGAATGAGGTATTCTGTGCTTTTAATTAAGTTAAAATTGGGATAAGATGACAAAAAATGAGTCAAAGAGGGATCTGACTCTTCTTGGATATGGTACTAAGTACAGAAATGAAACCGCCTTGAAACAGAGAATCTTCAGCTGGGAAGGGCTTTACTCCATTTTAAATTTTTTGGTGTCTAGATTATCTTGTGACTGTAGCCTCTGCATTATTTCTCACCAATCAGTAGTTTCTAAGAGAATGTGTATGTATATGTGTGTCTCTTGTGTGTGTGTATATATATAGCTGCATATGCATTTTAAAAGATTGTATTACCATAAAATAATTTGCAGTTTAAGAAGGGACCAGCTAAAAATATCTGGAGAATTTATAAAAATAGTAAGGATAGGGGTTTTTTGGTGTTTTTTTTTTTCCTAGTCCAATATCCTTGAACACAACTGGAGCTGAATGTTCACTTTTGAAAGATTAACTTTCATGCTCAGCTGAACTTTAGGAATGTTATTTTAAAATATGTAGTCTACACCATGTGTCTAATACGTGTTTCTTCTTTGAAAGTAGAAGTGTTTTATTGTTTTGGTAAATTGTTTTCTAATTTTTAAATGTTAAATGTACATCTTCTATATGTTTTCCCTCAAAAATGGAGCTCACTTCACCTTAATGGAGCCTTCAAAATTGTAGTGCAGAAATCAGAATTCCCAGTAAAGGGAACTCTAGTGTGTGTGAACAAAAAATTCTGTTGGAAAAAATAATAAGCTTAAGTTATTAGTTGGGTTTGCAGTTACTTATTTTCCTGAAATTTCATATTAAAGAGCAGTCAGAGAAGGAGTAAAAAGCTTGTTGGTCTTGGATTTGGAATTATTCATTAAATATCTAAGTATGCATTGATCAAGGTCGGGTTCCAATCTTCTAGGAACAATCAGGGCAGGAGGGTTGGCTATGAGATTCCCTGCCTCGGGTGAGTTGTGCTAAGCAGGTGCTCCACACAACTTTGAGCCTAGAGCCTGATCCTGGTCTCTCTCTGTCCCCCCTCCCCTGCCATCAGAGGGAATCCTGAATCCCCAGTGTGCAGCAGGGAGATTCCTGGGAAACACAGTTGACAAAATGTCTCTGGCTTTGATAGGGAAAATGCATATATCTAGCAAAGGCAAAAGACACCAATTGTTTGTTTGTCTGGGTTTTTTTAAACAGTAGTTTTAAAGCAGTTACAGAGCAGGTAAACCAGAAGTTTATTTTTGGTGATAGAGTGGATTATTTGGTTTATATGCATTGGGGAAATTCTTTGTGATGGTGACTTCCTGATTATCATGGAAGAATAGTTCAATTTTTCCTCCTACATCTAAAATAAAAATTTCAAGGAAGAGTGTCTTTAGGACAGTGCTTGGAAAACATAATTTGTGGGATTCTAGAGGAATTTGGATAGTAGTTTAATCCATGACAATAAATAGTACTTATGATGTAAATATTTTTTAAAAATATGCGTTCTGATATACATGCTTTAAATTATTTTCTGGTGAAAGTTTGGTGACAAACTTATGCAGTTAACGGCTAGGGAAAAAAATTGTCTATCTTGGACTATTGCAACTAATTTAGAAATAATTTTTCAAACGACTTTGCTAACTGTACACCAGCTTGCACACACTCCCCTCACCACTGAGCTGCTAGTTTGTTAGAGTTATGTACTTCTGTGCCGTAGAGAGCACAAGGGTCTTTCCTACCAAGGCAACAGGATTCCTGGATGAATCACATCTTTCTTCATGGAAAACCAGCTCTCTGGTGTACAGAGGGAGCTGTTCACCAGGGTCAAGCGAGAGGGATTTGATGCTAAGTGTCTCTTAGCGGTATCGATCTCAGTGGGTGCTGGTGCTGATCAGCAGCAAGAGCTCTCACACGGTGAGGTTTGTGTTTAATAGGAGCTTGATTATTTAAATGAGTTCTAGATGGTGGTGGGCAGCAGCCTAACTTGGTGTTCTGCTAACCCAAAGTGTTAAAAACTGCCATTGCTGATCAGGAGGCACTGCTACTGACCCCAGAGAAGTGCTGCAGTATCTCAGTACTTGTTACCTGATTGTATGAGTTTTTACAGGCACAGAAACTTTTAAGATAGGATGAGAAATTATTGAGAGGGACAGCTCTTATTGCTATTTTTTTTTAAAAGTACTGTGTAATCATTATTAATTTTTTGTTCAGAGTTTAATTCTGGAACTCAGTAGGAGTGGTGAAAAATTGTTCTTGTACTGCTAATACTAGTTCATTTGAAGATTCATCAGAATGCTTATTCTGCTAATTTTTTTTTTTAAATCCACTCTTTAAAGCAACCAAACATTGTTGTAATAGTCAAAAAGTAGAGGATATTTTTTATTAAATACTAAGATTTTTTTCCTCAGTGATGGTCTGAGTCCTATTAGCAAATGGTGAGTTCCTGTTATATTTGATGCCTTGCTCAAGGCTGCTGCTTATTGTATTTATTTAGAATGTATTATATACCTCTATTCAGAAATTTAATTTTTTTTTCCTGTCATGCACTTCAGAGAGGATTTTTATAAATAATGTGATCTCTACCCATTCTTTTGCACTGGCTAGTCTTAAACAAGAAGTGATTGTGGACATGTAAATATGTCCCAAATTCTGCATTTGACATAGAATGGTAAGCTTTAGATAAAAGTGGTGTACACACCCTTTGTACAACTGGGCTTTATGACAGTTGTTCAATTGAACTCAAAGCACGAGCAGAATTGTGTTTAACCTATTTATAGTTGAAGCTACCAATTTTTTCTTGAAAGTAGTCTTGGGAAAACAGTTTGAAGCCTTGTCATTAACTGAAGTCTTGAAATTATAAGGATTGCTCTACCTTTGTGTTTGACTAGCTTCGCTAAAATCACAGAATTTCATTCGCTGGCTGCGGTTGGGTTTTGCCTGCCTCTGTGGCAAATAATAAGCTTATGTATATTGCTTTCTTTCCTGGCCCTTGGGCTCACGTCACCTGATCCACAGAGTTCACCCAGAATGACTGTTACTGGTTTTGCACACGCTAAGCTCAGCATCTTAATGTGAAACTGAGACTTCTGCTCGGATCCAGCACCGCACGTGTGGTTATTTCAGTCTCCCACTCTATTGCAGTGCCGTGTGTTGTGCTGGAACACTTCAAAAAATGGTTTTTCAAATGAAAGTCGAAGTTAAGATTCACTTTATAAGCTAGAGACTGCCGGTGGAAATCACATGTGATTTTGTATTCCAGACAGGCTCTCTTTGACATAGTTCTCACTTGTGTCACCGGATGTATCATTTTGGGTGGTACCTTTGGGAGAAAAGGGCAGTAAAAGGGAAAAAAAAAAAAGGGCAAAGCATGGAAAAGTCTGTCCAAAACTTAACCATGTTTTACCATGATGAAAGCCTGCAAATTCCAGGGGAGCAAATGGCATTAGAGCAGTGATAGTTTTTTGGAGGTGGCTGTGGTGTGTCACTTATCTGAGGAGAGATAAGCAGAGGTTGGCCTGGTTTGGGGGGCTCGGGAGGTGTCCTGATCTCTTTTCCCTCTAACATTCAGCCCTGTGACCTTCCCTTGCTCTGTGTGTAACATGTATGTGGTTGTGAGGTATTAAAGCATGTCTTTGAGGTTTGGGGGAGGAGGGGGTGGGAGTGATTGTTTTGTTTTGGGGTTTTTGGTAGTTCAGGTTCTGGTTGTTACTGGCAGTTTTGTCTCATTGCATAGTCCAGCTCTAGGCACAAAGCTGGTGCTAGCATAGTTTGAAATAAGCTGAATTTTTGGGGGATGATGGTGGGGAGTGAAGAAGACACACAAGCACTAATGTTAGCAAAAAGTTGTTAGTAACCCCCAAAGAAGGATGGCTTATATCTGTGGTTAAATACCTTAAAATACCAGTCCTCCTTAAGCTTTTTTTTTTTAATTTGCTATTTTAACTTTCTCCAGGTGTTTAAAAAAAAATGTTCTTAAATCCTCAGTTGTTTGGTGTATCTATATCCAGGTGGAATGGCTGAATTTAGAAGCTCTGAGAGGCGTATTTAAACTATGCTAAATGGTGCTCTCAGGTAAAAGCAGCTCAATCTGTTTGTGGGGGCAAGTACCACCTAATTTGGGTATCTGTTTATGAATCAGTACCATACGATTGTAAAAATAAGATAGTAATTACTGTCTTGTGTGATAATAAGCTTGCACATCTGTATACAAACTAAATTCAAACTAATTATCTACTAAATAATTTATTAAATGTGGTCAAAATTATCATCTTCATTTGTATGAACTTTGCTCATAATCTTGATTTAAACACCCAGCAAAATGCCATGTCTTGAAAACTGCAACTAACTAAATGCAAATAATCTTGATGTTAATGGTGATTAACTTATAAATTATATTTATGATTTAACTGGTTAGCTGTAACATGATATAAGCCTTTTCTCTTCTTTAAAAGTAACTAATCCAAAATTACAATTTTGCTTAGTTTAATGTGAAGTGAACTAAAACAATGTCAATGTTAAATGCTATGTAAAGAGTGTACTTTCCAGTGCAGAAATGTAAACTCTATTTTTTGTTCTCTGGTCATGGCAGTGTATTCAAATCTACAATGACAGTGAAAAAGCCAGTGCTGTCTGTGATATTCATCCTCAAAACCTGGTGCTATATCCTGTTTTCTGTGAAAAAGAAATAAAAAAAAAAAAAAGAAATTATGTACCAGGTGATAGTATTATCCTATAATTGCTCTATATACCACTACCTAAAGTCAGAGTAGATTTTTTAATAGTATTACCAATGTGGAGGAAATTAGTTTATATTAACTGTAAAGGTTACTAAAGAAAATACACTTACACCTCTTATATACAAACAATTTTTCAGAATAACTTCTCTTTGAAAGAAATTGTAGAATTGAAATGTTGCATAATTTAAAGTCAGTGAACAATTGAATTTTAGTTGTTGACTTTTCCAGTTGAACAGAATGAAATGATACTCTAAGGCTTTAATCAAGCCCTGGTATGAAAGCTCAGGGATTGCTTTCATATATTATACTATGTAAGCCTGTGTGCACTAATCAAAGCTGCTATGACAAAAGCACAGAAGATTGTTTTGGTAATTCTTAAAAATGAAGTTTAATGCAAGATATAGTTAGCAGCATTTCTATTAAGTCAATATAAAATATTGCAAAAGATTCTTTACACACAATCTGTGTATGTACAAATTATTTACTGTGCATGAGGATTTACTAGTGTAGATATACTTACTCTGATCAAACCTATTGCTCAAAAAAAAAAAAGGGAGGGAAAAAAGAATTTTGCGTGGTTATAACTGCATAAATTCAACTTCTTAAAACATGTATATTAGAAAGCTAATTTTTTTTTCAGTAATCAGTCTTTAGATCACACCTTAATGTAAAAAGTATTGCTTATGTGTGCAAGGTGTGTCTCTTTAGTTCTGTGCACCAGCTGAAGGATGGCACATTCTATACTTCAAGGATATAAAATGTTTTGATGGGAGACTGTGCAGGTCTATTAAATAACATGCTACATTTTTCTGAGAGTACAGGTATGAAATAATTTCATTTGGTGCTCTTCTCTCCGCAAAATTTTTGTGCAAGTGAATAGCGTTGGATTTGTGGAGGAGAATTCTTCAGAGAAAATTACTAAAAAAGTGAAAATAATGTTTGAAAGCCATACACCAAATTTGTTTCTCTCTGCTAGTAACAAATGATAGAAGTAAGAAGTAACAGAAATATAGAAGAAGCAATGGCATTTAAAAAAGAAATTTCTGCATCTCTTGATGCTCAGCATAAAAATGACAAGTCAGACAGCAGAGTGGTCACTTTTGATGACTTTTGGGTTTTGGCAGGGCAAGAGAAAGGAAGGGAAGCTGTTTGGTGGTGACAGTGCAAACCCTAAGGGTTCTAGCACTCCTCTGGTGAAGGTGTTCCATCTCATCTGATTTAGGTCACTTAATCAGTTTAAGGCCACGTGGAATTGTCATTAGTAAGGGACAGCACCTGAGTGCTCTTCTTGCTGGTGTTCCATTAGTTCAAAAAAGTGTACTACTGAAATGATGACTAGAGCATCAAAGAGAGAATTGGTATCTGTGCAGTCTTGGCTACAGAATGCATCAATTTATGCTTTAAAAGTTTGTTTTAAACTTGCGTTAATAAGGTTTATTGTACTGAAGCTGTTGAGACAGAAGAACTTATTTTAAAGATAATGGGAAATGTACAGTAAACTTGACATTTCTGATGTAAAGCTGGTGGAGTATTCTACTTTTTTTTCTTCTAGTGTGGTCTAGAAATTTTAAATAAAAAGTTTCTTTCCAGCACTTTTTAAAATTTTCTTGATTTGCCTTGAGATTGAAAGGTAGAAATTATTTTTAATTAAAAAAAAGGTTTGTCATGTGAGCAAATTACCTGCAGGTCATTGTTGGGCTTTGCTGGAACATCAGATGATGAGCATGAACATAATATCTTTCAAATGCTCAATTATCATGTCAGTCTAAGCTGTCCTCTGCAAAGTTTATTAAAGTATGTATTTCTGAAAAGCAGTAATAAAAATGGAAGTTTCAGTCAGTGTGGATGCAGAGTGAAAGCCATGTGTGCATGTGCACACACACACTCTAAATACTTTGAGAGGCTCTAAACACTGGAAAGAGTCTGAAATCTGTGGCTGTAAGTTTGGAAGTGTTGATTTGCTCTGTGCATTTGTTAATTTTACTTTTAGTTTATTTTGTTCTTTTAAGCACTAGGACTATTAGTATTTTCAGATGTTGCTATATACACAGTTGCCTAAATGAAGTAGTTTGCCCTTGTTGTTATCCATTTGTATGGTGGAAGAGACTTGAAAATGTCAGGGAGCCAGTAGGGCAGCTGAAGTTCACATCTACACTTAAAACCAGACTAAGGAGATATTTCACTTATTCTAGTTATAGGTTGTAAGCTTTTTGAAGTTAGATGGTGTTTTCAGCAGCACAAGTGTTTGTGTTTCCATTTTCTAGAACCTGCAGGAATCTTTATTTGCCGAGATCCTTTTTTTAGGAATTGGACATTAATTTGTGTCAGTTTTTGTAGAGTAGCCTGAGAGAGGCAGCGAACAAGCTTGTCTTTAAAAATTGCACGTGTGGGATGAGTCCCTCAACTACCCTAGTGCCATGCTCAGTTTAGGTTCTGAAATAGCTTGTTCTCAACCTGAATGTTTTGAATCTGATATTTGATAGCCAAAAAAAAAAAAAAAAGTAGCAAATGCTGAGACTGTGTAACAGAGGTCTTGCAATTAAATATTTTAAGAGTATAGGAGGAGCAACTCTTGCTATTTTGTCTCTCCTCCACTCCCTCCCTCCCCACCGCAACTGAATTTGTTTCATTTGGAGCATACAGTGAACTCAAAATGAGTATGAGCAACTGTAGTTTCACTTAAGTGTGACCTGAAGGAGACCAAAATAGGCTGGACTCCCTGTCTATCGCTGTGGTGTAAGGAATCTGGGAAGCATTTCCGATGTTCTCTGCACACACAGGCTCGTGGTTGAGCAGTTGGTCTCAGCAGCATGGTGGCTAC
The DNA here is from genome assembly GCF_036417665.1 of Passer domesticus. Classification (NCBI taxonomy): domain Eukaryota; kingdom Metazoa; phylum Chordata; class Aves; order Passeriformes; family Passeridae; genus Passer; species Passer domesticus. The sequence goes on along the minus strand of NC_087474.1, from coordinate 31,460,896 downwards.
TGAATTTGTCTACGAGTGCTGCTAATTTTATTTGGATATTTCAGTCTGAGAAGGGTGAATCACTGAGTTATTGTTAGATGAGATCTAATCTGGTGCCATACCTCCCATACCAAAAAAAGTTGCCAATATTTTACATAGTATGTGCTACGTGTTACTTATTTCTATGGGATCTCTAACTGGTTTGCAAACTCTTGCCAAGTAAGAGATGGTAGTAGGGAAGAGGTGCAAAATAAAAGCACTGCGAGGCTTTATCCAGCAGCAACTTAGAACAAAGTGTCTTGTTGGCTTTTTAATTATTGCAGTCCTGGTACCTTTTTTGCTTTCAGAAATTACTCTGAGGCATCATTCACCATTCCTTTTTGCTGCTTGAGCTCTTTAAAAAAAAAAAAAAAAAAGAGAAAATATTTTTTTTAATCTACTGCTACCTAGTCCCTTATGTGGCCACATACTGCAGGGGAACCTGATGCAAATTTCAGTCTGGGACTGCTTCTTACAGCTGATGTAGATTTTCATAGCTGGTTCATAATGGAAGTAGTGACTGCTCCAAGTAGCAGGACCCTGTGGGCACTAGGAAAAACAGGTGATGGGAGAGAAGAAGCCTTTGGCTATTTTGGTGGCTGAAGAAAATGAGGGGTGGGGAGAAGAAAATAACCTAAATGGAACACTGTGCTCAGCTTTTATCTAAGTAAACAAAATATTTTTGCATGCTTAGAAGTAATTTTGCTTTTAAAGGTGCTTATTTTCAGTCTTTTATGTACCTCATGAGTGTTTTCACTTTTATCCACATCCCAGTTAGTTGCAAGTTAGTTGTGTGGTGGGAGAATAAATGACAAGTGACTATAGCTTGAAAAAGTTTGGTCAACAAAATCAGCTCCATAGAACAGTTGTTTAAGGAATGGAGACCCCTGCTCAGAGAAGGAAGGAAAGAGAGAATGTAGCATTTAGAAAAAAACAACATATACCCCCACCCCAAAAAGAGCAGGAGGAACCAAACAAAACCAACCCAATCATAAACATCACAAGCCACAAAGATAGACCTATTTTCTAAAGGGCACTAAAACTTCATGTTAGATTTAAAGCAGTTTAATTCTTTATTAAAAAAAATAATAACAAACTTTTCTGTTAACAACACCTGAAAAATGAAAGTTTTTTCCTTTTTTAATGAGAAATTCAACATTAATATGGTAATGACAGAATCTTCAGAACTTGCTTTTTAAAATGCTTTATGATCCACTCAAGGGAATTTACAAATAATGAATATAAGCCTTTAGCTTAATTAGCGATGTGAAGAATTGTTGGGCTGAAATCCAAAAGCAGATGGTAACAGGTGAGAGCCTACTATCCAGGTAATCCACATAAACACAAGGACTACAGCTGGGTTTATGCTGCTTGCTTTGCCTGTTTTGCACGGTGTGACTTGGACGTGCCCACATAAATCTTCTGGCCGTACTCGTGGAGCTGCCAGCCCATTCACAAAGCTGCAGGTTCTTTCGGAGTGTCCGAGTTACTCGTGCAAGGAGAGCAGGGCTCCGGGGGCTGGTGGCTGTGGGCATGGGGCTGTGCTGGCCCCGTGCACGGGCAGCTTTGTGACGGCTCACCCCGGGGAGAGGTAGTAAACAAACCCCATGTTTTGCAGGCAGTGGTAGGAAATTTGATCGTCAGCACAGAGGGATCTGTGAGGTAATCCAAGAGTCATATTTTCATTCTGAATGCTGAGATAATGCACCTCTCCAAAGCGGCCGCTTTGCTGGGCTGTACGTGCAAGATGAAAGGGGAAAAGTGTAGTTAGGAGCCAACTATTATGTCTTGCATGAGCTTTGAGAAAAAATTTTCTTTGTCTAAATTTTATGGAAAATCCTTATTCTGAGTGGTAGTACAGACTGCTTTTAAATCTGGTTCTGGGATTAAATGAGTCAACACAAAGAAAAGTATTGCTGCAGTTTGCCTGTGGCTTAGCCAAGTTTTGTCTGCTTGAATTGCTGAATTGGGTCTGAAATTGGAGCAATAACATTTCCTCTTCAAGTATTGTGCTGACCAGATCAGTGTGTAGAAATAAAAAGTGGTGCTGTTTCTTAACAAGTCAGTATTTGAAACCTTTCTCCTTTCTTCTGCTAGGTAAGTTCAAGACAAACTGGCTGTTTCACAAGCTAATGGCTTTATTTGACAAAATGTAGTCATGGTGCCATCAGGGTGCCTTGTAACATATACTAGATATTTAATACCTTTTTATATAAGTGATATAAACACCTCTGTTTATCAGTTAACTGAACCTGAGCTTGTTTTTGAAAGAAATTCAGAGTACCTTCATTTTAGGTGGGAAGTGTGACCCTTTGGTTTTGTATTTATCAGAACTACTTTTTAGGAAAAAGCACATTGAGATATGTAACTGCATGAGTTGATGCATACAAAATTTTATAGATAAAGATGGCTTAGAATGTCCATTTAATGAGCTTTATTTGAATGGACTTACTGCTGTTTGTGAGGTACTTGCAGGAATGAAATGTGAACAATTTAGAGTGGAAAGACTGCTTAAGTCCATGAAATTTCAGTGTAAAGAGGGGGGTGACTGCAGCACTTCTTGCAGGACAAGGCACTCCAGTGGCTCAGTCTGTATCACTACCTCTGTTTACCATGAAAAAAATAATGACAATTACCCCTCCCACACCCTGTAACTAGAAAACTACTGCTTTTTCTCCCAACCACACTGATCTGAATTGAGAGTTCAGGATTATTTATTTTATCCTGTAAACTTGCCTTCTTTTTTATTTTATTTTCTTCCCACTAGAAGAGCATTAAAAACACTGATTCACTCTGTTGTGCCCAAGCATCAGCTACTTGAAGCAACCAGAGAGGGAGAAATTAATGAACTTTGTGTGGGATTCTCCCTGGCTGTTTTTATTTTGCTGGCTGCAGAGTAAACAATAAGACACCTCTTTTCCTTCCCCTATAAATTCAGTTGATTACAAGCAGTTTTCCATTTGGCTATAAGAGTTGCTAACTTTGTTACTATGGCTGTTCCTGTCAGGACTTTTATACAGAACTCATTCCTTACCGTATGGCGTTACCCACACTTCATAGAAGGCTTTTTTTCCTGTGTGGTGTGTTTTTAACATTTCATCTCCAGCTGTCTATGTTCAGTTTGGGTTGTCAGTGAAGTAAGGCTGAGAACTGACAATTTTTGTCCCGGTGCCATTCTTCGGAGCTCGGGGAGAAGAGGGCTTGTTTTGGTGAGTGGGTTTGCAGTGGCATCACGTGTAGCTGTCAGAGCTGGGGCACCACAAGCTGAGAGACAGTGCTGGGGGATATTGGCACACTCTGCACCTCTGGTGGGACGTGCAAAGACCTTTTCCAGGTACCCAGCACGGCAGTACAGACCTAGAATGCATGAAATGAGCAAGCATTTGTTCTTTGCATGTTCTTAAGAGTGGCAAAGGTAGACCATTTGCTTTCTATCCCATAGGTATTGAGTTCAAACAGTGGAATGGACTAAGATTGTGGATGTTCACTTGATCTGCTTTCAAAAATGTTTAAGTCTTTTTCCATAGGGCTCTTGTTTAAAAGGAGTATGTTTGTGCTCTGTGAATTTAAGGCATTAATGTTGTGTGTAGTTCGTATGGTTGCTGAAATAAGAGACTATTAAGTGATGTTATTGTTGAGAAATGGGAATTAAGGAGTAGGAGGCAGCATGTCTCTGGGGGAGGGAGGATGGTGAGAAGGGGTCTGGTGAGAGTGTAGGTACAACCGTGTGGAAGTGCAGTCACTTTGTTACTTGCATTTGTTTCCCTCTGAAATTTGTTTCCCTCTGTAAAATTTTCACACATCTATGAGATACAAAAAAAAAAGTTCAGACTGCGAACAAAATCATGATACTTTATTGTTCTTTTCTTTATAATTGTCTATCTTCTCCTATTTAAAATTATTTTCCCCTATCAGGAGGTGCAATCTGATGTGATTTGCCTTTGCTAAGTGTCATATAAAGCATAGAGTGAGATTGTATTAGTGAAAGTGTATTGTGAGACTTAATATGGGGATGCAAAAATAGACAATTTTGACACCCTTTTAACTAAAGGGGAACTTGATCTATGGAAGAAAAAAAATCCTGGTGTATATATTGGGGGCAGAGAGAGAATGAAAGGGTGTACATAAAAGAAGTGAAGAAGAAAAGCCACCATTTCAGCATTTTCTTTCTCCCACCACCCTCTTCCTAAGACATATTTAGTATTGTTTCATATGTCTGGAGGGTTCTTGTGGGTTGGGAGCACTGGGTGTCCCTGAGCATGTTTGTTCTGTGTGTTGATGTCAGAGAGGTGACCCCTTCAGAGATCACTAAAATGGCTTTTAGTAAATTATCCATCTTTATGGCACTTTGCCCTTTCCGTCTCTGCACACACGTGTAGCACAAACATGCTGCTTGCCTGGTGAGGGGGCACAGTAGTGACTGCTTGTTTTACTTGCTTTCAGTGTTGCAGAGATATTTGTGTCCCCCAAATACAAAGCTCCAGAAGAAATATGTTGGCATATGGTCATCAGCAGTGGCTTAAAGTAACTGAATCCCGTTACCTGGATAGTGCCTGAAAAGAAGAATCTGAATGTGTGCAATTCTTCTTAGGGAAAGTAAATTATTGCCAAACAATTGGTTATGGACTAACCTTGTACAGAAACCAGAGAAGTCACTTTTATTCTTGCCCAAAACACTTTTTATTGGGTATCTTTGAAAAAGACAAATGAGTGGGAATACCTGTTCACATGCTGTGAGTATAGGTAGCTTTCCAAAACCGTAGTATTATACAGAGCACAAATCTAATTTGCCCAGACTTTTTTTTTCAGTTGATGTCTATTTGCAATGCCTATTTAGAATGGGAGAAATGAATTAAGAAATTTGCTTAAACTGGAAAAAGTGCATACACAAGGCTTACGTGAGTCACATTGATGAGAGGTGCTGGCAGGGTTTTACTAAGAAGTTAAGACTAAATGGGCTAAATATTAAAGGAAACTAGGGTAATAAAATACCTTCATGGGATGAGAAAGGACTGTTTCCTGTTTTACCCACTTGGTATGAGTGCAGGTAGTCATAAAGTAAGAAAACTTGAGATGATTTCAAAGTAGAACATAACAAAGCCCTCTGTAGGGTTCTGCTGCCTGGGATAAAAAAGCTATAGGATCTTTGCATATTTCTACTTTGCTGAAGAAAACAGGGTCATGAGGAAGATAGAAAGCATCCTGAAAGAGCTAGCTGCCTGAGATGGGAGTGTATTTCCAGGAAGATATGCTTTTCTCTTTCTTTTCCCCACCAATGTGTGGAGTTTTGCTCCGTGCAACAGAGTGCTTGCTGAAGTCAGAAGGCATCCTCGTGGAAGCAGCTGCTGCTCTGTGAAATCCAGTCAGGATTTGTCAGCTTCGTCCCTTACCCTTTGCTACACTTTTGCATTTGGTTTGGGATTTTTCTTGAGGAGTTTGAGAGGCGGTTTTCTGCTCACACGCGAGCAAGCAGTAGAGCAGAGCGAGCGAAATCCCTGGAATCACTGCGCTGCCCTGCCCGGGAGACAGCGGGAGGAGCGATCTCCGAGCGGGAGCTGCATCCGCGGTCCTGGCAGCACGTGGGATATTGTCCCTCTGCCTGTCGCTGCTCCTCCTGCTCCTGCCAGCACAAAAACAGCTAGGTCACTTCTAGCCCTCCTTCCTGCGTGTAGAGGGGGAAAGAAGCACAAGCGTTGTGCACTTGTAGGCATTCTTTAGGAGTATATTAGGACTTCTTAGACAGGGGCTCATAGCAAATGAAATGGCAAAATCTTAAATGTGTTCATGATCTCTTATGCTGGTTCTGTGTGAGTCCTCTCTCAGACATGCAACGTTTTATTCAATTATATTTTTTCCCCATGGCTAACTGCGATACAGAAAAAATGAAGAAAAAAATTTCACACGCATCAGTAAACACCAGATTTCAAACTTGTGCACTGGGTGACAAGTTAAAATTACTTGCAGCCAAGAAACTGATGAAGGCACAAATAGCTCCAAATTAAATGGTGTGTTTATAGCTACTCTTGTACTTTTGAAGTGACCTTTCAGTTTTGTACAATAGGTGTCTCACTATTGCCATAAATTGAGGTGCACAACAGGACTGTACCTGTTTCATACTTGGCTTGCCATTTTCTTTTGCTGTTTGTGAATGTGGCAGGAGTTCTAGTAATTTTAAGGTGACATTTCTTCCTTGCTCTTCTCCTTCCTTCTCCTTTTCAGAATGTTCAAGTTATTTCTGTGCTGCAAATGTTGTCTGGCTAAAGTTTTAAATTGTATCAAACTTTTTTAGTTCCTTGAAGTCACAAGGGGAAGGAAAAAACCCAGCGCCAAACCTTGCGCTAGTCCTCAGCATTAGAGTGATTAAAAGCACAGATTGCTTTTTGTTTGGTCCATCTTTTGGGTATTGAGCACTAGAGAAGATTTTCAGAAGGATTTCCTTCTGAAATGAAATGTGAGGTGGTATTTTTGTTGAACTTGTTTAAGTGTTTCTGGAAGGGACTTCCTCCCCTCCAGCCCCCTTCTCATCAGTGGATGTACCCTGTTCAGTGGGAGCATTGGTGGCCAAACTTGGGTGTGGGGCTGGGGTGAGACCTGCTATTGGTGTGGGGGCTGTTGGGCTTGCATCCTTCTGTGAATGGTGCTCTTGCTATGAAACTCATGAATTTTAATTTGAATCTACAAGTGTGAGAGAGTAATGGCACAGCATGGTTTGAAGCACATTGAATAGTGTATTGGCTGCCAATTTTGTGGTTTGGGGTTTTGCTGTATTAAAATTGCCCAGTATTTTTAATGTTGTATGAACATCCCCTTTTATGTTCTACCTCAGGACCCAAGTTCCAGGTTGCAGTGTGAGATTATTTTGATGTTTCAGAGCAGTATATCACTACTTTAGGGTGACTGTTTTGCAGCTGCATCACTAGCTGAGATGATGGTTTAAGGGAAACTTTGCAGGCTTCAAGGAAATTTTCTGTTCTCCCTATCACAGTGACGCAGCTCCTGACTTTCCCTGCTTTACTGAAAATGAAACCTTAACAGGGCTGTGTGTGGTTTGGGTTTTCGTTCTCCCTTCCTTGCCTATTTATATGATCAAATGCTGAAATCTGCTCCTACTTGCTTGAGAGGGAGTGAAAACAGCTGAGAAATGCTAGAAAACTAAGACCTGATTCTGTTTTCTGGCCAAATCATGTTTGTTGCTTGATCCATGGTTGCTGTAGTGGTGGGGATGACACCTCCACATGAGGAGCAGTTTGGGGAAGTGGCTTTGTGCTGTAACCTCTGCCTGTGCTTTGTACAAAGCCTGTTGAGAAGAGCATTTCAAGATGTAAAACACTCACTGCAGGCCTGGGTAGGTGGTGGTGTTAGGGAAAGGAGTGTATTTTAAAAGGATTTGGGGGCGAAAACGAAAGCTTTTGATTTTATTGCTAGACAGGAACATCTCTAAAACTTGTTTTGCTTGAAGACTTCACTGGCTTGTATAAATTTAACTGTTATAAAAAAATCCTTAAAATGTTAAGCACTTTTTTCTGAGAGACGCCATTATTGAGCAATTAAAATGTGAGGTAGAACTAAGTGTTTGAACACAAGACACTTATTTTAGCTGCTTTGGTCTACCATAATAATGCAGTTGAGACCTTCAAAGTCTTGACTGCTTTCTCTTGTCCCCTCTCCCTTCCCCAGAGCTCCTCAGGATGGTCAGGCTGACCCTACCAGCTCAACATACCTGAGCCTAGCCGAAACTCTGTTAATCTACACATTCTTGTAAATCCCAAGGGGTTTGTGGCATCTCTGGCATTTATTTGTTCTCTCACTTTGGGGGAAGGGAGAAGACAAAGGACTTGGCTGTGAAGGCAGCCAGCACACTGCCAGGCTTTGCAGTAGCACTTCAAAGTGAATGTTTTGTATAGTAGATAAGTGAAAACTGATGTAAATTTGGGGTGAAGATACAATAAATTTACTGATTCTTACCCTCTCCTCCCAATAAGGAATGAAGAATGTTAATAACCTAAATATTAGAAAATGGTCCATAATTAGATTAATGATAAGTTTAATATTAAAACAAATGTATTTATTAAAATTTATATTCCTTACCTTGAAGTATTGTAACATCATGATGTATTGTCTTGGTGAATTATAAAAAACAAAATAACAGCAAAAAACTCTTAAAGTGTGTAAAGGAGAACCCAGCACAAATACATGGGTTCATCACACCCATTTATAATAGTGAATTAGATACTGAAGGCCTTAAAGCTAAAATAGAAATACTCTTCAAGAAAAGTGGAGGCTTCATGAAATGTAACAGCTGTCAAATGTGTAACAAGCATTTCTGTAACAGTTCTTTGGACTTGAAATGGTTTTGACCTGACATTCCCCCCTCGGCGATCTGTTGGTTTTTTTGAATTCTGTATTTGGTTTTGCCCCTTTTAGTATGACAGATGCTTAAATGTATGACACTGCTATGTATAGTCTATCTTGCAATAATGTTTTCTCTGGGTTTTTTTAAAAACTATTTTCTTTAATTTATCTGCAGGAGTCGGAAGCTTCAGATCAGGAATATCCCGCCTCACTTGCAGTGGGAGGTAGGAAGTTACTTTAAAAAAAAAATTATTTTTGCTTAAAAACTATGCTTCTGTTTCTCTCTTTATCCACAGGACTTTTCCCCTTCCCCCACCTTTCACTTGCTTTGCACACACCACCCATTCTGTTCTGGGGAAAAATCCTTTGGAAGGGGGAACAATAGAGCCTTCTAAGCAATTCAGATAACTGCCTTCATTTCTGTTTTCCAAGTTAACCATAAAAAATGTTGAAATGGATTCCTTGGTGAATGCCAACTTCCTGATGCAGACACTCTTTGACTGAAAACTCATCCATTTTGGACCTTGCTGGTGTTTGGTGTATGAGTTCAGCAAACTTAATAAAAGTTCTTATTTAAATACTTGGTCAAAAACCTTTACAGAAGCAGATCTTTAGTTCTGGTCCTTTTTTGCATGTGGGGCTTTTTGGGGGCTTTTGTTTTCCTTGCTCCTCTGTATTGGTGGCATTATGGCAAATTGTTTGTTCACAGTATTCTGATTATTGGCTCTCACCAGTATAATATGTACTTGTTATTTACACTCCACAAATAGTGTTCTAATTTTTGCAGTAGATTGCCAACTGTGAGAACGGATAAGTTTTCTTTGCTGTTTTTCTGCCTAGTATATATTTAAAATGTTTTTTCATGTTTTATTAGTGTTAAGTCATCCTCTTGCCTGAGGGAATGTAGGGGGTGGTGGTTTTGGGGATAAAGCTCCGGTAGCATTGTTCTCCAGTGGGTTTGGTCTGCTGCCTTCATCTGACTTTCCATCTGCAGCTACTTCTTTGTTTGCTCTGCCTGATTGCCTCCTAGCTTTGAAGGAAAATGGAGGCATTGGTCTGTTGAATCAAGGCTGTCACCCACAGGGTCTCTGTCAGGTATCACACCACCTCTCATTGCTCCAATCTCCTTTTCTGGTGCCAGCTGTCCACATGAGCTTTTCCTCTGCACTTCCCAAGCCTTGCATACCCCTCAGCTTAAGAGTATCCACTTGATATCTCTTATTTCAATTTCATAACTGCTTTTTTATGTCAAACTTCTGGGAAGCATAGTAATAGAAATGGTTGAGGCTGACTAATTTGAAGATTAACTTATTTTTTGGTACAAAATTCCTCTGAGGATTTTGTGTAGGAATAGTAAGTATCAGAGCAGAGGCATTCAACTCAGATGTGAATAAAGAGATGTTTAAGAGAAGTGCTGTTGAGCAGAATACTTAAAAATGCTTCTACCTGCTCATGACTCCTTACCCATGATATACAAGCAGTATTAGCTGTGTATGTATCTACCCTGCTTCCCATCTGATTTCTGACTTAAATGATCCCTCTTCTCCATTGTTGCAGTTTCTGTCATGACATCTGCTCTCAGATATTTTCTCAGCCTATCTTTTTAAAAACACTTTGTCTTCCTAAAGAGCCCAAGGAAGAGTCAAAATCATCCCTGTTAAAATCATCTCAGCATTGCCCACATGCTCTAAAGTTACTTTTTCAGTCCTGACTCTTTAAGCACAGAACTTATAGACCCAAAAGTTTCTACAATATTTTTTTTGCATTCTCTTGCAACATCAGGGTTGCCTGGCAAGTACAGTTCGTCCCCTAACTTTCTAAAGTGTTTCTTTGTAAGTGTTGGTGGTCTGGCACCTCTGCACTTAAGCAGGTAAGCTTTGTCTGTCCTTAAAACAGTGCTGATAAAGTACAGTGACTGGTGATTAAATTAATCAGGAAATTGTCTTATGTCAGTTTACCTTGGGTTCTGATATCTTTTTTTTTGGTGTTAAAATCCTTGACAAAATTTCCTTTGAACTCTGTAAGAAGGTTTTTGATGATTCCCCCTTAAAACAAGTCTTTCTTAGTGGGGAGAGTAGAAATGTATGTGTTCAGAGAGGTATTTATAGTGAAGCAATGTTCCTGCAGAATATTTTCTGAGTGGATGGTATGTGAGTGTGCATGTGTAGCAGCTGGAGTGATTTTACTTAGATTGTGTTTTATAGTCCCTCTGTGCCAATTCTCTTGCCTCATCACCCCTTTGTTAATTGCTTGAATCAAGACTGACTTCTAATAGGTGTGAAATCCTTAAAACCAGAGCAAAAGAACTGATGAAAGAGGTCTCTAGGTTAGTTAGTCCAGCCCTCATGTATGTTCCATATTGAAATACAAAACACACTTTGTACTCTGCAACACCTTTCCTTTTTCTGTGACATAGGATATGTGAAAAGAACAGCAGATTTATGTTCTTGTGAACAGTTTTTCCCCTGGTATAGCCATTATTCAGAAGGCTACAGTGCCATTCTTTGCAAAAGCTCTAGTAACTGTCTTGTTTTAAATTTTTTTCTTTATAAAAACAAGCTCTTTATAAAAAGCCCATGGGAATGCCCCTAGAAATCAGTGATTCTCAGCTGTTCTTGTTGCCAGGATGTCACACAGTGGTACCTGTGTGCCTTGGGCCATGTGTACCTGGGACCAGCGAGGACCTCTGTGCACAGAGATGGCCCTTGGCTCACAACAAAACACCCACAGGGGCCTCTTAAAAGGAGGGCATCTCTAACATTCTTAAATACAGCTCGTCTGAAGCAGAGTTTGGTAGCAGCTCCCACTTCTGGTCACCATGGATGAGTTTTGCCTCCTGGTTTCCAAAACCAGAAAATTTTTCAGGAAATATTGAAGGTTAATTTGAAGTGAGAGTGTTTTGAGATCCATCACCTGAGGAAGGTGCCCCACTGTTGAGACAGGTCCTTTGTTGTCCATGTAGGTAGAAGCTGTCATTTGAGATTAGTGAACTGCTGGAGTAAATCTGCTTCTAGTGAAAACCTAGAAACCGTTCCACTGATCTTTCTAAGAGATATGCATGTCTATTTAGTAAAATTTAGTGCCTTTAGTAGAAGAGAGAAAACACTGAACTTTAGTGATAAGGAAATTTTGACTTCCCCTTGGACGTAACTGTGTGTCCCAAAAACTCCTGGTAAACACTTGGCCCACAGCTATTCCATATTGATTAGGAAACAGTGGGTATAAATGGCCACAGAGAAACAGGCATTTATTAGCAAGACTTGTCAGGAATGAAGTCTTGAAATTCAGAGTAGCTATTTGCCTCTTTTGACAAAAATATTCCAACTAGTGTACTTCTTCATGGAGGTTGACATTTCTGATTAAAATACTGACTCTTAAAACCAGCCACAGCAATTGGGCTCGTTTCCTCTATTTTATGTAAGACTTCACTTATGCACTTATCAGACCATCATGGTATAAGCAAAAAAGGTAAGATAACCCTTTTAGACCATACTCAGAGCTAAGTGGTGGAGAAATGGGCAGATAATGAACTGCTATAATCTGCTGAGTTACTACTTTGAAGCAAAACCATAAGGTTGCTATCCTGAAGAGCTCACTTGAAAAGTGCAGCTGTAAAAGATAAAATTCTAATTTATTCCAAGTCATTCAAGGTTAAGTTTGTACAAAACTTGTCTGGTAATTAATTTGAACTTGACAAGATTTTTGGCAAGGTTCTGTAGGTTTCTCTATGTGTGGGTTGGGTACTCTTGTGCTCCTTGCCCAGATAGGAGAAACTGGAGGTGGAAGAGAGACAGCATCTCTGTATGAGCTAAGAAAATTTAGAAGTTGCCTTAGACTGCAGTTGAAAGCTGGACTGATAGAGGATTAGCCAGGGTCAAGTTTTCTACTCATCCCTGAGTTCACTTGCATCTTGCCCCTACCCTCACTGGGCTGTCTCTGAGGATTCTGGATCAGGGACTGGTTCCATAGGTCCATCATAAATTCTGCATGCATAATCTTCCTTTTCTGCTGCTTGCACATAATTTGGCTATAGAGGTTATTGCAACCATAATTTGTAATTTGGAGAACTCGTGCATGATCAGATCTTATTGTTTAAATAAATAATTTTATCTTGTTGCAAAGTCGGTTTTGTGAAGCAAACTCTCAAACAGTTAGTGCATATTTTTTAGCGGTAGTATGTGGGTAGTAGCAGTGTAATGTGTAGTGGTAGTATTCTTCCCCTTTTCTGTCCTCACTCTTGAAATACAGAGCCCAGACTGATGGTAAGAATCATGACCAGTGAAGGATTTGGAAAACCCTTGTTTCCTATTCTTCACATATACCAGTCTTTTCTTACTAATTGGAAACAAGTACCCTGGCTCTGCTGTTGCTGCAGAAAAGTAAATAGATCTTTTCTTACTGTAACTTTCCTGAACTGCAGTCTGTAGCTGATTCGACTCCTAATTTATAATGGCAAGTACTCTCTCTCTCTTAGCAAGTGTGTATTCAGCACTGGAGGTGTATTTGCAAGACTAAATTATAGACCCTCTGGAAGGAGATATAGGTATGGTGATTTAAAACTGAAGTACCTAGAGTGTTTCTGGTGTAACACAATGGGGATTTGAGTAGAGTTCTGAGAAGGAACTCTGCAATGCCAACCCCTTTTATTTCTCTTTCTTTTAAAACATTTTAAAACTAGCATCTACGTGTGTAGAAGATGCTTAGAGAGATTTTCTCTCCAAATATTTTTTTCCATGTTTAGTGAATAAAACACTAGAGAACAGACTTTCAGGACACAGATGGTGCCAGAAATGGCACTTGCTGGCTCAGCAGGAAGGTAGCTGTTGAAGAGTTCCCACTTATCTTCTGTGGGCTTATTTCCTTATCGGTTTGGATGGAGCAGATAAACAGATAGTGTTGATGAACTTGGTAACAAAAAAGGTAGACTAAAAGCCGAGCCTGTGAAGTGTGAACCTGTTGAGTTAGCAAAGAAAGCAAAAAAAAAAAAAAAAAAAAAAAATGCTGTGAATGTGTATTCCTAGCTTTGCTGTGAGACTTGCAGGTTGCTTTTGGGGACAGAAATCTGTGGGAAGAAAGGTCTGATTTAGCTCTTCTGAAAGCAAAATAATGTTACTAAACAGAGTTTGCTTTTCCTCACTTTTTTCATGGAAATGAAAAATGAAGTCTCATAGTTATGTTGAGACCTCCAATGTTGCAGATTCTCCAAGCAGAAGTAGTAATGGAAAAGGATTTCTAGAGCTGCAAAGTGAGTCCGGGTTCTGCATCGAGATTTCTGACCAAGCAAGGAAGGGTGGAGAGGTCTAAAACCTATCTGCACATTTTGTAAGACATCTTTGAGTATCATTAAAAGAATAGAGGCTGATTCTCACTGGACAAATGGTTGTAAGTCTTACAGTGCACTGAGTAATTGTCCTGAGGATCTGTAGTAGCTTGTATCACTGCTTTGAATAAAGCACCTAAGCTCTGTGGGGTGCATTAATTGTTCTTCAGAGATGCAGTGTAAAAACTAATTTTGATTAAGGGTACCTACTTAAGATGCAGGATGTGAAGAGGATGGGTGTGGATCTTGTGGGTTTTTGGAAAAGAAAACCAATGAAACTATAGCAATTAAGAGTGAGTTATGATAATATAAAGCAGATATTTATCATAAAACCAAGACATAAATAGGAGATGCAGGAATGAGCTGTAAGTAAAATGAAAAGAACCCTAGAAGTAAGGTGACTCAACAGTAAAGATGTATACAATATATCAAAATAGGGCTTCTCACCTCAAGCTTCCTCTAAGAATCCTAACTTGATGTACTGCTATAAAAATAACGTTTAGCTATAAAACGCTAGCAGAAAGCTAAGCATGCACAAATCTGCTGCTGCCTGCTAGGTCTGGGAATCTCTGGTAGGGGTCTTTGAGAAGCAAACAGAAAACAGTGTGCTACATCAGGCACTAAGCTGTATTTCTTGTCAATTTGTACTTGTCCTACTCAGCAGGTGAATGAAGAACATGTTATTCTGCTCTCTGCAGCAGTCTTTTACATATTGGAAGAACTATGATGCTTTGGGAGGGTTAAGGAGGGAGTTTAAGTTCTTTCAACTTCTTCTCAAGACTCTTATTTCTAGGCTATTGATGTGAAGTCTCTTACCTGAGAATGTCCCATGAGGCTTCTCCAGAGTAATTTCTGTAGTTTAGGATTGCTTTGGCTCTTGGCCCCAGGTATATTGTCACTCAATTTCAGCTTTGTGCTGTCTTCAAATTTAGTGAGCAGGAACCTGATGCAACACTAGATGGTGTATTCCCTGCAAACCCTGTGAAATGGAGCTTTTAGTTTGACAGTAGGCTGGTAGTGACTGATAACTGACAGGGATCCCAAGGTCGGCCTCTCACCTGCTGTTGCACTGTTGTCAGAGTTTGCTTTATGAGCTTGTTGTAGGGACAGTGCCAAAAGCCTTTGGAAGGGAGATTCCCTTCCTTTCCCCAATTAATTCTGTTATAATGAGAAACTGGAGAGATTTATCAAGAACTATGTGCATCAAACAAAATTCGAATCTTGATCACAAGCTTAATTTGATTTCTAACTACAGGATAGAGGGCAGAGTAGCTTCTGGGGCAATGCAGAACCTCAGAAAGGCACTCCTTCCTCCTTGGCTTGGATCTATACCCAGGGGAGCATGGGGGGCTGCCTTTGCTCCTCTTCTGACAAGAAGAAGAGAGGGTGATCATCTTTCCTTTCTTATCTGACCTGGGACATGCACACTGAATTAACTGTTTTTCCTGATCCGCATATATTTCCCATTATCTGGCTGGGCTTAGCTGCAGGTGAGGCAATCTGATATACAAAAGTGACCATGGCAGACCACCCAGTTTTCCCTTCAAATGACATGTTGGGATTTTAATTGCCTGGCTTAATCATATAGGGTGATATTTGCAGCTATATGTGAGGTAATCAACACCAGTTGCAGATGCTTAAAATACAGTGAGGGAGTGGAGGTCCTGGGATAAATATGCAGTTAGCATATTTCTCACTTAGATTGATTTATTCATACAAATATGTTGGTTACAGCACTGCTGACAATTGTCATACAATTGTTATAAACAAAGGGAAAAGTCCTATGAGGAAAGTTAATTTTCTTTGAGATTTGGGCTTCAGCATTTTTTCATTTAAATCAGAGGCCTCCTAAAAACAGTTGATAGTGGTACTTTTATTAAACTTCTGCTCCTCTGTAAGACTTAATGTCTTAGAAGTCCCTAATGAAGGTATTTTGTTGTTCTTCTGTTATAATTGTAGGCTTAGAAAAGTCACATTGCATTAGCTAACACAAAGGTTTCTCCAGGAAACTTGTATTGTAGTAGCTTAAGTAGTGAGCAGGGAAATTGGAGGTGAGGTCAGGGCTCTGTTGCACTAAGAACCTAGAAGATATAGAAGGTAGTCTTCCAACCAGAAGAACTAGACCTAGTGTTAAGACTATTTCAGAGAAGTAGTACTGTTTCAGAGAAATTGGAAGACTCATGGGACCAGAGCTGGTTGACTGACCTAATTCAGAGGTGTGCAAGTTGCTCTTCTTACTCCAGGTGGCCCAGGTAATTAAGCCAAGAGAAGAGGAAGTAGAAGATTTTGGGCTGTGCTGCAGGAAATGTGGTGTTGGGTGGATGTTCAGGAAGCCACAGGACTCACAGGGCAGAGGCAAGTAATGTGGCTGAGCTAGTTTTAAACTGTGCTGTGAGGCGTCTCAGCTTTTTGACCATGATCTTGAGACAGCTGAGTAGGAAATTGCAGTGACTTCAGAGCAAAGTTTGTGAGATGCTGAGGAGGGGACAAGGAGTGGAGAAAAGCTTTCACTTGGACCCGAGACTTTTAAGCTGGGCTGCACAACTCTGTGATTTAGTGAGTTGTCTACTCACTCTGTTTTAAGAGTGTAAGCTGCTTTTGGTTGTGATGGGCTCTAATTGTCAAAACACAGCAAACTGGTGAGTTTTAAGTGTTAAATTCCAGCTAATATGTGCATAATGTTTGTCTTTTGAGACTGCTTTTATAGCCTGTTCTTACTAGTCTTACTTCCCTTTCAGAATTCAATGCTAGAAATAGCCAAGTGAATGGTATAGAAAAAGGAAGAAATGTTTCAGTGCAACTGTTTGACCAAAAACTCTCCCCCCATCCAAATTTGCTCCATTGTTCTGTGACTGAAATGAGAGAGTCTGTTCTCATTACTGATTTTTAGTCTTCTGTGATAAAGGAAATCACAACTTGTAATCTCTCAAATTTTCAGAAGTGTTCTAATACCTAAAACAGCTGCTAGTGTGCAAGAATTTTGGCATTGTCTCCACAGGGTTGCTTGGCACTGTTAAAACAATGTGTTGCTCACAAGCCTAGAATAATAGTTTCTTGTTTACCCTGTCACTAACAGTGACTCCATAGCTTGAGAAATCTTAACAGACATACAAAATTTTCTTGGTACAAAACTTTTTGGGAAACCAGCCACCAATCCTTCCTTTTTATTTGCATTTCTAGAAAGGTGTCAGTGAAGACCTTTGTTCAAGGACTCGGTTGTTAAGGTGTTGCACTCCTTAACTATAATTTCTACTTAAGAAGTCACTTTAATCATGATGCAACCACTTTATCCAGCATTGTGACATGTTTATTATGAGACTTACAAAACCATTCAGGTTCAAAGGGTCTCAGGAGGTCTATAGCCCAACTTTCTGCTCAAATCAACACTCTGTATTGAATTCAAGCCGTGTTGCTTAAGGTTTTGTCCCCTCTAGGAGATCTCTAGAAATGTAACCTCTCTGAGTGACCAGTGCAAAGGATTATCCTGTTGGTGAGAATTGTTTTCCTTATACCTAGTGAGGACAACTGTTGTTCCAACTGAACTGTTGTTCTCCTGCTCTCCCACCCCGCACCTCTGTGGAGAGCTTGGGTCTATCTTCTCAGTGAGCTCTGGGGCAGGCTGCTGCTGTGCTCTCCCCAAAGCTGTCCATTGCTTGGTGAAAAGGGCAGGTTCTGAAGCTTGCAATCTCAGAGAAAAAGTCCTAAAGTGTGTTTTTGGTATACAAAGTAATATACTTTTTTAATAAGAAAAAATTTACTTATCCTTGTCAAAGCTATTGACATAGTTTTTCTTTGTCTTTCTCATGGAAATTTACTGTCTCCTAATTAATTATTCATGATGCCTGGTATCCAAATCTTCCTTAGTTTTCTGTCAAATAAGGAACCAGTAGTTCCTACTGGTGTTGCATCTTCTGCTGAGGTGATGGCTTTAGATGCTGAGAGTGCAGCCCAAAAACTCCTGAAGAAATTAGACATCCATGCCTTCTGGTATGAAGCTGCTGGTAAAGCTACATGCTTTTATAAACAAAACCACCCTTCAAATATTGTAAAATTGGTGTGATTAAGAAAGTAGTTATTTCTGTTCTGCTCTTAGGGAAGTTCTAAACTAATTTCAGTTACCTGCCTTGAAAGAAGAGGCCACTAGCAGAGATTGTTGTTGCTTTCAGACTTAGCTACTGTATAATTTGAAAAAGAATTGAAGGAAATGTATGAAAGTGTTGTTCCTCAGGCAGTAGTACAAGAAACTTTGAGCTCTTGTTCATAGTAGCCAAAGGAATAGAAAAATGTTAACTTCAAGTGACCTCAATGATTCTTAATCCACTCTACTCAGTTTATGCATAAAGAATAGGAAATCAGCAACACTGGGTCAGAAGAGAGGTTAACCCACCTTTGCTGTGCCTTGGGACAGGTACAAGGGCAAGGATATAGTGATGGTTCACCAGAGCAGTCTACTGGTTTTTGGCATTTTGCAGCCCTGAAGCCTACTGACCTAAAACCAGAGAGTTTGTGTTTGAGAAATTAATCCAGATTTTCTGGCAAGCATGTTGTTGAGCCATGCAAACTCCTGACATCTGCAATACACTGCAGTGAAGCGGATTCCTAGGGCATGTTGAAGGAAGAGCCATCCCATTTCACATGCTTTGAACTTCCACCTATTTCCCAGTTCCTGTATTGGAAGGAAGAGTGAATGGAAATGTCTCTGTGTTAACTTTTTCTCCTTTATTTTCCTTACTGTTTTATCAGCCTTTATTTCTCAACCCTTTATTTTTCATGCTGAAGAGGTAGAGCCTGCTTAGCTGTTTTTTGGAAGCCGTTTCCCATTCTTTGATTATCTTTGTCCATTCTTGGAATTTTTTTATTGATTTGGAACTGAGAAACTAAATCTGTGCATTATTAATTTTAGGTTATTTCACTTTATGAAGGTAGTTGCTGTCAGACACCTCTGTGTGTGTGTTAGGCTTTGCTCCTTTAAATAACAACAAACCCCTTCCCCCCGCCAGACCAACCAACCAATAAAAACCTGCAGTAAAACCTGTAGAAAGCTAATAAGTGGAATGGGACTTGCTTCTTGCATCTCAAGAGATTAGCAGACTTTTCTTTTTTATGGTGGCCATGGCAAAAATTGACATTATCAGGCAGTAGTGCAGATCCTCCTCTGGGCACGCTGCTGGTTGCCAGGAAATGTTACATTTGAATCATATGTGTACCACATGTTGACCTAACTTTATGCAACTGACTCTTTTGTGGAGGGAGGGAAACAAAATGTGATTATTTCCAAGGGTCTGGCTGGTTCCAGTCCTATTGATGCTATAATGCAATGGTAGTCAGCACATCTCTCTCTGCTCATAGTTTTGCTTAGGCATGTGGGATTTTTGTCTTGTTTGCTAGCCAAGTAGAAACTGGCTCTTGGGCTGTCTCTCCAATGACCAAGTCTGTTGTGGGGCTGCTCCTGACACAAAACTATTTCACTGCTACTTGTACAAGTTACACTGCTGGATGGCCTCTGTGCTCCCTCCCACAGTCAGTTTTGGTTGTAGCCTTGAAGTTGACCATTCAAGACCGAGGCCCCATCTGTATCCCTTCTTGCAGCTCCTATTTGCTTTCATCCAGTGCTACAAGAAAATCTTGTGTTATTTCTTGGATGAGGGGGATAAAGGAAGAAAGTGAGCTCGGCTGCAGAATCTCCTGCAGAAGAAAAAAGGAGACCTACAACTGAGGCAAGCAGTGAAGCTGCTGTATCAAGCACAGGAAAATGTCAAGAGGCTTACAGGAAGGCAAATACCAACACAACCTGCAGCTGCACAATGCCATTTCACCAGCAGCTAGTGTCACTCCAGGAGCTGGGTGATTTGGGTACTGGCTGCTGAGACCTTCAAAACTTGCAATGAGGACATGAAGCATAGGTAGGAGGTCTTTAAGATGTAGGTGAACACCAACAGAGCCAAATCTGCTGAGCAGGGGGAAGAGAGGTAAAGGTCTGTTAATTTTGTGTTATTCTGAAGCCTGAAGCTCCCTCTGATCCTGTGTCCCAAATTGGTAGCCAAGTACATGTGGGTAGGGAGGGAAGGGAATGTAACTTGAATTAGCTCCCTTATTTTCAGACATTGAGTGTTGTGGCAATCAAAAAGGGGGGATGTGACTAAAAGCCATCAAAACCACTTCCAAGCACATGCCTTTTAGTGAAGCAAATGAGCAGGATTTTTAGAATATAATGCAAACAGGAAATCACTCTGAAAACTGTAGCCCACCATTAACTTGCTGGGGGAAGGGAAGACGGATTAAAACTATCCTTGCAAACAGCTGCTTTGTTATAAAACCTAATAGGGGATTGAATGCATGTGTAAGAAATGAATCCAAATCAACACCTTTTATTGGGTGCTGGGTTTTTTTTTTGTTGCTCTTAGTAATAAAATCAGGCTGCTGTTATGTGAGTAGTAGATAGCTGCTCATGCAACAATTTCACTTATTTGTTCACATAGTTCCTTTACTGGACTTATAGTTGCCCAGTGTGAGCAGCAGCTAGGAGGCCAACCTCAACTATGTACTTTGAAGTGGAGGAGTTATAATGATGTGCCAGTGGCTTCTAGGAAGGTGTTGCTCAGCCCTTTGCATGGGATTTATGATTAAACCTGTAGCCTTCATGATTTCATATAGCAGCTATTGCCCTTTTGGATGTGGTTATTAATCTGCTGCCCATTAGTATGTGCTAGTGTCATTGTGGAGATTCAGCAAAGTTTTGGCCTGGGCAAGTCTTACATCCTTCTCTGCCCTTGTTTCCTTTTCTTGGCATGTTGTTTTCTGGTATCTCTGCTTTTCTCTCCAAATCTATAGAAATTTACAGGAACCATCCATGCAAGCCTATAGTAAAGTGATGTGTATTGCATCCCAACTACAGGAATAGTTTTGTTTCTTCTTTTTAGGTACAGGACTCATGTGGACCTGCAGCATTCTCACAGGCAGTATGAGATCAGCTCATTATCCCTAACTTTATGATTTGTAGGTACTGGTTTTTGCAGCCCTAATTGTTGCTGTCACAAGCTGGGATGACTTTAGTACTTTAGTGACTGCAACCTTATAGACTTGCTTGTTGCTATTTAATTTCAGCCTCTTGCTAATGTTCAGTAATTAGCATGTGTCTAATCCATCAGCAGTCTGGGTTTCATACCCAGGAAGTAATCTGTTCCTGGTGGCATCCCATTTTTTCCAAACATGTAGTGGAAGAAACAGCACAGTGGTGGGAATATTTGGAAACATGGCTTTGTGTCTGGGACTGCAGTGGGAGTGTGCAGAGGGGATTCATGATAGATCAATGATTGGGACTCTCCCAGCTGTACAATCTTCTATGAATTGTGATGGACTTTGAACACCTTAAGCCTATGCAGGTGGCTGTATAAAAGGTATGAATGTTTTGGATATGTAGTATACACACTAAAGCCAGCCTTTAAGTATCTGAGCTCACTGGCTGTAGAATTAATTCTGGGATCTAGGAGGAGGGTGAAAGGACTACGAAATATATCAGAAGAGAACATAATCTTTTGCCAGCTCAGCAGCTGTGAGGAATAAAAAAAATCAGGTGTTGCTAACTAATGTTAGAGACAAGTGCTTTTGACTTCCACCACTTTGCTACATAACAGTTTCTAGTCTAAGCCAATGTCTTGTGGTCCCTCTGGACCTTATGAAAATGCACATGCTGCTGACCCTTTTGGATGGCCACATGTTCTAAAAGTAACTTCTGCCTTTGTAAAACAAATAGAACTCTCAAAGTGGTGTCCTCACCTGACTAATGGAATATCTTAACTTGCTTCAACATGGAAGTGTGGGTTTGTTTCCAAAATAGATATAAGCTATGCAATGCTTTGTTTCAGCTTGCCAAAGTGATCTTGCAGCTTCCCTGGGATGCATGAGGCATTGATGTGCTTGCAACTGCCCTGTGTGCCTTCCTGTTTAAAGTCTGCAGGCAATCACCTCCTCCATCCTTTTGGAATGTTACTGTCTGCAAAGCAAAGACAGGAACAACTTATTTTGTTCTTGCAGTAGGAATACTTGATTTTCTGAGATTATGTATGTCAACAGCTCCAACTAATTTGCCATAACCAACCTGTTTTTTGGTCACCCTTGTGTTCCATTGTTCATGTTTCCATGGAGTGGCTGTTGATTTCTCCACCATTTAGACAGTGAAGAAATGCACCTCACAGAGGTGAGGCAAGAATGGGTCATTGGGACTGTAAGGGGTGTTAGAGTTGCAGCCTCCAGCATCCTGGGATTACACTGGCTACTCTGCATTGATCCCGATTCTTCTGCTGGCATTATCTTCTGAGCTTTGTGGGATTAAAAGCACTGCCTCCTACATGTGATTTGTAAGATGTCTTTCTGCTTGGCAAGGAAGGTGCAATGATGTCTTTTGCTTGCATTTTTGTTGCAATGAGACCAGCTGTTTTAGTAGCTGATGGGAGCTTCCCAAATGCAGGGGAGACCTGACCTTGAGATTAAGGAGCAAACTCATCAGGTCTGTTTGGTCGTATGACCTTTGCTGTGCTGGGGTGATTGCAAACTGGAAAATCTCTCCCTTAAAAATATTTTAAATAAACATGAACACCACCAGATCAAATATGTAACTGAAAAGAACACAAAGCTTCTGAGTTGCAGCAGAATTTGACACTTTCAGAGAAGCAGGTGGTACAGGTTGTGTGAAAAGGTGGAGTTGGAAGTAAAGTAATATATATTGTTTTCTGTACTGACTCAAAAAAACCCCATCATATCTGAGTATGTTGTAGACTATCCTGTAACTAGTAGAGTGAAAAATCTTCATGGTGCAGTGGCATTTGACAGATTTTGTCTTTAGATTCCTAGTTTTAGTGGAAGTAAGTACAACCAGAAATTATCAACAGCTGTTCCAGCAGAACTTTGACTATTTTCTACTTTGTCTGTGGTAAGAAAATATGATCTTTCCTGCTTCTTATATCTAACCAAGTTCATGTGATTGGGCTTGGGACAGAAGAAATTTCCATTTTACAAGAGAAAAAGTTGCCTTCAGTCTGAATGGGAAATTTTCAATGAATAATGCTAAAAAAAGCATAAGAGCAGATACTGCTGACTTCTGCCAGAGAGATCAGTGTTGGGGGGAAGACCCTAAAAAGCCCTACTGACTTCTGAAGCATGTTGACTTGGTTCACTGTCTCTTCTTTGGGTCATGGCAAAACCTTCTTAGTTGTAAAAGTTAAGAGTTTGAAGATTTTTTTTTTTAATGTGGAAAAAGAAATACTTCTCAAGAGTGTTTATCTTTTGTCATCTAATTAGGGCAGATAAAGGTACACACTTCCTTTCACAGGAGTTTTCTCTCATTCAGGCAATGGTAAATTTACAATCAAGTGAAGGATCATTTGAATACTAAGTTTCAGGACATTGATATCATCACATTCAATTTGTGTCTAGGAAGTTAATTATAGATATTGAATATTAGTTCTGCTTTCCTTTTTGACATCTTAAACTTGGCAAAAGAAAAATGTAGATTATAAAAAGGTTGAAAATTAAAGTCTCTAGCTGAGTTCTAACATCTCATGCACAGTTACTTAAACTTTAAAAAAATACTTTTAAATAGATCTTCCCAGACTGTTAGGCTGATGCCAGATGAACAGTTTTGGGGTATTTCTATAAATCAGCAAAGGAAAATTTTACCATGAGCTGAATCCCAATTTTTGTCTGCAAAGAAGAAAAGTTAAAAAATAAAACCCAAATAATCCAACAACAACCACAACCCCAGCCCTTTCTCTGTTTGCATTTAAAACCCACTAATAAGCATTTTCATAACCTTACCTGAAAAAAACCCCACTGTAGTTGTCCATGAATTACTCTCTCATTTGAAGTCACAGTCTTCCTCCTTGCAAAGTATTTGCTTTTCACCACTTTGGTTTCTTTCTCCGGGTTGAGTAAAAGGTGAGCTATAAAAAATAAGCTTCTGTTATCTTACCTGCTTGGTAACCCTTCTGATGCTGGTGCTAGCAGGGAAGTGTAGGTGCTGTGAGCCATCCTGGTGTATTTTTTCAGCAGGCAGTTTACTCAATGGCTTTGTAGCCTTGCAGAGTATTGGGTGAGGCTTCATACCTGGAGACTTACTGCCCCAAAAGGAGACTCCTAGCCTGTGAGCCAAGGGTCTTGTCCTTTCTGTCACATAACAGTGCTCTGCAATTCCCTTTTTCTTTCATTTCAACTAACTGTTGGAGGAAGTTGCTTTTTATTTTCTTGACTCCCACCTCCTGGTCCTCCATGCTCTAACCACAGCAGCTCATGGTAGCATCCTTATGCTGTATTCCATGGGTGCTAGAGGGCCTCCTGGGATTTGTAGGACACACAGCTTTCCTGGGCCTTTTGCTTCCCTCAAACATCAGGTCAGGGTGGGGACAGAGGGCATTTTATCCTCCTTGCCAGGGACCAGTGCCTGGTTACATTGGTATGGAGAAGGTCTTTTATGAGCTTAAGCTAAAGAATTTTGAATCTCTGTATGTGGATTTTTTTCCAGTTTTTGTGTTGTCCTGGTGCTGAAGATGTCATTGTTTCCAAATCATTTGATAGCCAAAATTTGGAGGATACAGAGATGATTAGTATTCCAGCAGTGCTTGAAGATAACCAATGTGAAGGGGCAGGAAATCTTAAACCTATTCTTTTTGGGGAGTATGAGGAATAAGTAGTTGGAATTATATAGCTGTGAGTATTTCTTTCACCAAATTAAGTAGGTTTTCAGATCCCTTTTTTTATCTTGTTCTAGTGAGAAAATTAAAATTGTAGAATCACTACAGTTGTTTGGAGGCATAAGAAATACCTGGTGGGTGTTGTGGCAAACATTACTTTAGAACTAATAGATTGCTTCAACACTTGCAACTTCATGGATGCTTTCTATGAATTCTGTCTAAAATATCTGCTTCGATTTAATTTTAAGGAAAACTGGAATTAATTTTCTAAATTAAAAAAAATCATCTGTATAACCAGAACTGCCAGGAAGTTTTATATTGTGCTAGCTCAAGGAGGTATTCTTAATATAAAGCCTTCATATTCTGTGGTAGCCCATAACAGGAATCTTTGCACCTTTGATAAATGTCAGCATATGCATCAGGCTCTCACATGATCCTAAAGTAGAGATTTAATTTTGTGGCTATCTTGTGTATAAAGCTGTAACCCATAGAATAATCAGCTTCCTTCAGTTGCTCATGATCATTATGAATACAAAAATCTGCCAAATGACATATACAGGAGGGAAATGACCATAAGTGAGCTTAGACCTCCTAATTCCCTGTTCTTTGCTTTCAAGTCATAGTCTGCTAGGGGCTTAGAAGAATATTTGTTGAATTTGGGAAAGACAGGTATAAATATTATCAGCACAGCAAATGTTTCATACAGAACTGGTTGTGGATTATGTTGTTTTGCAAACCGCTTCTGGAACCAAGTTCTAGAGGTATTAGTTTGCAGTTCTGCACACTGACTTTCTCTTCAAAAATGTCTGAATAACACTTTCTTGTTCACACTTTTTAAGGTTTCCCTCACCTTGTTGAGTTCATGAAACTGCTTTTTTCACCTCACTGCTTGTGTTGCTTAACTACCGATCATCTGATTGTAACTAATTTCTAGTGATCATTGTTATGTGATGCTTGTGTTTTAACTTGCCGAGGTGTGATGGTCACCTGAAGCAGTGGTAATTATTGTGCCAGGGTGCATTAACTTCTCCTTTATTTTTGCTAGCATTTCAATTCATATCATCATTGCCTCTTGCATGCATTTGTAGCTCTGGCATATCTGGCAGAATATCTTGTAGAAGCGTTGCCTTTCATTTCCCTTGGAGAGAGATCCAGATGTAGCAATGCTGTCTAAGGAAATCCTGCTGCTTGACTCCAGCTGCAGTCATAAGGGGTCATGAACATGGTCTTTGCTCTTTCCTGCAGTCCCATGCTATTGTAGCTGTTGTCTCCTCTGTTGTGTATCTGTCAAATTTATTAATCAGCCGAGCCTTTCACAATCTATAAGAGAGAAGATCTTTACTCCAGGAAGCAAGCAAACAGAAGATTAGAGAGAAATGTGGGAAATTAAAAGTCATAGCTTCTTCCTTTCTGTTTTCTTGTGACATAAAATGTAGAGAATAGCTTTGGAATGTATCTGAATGTTAAATTTGTTTCTTATTTCTAATAGCTATTTCATCAAACTGTTCACTGAGTAATGTGAGAACACTGAACACGAACATTGAACATTTGGGTGTGCTATCACCCAAAATACAGAACCCAGAGGGTGATACTGACTCTGTTGGATGCAGGTGCCATGATGCATACCACTTGCACTGGAAGTGGCATGCTCCGCATTAGAGTCTGTTTTGGGATCATCAGAGGCATTTGAATGAGCAGGGCGCTTGCTCTTTCATGTGCGTCCTGCATAATTCACTGATTTAGTGAAATTGGAGTCTGGATGTGTGGATGGAAGTCCACCATAAGCAAAGGTACTTGTCATTTGTATTTTCTAGTTTGGTTTAGGGGAAGAATACAGGCTTTAAAAAATATTCCTGAAGTGTGTTATGCACTGTTTCCTCTTGTTCATGACGAGTCCACTTTGTGTTGTACAGTTCTTCACAGGTCTACTTACAGTTCCTGGGGGACATCTGTGCTGCTCACTTTGTAACCTGTGACACCTCATTACATAGTTTGTCCCCACCACCCTCTCCTGCTTTCTCTGGGCTGTGCCTCAGCCAGTGGGGCTTGCCAGGGTGTGGAGAGGCACTTTCCATGGTGCAGGAGTCCTCTGGGTGGGTCTTGCCGAGCGCAGCCCTTCCCAACCCAGGCAGGCTCCCTGGTTTGGCTGAGGCTGAGATGTTCCTAGAGTGCGAGTGCCGGATTCTGTGTGATCTGGCTTGGGAGACTGCCCATTTGGCTGCGCCCCTCCCTCGGTGACGGCCCAAAATAAACATTGCGCAAATCGCGAGTCCCTCAAACAAGCAATCAGTGAAAATTGCTGAGCTTCCACTAAGATTAAGACTAATCAAAGTGGGCAGTGGTTGCAGGAGTCAGTCTTTGCTTGGAGTGTGTTCTAATGAAGCCTTCGCTGCCCCATGAAGGCACGGAAAGAATACGAAATGACACAACCTACAAAGACTTTACCACTAATTGCATTTTATGTTGTTCAGCTACACCACAATCTTTCTCGGTCTCATTTTTGGTGGAAAACCCTTCTGGTAAAGAGGAAAATTTTGTGTAGGCTAAGTAAGTAGGAGACATTGAGCTTTTGCCATGAGGTGAAACACAACTTCTGTGGTAAATACACTTCAAAATGCTAATCTAAAAAAAAAAAAAAATCAACACCACCTCCTGCAAATCAGTGAATTCCTGTGTCTCTAATTAGTTTAATGGAAAAAAATATGGTATATGAAATGTATACAGTTTCATTTTATGAATTCTAGTTTATTGTGTGAATAATTCTTTATAAACATAGCTAGTGATTTAAGTGATGACTCATTAATGGTTTAAAAGAAGTATAGTAAAAATGAAACGTGGTTGTTTGTGTGAGAGCTATTTTTGTGTGTGTGTGGTTTGGTTTTTTTTAAGTTATTTTGGGAGTTACTTTCAGTGGAATCCTAAGAGTTCTCCACAGTGCAACTGTGATTGCCTATCTCACTGGTTTTGGTTTTGCCTTTAATACAGTGGCAACAAACTGGGAAATGTTGATGCCAGGAAAGCTAACTAAAGGTACAGCTTTAAAGAAGGGCTACAATGAAGGTGATGTTAAAATGATGGTAAATTTTGATTGCTACTGTACCAAATCTTTCTTCCTTCTGTATTGAAGTTATGATTAAAACCCAGTGTAATTCTAACTTTTGAAGTGTGCCACCTCAGTGATTCTTGCCTGGCCAATTCCATTATATGCAAGAAAATTCCTCTTCTTGAATACAGGTAGTAATCTTAAGAAAAAATTTCGCAGTTATTAAGTTTTAGAAGACTTAAAGCTCTGTATCTTTTCTTATGTACTAGTTCTTCAGAGTGAGGCTTTTTTTTATGATTCATTATATAAGTCACTGTGTTTTATTTAGCACTTTACTGAGAGTATTGGACTTAAGAACAGTATGCATGCCTCCTAAAATGTGCATAAATATAAGAACTAAGTTACACTGATAAAAAAGTAACGTATTTAAATTTTAAAGTGTCATTTCCTGTCCATTTTACTACAAAAACTTGTCTATGCATGGTGTTGCAGGAAAAACAACTAATTGAGATGTGTTCTGCACTCGAGCAATGTGTCTCTTAGTAATATTGTTGCTCTTGCATCTTCCAATTAGCAGAATTTAATTCTAAAGATAGGCTGGGCTTAAAGTAACAGGAACTCCAAATTCAGTGACTCGTGGGAGGTTCTAAACCAGTCTGCTTTTCTCAGCCTTGCCTCTTCATGTGTGTATAATCAGGTCTTGAAATCCATAGTTCTTTTCCATTATCTAAAAGATGTACGTGATTTTGTATGATCCTTCTGTCAGACCCTCTGCTCATCTGAAAGAGGCAACCACACTTTCAGAACACTTCCAATGAAGAGTTAGAATTATTAACTGAAGTCTTAAAATAAAATATTTGCCTTGAATAACACTGTAGTATACTACTGCTGTTAGATTAGAAACACTGACCTATGATTTTTAAGCAAACTATTGACTTGGTAGACACTTGGTGTGACACAGTTTTAACAGATGCCAGTGAAAGGTTGATGCATTTTGTATTAAGACAGTGTTTTTAACACAGTATTTGCTTTCATTTTAGACAAATTATTTTAGAATGGAGAATTTCACTTAATCGTTTGAGACGAAGGGGTAAAAACCAACCCTGAGCATAACTTTGATGCCTTCAGATTTATGTGATTATATACCCATTTCCCCCCTTTTTTTTTTTTCTTTTACTTTCCTGATGCTTTTCCAGTTTGCTGCTGGTTCTCTTCCCTGAGTCTCACCTGCTTTCCCTGGTTCCCTTCCCAACAGAGCGTTGTCCTGACCAACCAGTTTGGATCCCATGTGCAAAACCCTGTCTGGATGAGGCAGTCTCAGAGGGTCAGAGCTGGAGGGCTGGTGGTGCAGGCAGACTTTGCTTGGAACTGAGGGTTAAAGGTGGCCTGGAGTGACACAATTTGTGCTTGCATGATAGGGAGAGTGGGGGAAGGACAAAGGTAGCCACATGCCATACCTGAGATCAAGGTTTTGAGGTCAACGTGCAGCAACCCAGTTAGTAATTGCTTGGGCTTGGAGGGCAGATTACCTGCACCCATTACCCCTTGGCTGTAGGGTATAGCTGGGTAATTTTTCAGCAGTAGAACATCCACAAATCTTTAGAGTTGAGCTCTCTAAACTTCAGCAGTGTGGATGCTCACAAAGCAGTTGTGCTGGGCTAGTTTGTGAAAATGTCACCTGTGGTTTAGACAGATCACCTGAGTAGAAGCACAGGAGTATGATCATATTTAGGAGAGAAGCTGCAATATGGGGATTAGGTCCACATCCTACTTTGCTTATCCCCACACAGTAACTTGGAACTGTCTTTTGTTTAATTCGGTTTTCCCTTATTTTTTTAGCAGCATGTTTTTTGTGATGTATTCTCTATGAGCAAGCGTTGCAAGTGAGGTAGTGTTAAGCAAACATCTGTTCCTATGGAAAATTAGTGGGATTTCTGTTTCTCAACACCTTATTTACTAATGCAGCCAAACAGAGATGCAAATACCTCTCCACTCTGTTCCTCCCCCTCAACTCCCCCAGTCCCAAGCTGTATTTGTTTTCTTGCTTTGCTGGCAACAGGAACTTTACAGTGATCCCTTGCTGTCCTTATTTACTGTCCTAAGAACATCACAGTTTGCACATCAGTTGCAGCAGCCAAGGCCGTATGAGGCTGTTAAAGCAACACTGTCATTCTGTTAACCCTTCAGAGCAATGTCTGACCACATCTTGTGCCATCTGCTCCTCTCTTTGACCTGTTTACTAGATGACCTTCTCTTCTGCCCTGAACTCTGTATGGATAGCACTGGATGTAGCTGCCAAGTGTACTTGTAGTATCTGTATTCTGTGGACCATGCTGATCAGCACACAGCACTTAAGTGTTTCATTGTCTATGAGAGTTTGAAAAGAAGATACTCTTGAAAGTTCTGCTGACTTTTCTGAAACAGAACTTAAGGTAGTTTCTCAAACTAGTGAAAATGGGTGTTGAAGTCAGCATACCTGTGAAGATTTTCTTATGCAATTAAAAACTCAAGTAAACTGACCTAGGTTGTTTTTCTTCCAATTTCTGACTTCAGTCCTGTAACAGCTGAATGACTTCTTCCACTAGAACTCTGGAGAGCATGTGGCAGCTAATTTCCATATTTGTGCTCAGAATGAGCAGAGCATACCACAGGCTGTTAATTAGTGCCTGCTCTAGTATTTCTGGTTTTTGCAAATCTGTTGAGGATGCTGCCAACCACATACCAGGCTGTAAGGTTTTTTGGTGGGATAGGCATGCCCATAACTTCGAAGAATAAAAGTCTTGGGTACAGAAACCTCCTGTAACCTTAGATAGAATGCTGGTTGTCTTGCACATACATTTGTCCTATTAAAATCTTATTTTATTTGGTTATTGCCATGTTTTCAAGCAATGCAGTGCTTCATAGTTGATCTGTTTGTTTACACACAGCTGTGCTAGCTTTCTGACGCAGCTGGTGAAGGTTTGGAGATCTGACCTTGCTGCTGACCAAAGGTTTGTTTAATTGCTTGTAGATGGCCTAAGAACAGCTCTTGTGGTGCCCCCATGCCACTAGAGTGGAGAAAGGAGGAGTTTGTATGCAGTTTTCTGGAATTGTGCATCTTTTAGTCCTTGTTGTCTTCCTCACTGCAAAGCTTATTAGCTAAGCGTGAAGATGCTCAGTGCCTCATGGTAAAGAATTTGCTTGGAAGAACTCAGCTGATATTTCAAATAAAGGACACTTGATAGTGGAAAATGCAGCAGACTTGTTTGTGACAGTGGCTAGAGAGTAGTGGGTATATAAGTATTAATTGAAAGCAGAGGGTCAAGTGTTGTATGTACTGGCAAAACCTTTGTTGTTTGATAATTTTTCCTATTAAAATATGAGAGCTACCTGGTAAAGCGTGGCCTTATGGTGTTAGCACAGTGTTAGAGTTTTGGAAGTATTGAATGACAGTAGAAATGGTGGTCAGGATTAAGACTTCTTGCCTCCTTTAGATGGCTGTACAGGCTTTCATCCAGTGATGAAACATTTTTTCTGGGCTTTTTTTGAACAGCTGATGCTAGAGGTACTGAAAAGTTGGAAAATTAGTCATATGCAGAACCTAAAATAGTAAACTAGCGGGGAATGTAAGGTCTTTGACAACAGTTCACTTGTTTTTGCAGACCCTTTATCACTCTTGCCTATCTGAAAGATTTTCTTTTCACTTGAAAGACATTAATGTAGTCCATTAGCTTTCAGTTTACTGCCCAGCCCCTCTCGTGCCGCTTCAGGATTTTTGAGTGCTGTGCAGCCATTTCCTTCCGCTAGCGCTGAGCTCCGGGGCTGTGTCAGGAGCCTGATGCTGCCCTGGTGAGTCACCCTGTAAAACTGAAGCAGTCCCATGTGATTATTCACACACAAGATTTGGGCTCATCTGTCTGTAAATAAGCATGTGCTTGTCTACCTTGTTTTTCCTGTAAACTGCTGAAGCAGTGAAAGCGCTTTCTAGGCATGTGCCCTTGACACACAATGCTAAAAATAGGGCAGCTTGACATTGCTACAAACTCGCAGGCTTCCTAGCTGTCTAAAGAATCACTCCCTTATTTAAGCAATTGTTTGAATAGGCACGCTTTCACTCGCGAGGTGAGTTCTGGGGTGGGTTTTTTTGTGTCCTAATCTAATACATAGAACTTCCAATTTTATTTCTTCTGTATACAAGTAAAGTTGGGCAGCATATCTGTCATGCCCTCAGTAACTTTTTATAATGTCACTGAAAGAGAGCAGAGGTGGGTTTCAGCCTGTTTAAGGCATCTGTGCCCTTTATGATATTTGTGCTTTATTGAGTATTTTAAGCACTTGTTTCACTTGTGAAGTGATAGAGCTGTCTTTTGTCCTGGTTGTTGTCACTATTACTGAAACCACTTCAGATGTGGTTGAGACCTTGTTAAAAGAATAATCAGTTATATTAGCCAAAGCTGGTCTATTTTTGACTGTGCTTTTGTCATACCTTTCTTCCAAAAAAGCTGAACTGGTTAAGCCCCTGAAAGCATTTCATGCTGTTTTACTGGCGTGGCACTGGGTGCACCATGTGAAGGTTTGCTGTGCTTCCCTCAGATGTGTTCCACAAAACTTGTGCTTTGGACCCGTGTGCTGTGCTGTGACACCATGTGGTGTTTCCCTCTGGTCATTCAGGAAGCAATTCCTCAGAGCACAGCCTGGTTGAAGCACAAAGCTTGCATTTGGAGCCTGATCCAGAGAGAATACTCTCTGTTCTGGGAGTGGGAAGGGGGATGTTCAGAGCTCAGTATATGAGGCCAGGGGGAAGGGGAGGGGAAGAGAGATTTATTTTAACTAACTGAAAGCTTGATGTAGCTTCCTTCCTTCCCTGCTTCCTTTGCCCCCTGTTTTACCTTTACAGTAAGAGCATACAATAGTCTGTGTTTCTTTATATCTGCTGCCCAAAAGCAATGGGTTTGCCCCAGCGTGCCTGTGCCATGTGGTGTGGCAGGGTGTGAGGATAGCACAGGCAAAGCAGGCTCTGAGCAGGGGACAGTGCTGGGGGTGGTTGCTGTGTGAGGAAGGACTATGTTCACCCCCTAGCCCAGGCAGTGGAAACATGTTGGTCTGGCAGCCCTGAAAGTTCTGCAGCAGCGGAAATGCGGCGTGTGGGGAGCAGGGCTGGCTGAGCAAGCGGCATCCATGGGCCAGGGACAGGCTGGGAAAATGTCAGAGGTGTGAGCAAGCACTGATTTTGGTAGGGCAGGGCTTTGCTTTGCTGGGTTGGTGCTGATGAGAGGGCAGTAGTCTGTCGCATGGTTTCCTCGTATGGTCTTGCTACAGCCTCCTGTTCTCTTGGTGTGGCTGTAGCCAGCTTACAACCCAGCAGATCTGCTGCTCTAGGTGGAGAAATTCCCTGTGTCCCCTCTCTCTCCACTTCCTCATGTACATCCACAGGCTTGAGACTTCTCTCAGGCCTTTCTCTTGTAGCTGGTATGACTGCAAGCCGTTCAGCTGTTCCTTGGAGATCATGTTTTGTGGGCTTTGGAGGGCTCTCACCCCTGTGCTGCAGAAGCCTTCAGAGCAGTTTTTGTGTTTTCTCAAGTGGTGGCACATAGAGAGTGACCAGGGCTGTGGGGAAAAACCTAGGGTACTAGCCAGGTAGAGGGAAGACTCAGAGGTTCAGTGCTGGGAAGCAGCATTTGCAGGGAGCCTTGCCTCTGGAAACATAATTTGGCTTATGCCAAAATGATTGCCCTTTCAAAGAGAATATCTCTTTAGGACTTGCACTGTATCCTGCCTTACAGCAACACTTAGTGTTGCATGGAATTCCTTGGCGCTTATACCCATGAAACTCTTGAGTGACTTTCACTTTAAAATAATCTGAGATCCTTGAGAAAATGAATGTTTAGTCTCTGTACTTCATCATTCTCTATTGCTTTAGAAGTAGAACTGAGGAGTTTGCAAGCTGCGCTTAGTTTCTTTCCCAGCTTGAGCCACTATAAAGAACAAGTTACACGGCATTAAAAGACACAGACCAGGCTGTAAAGCAGTACAAATTAAGCTGTGCATTTCTAAATCATGAATAATTCTGAAAACCCTGTTGTATGAGAGAAATGCATGCCCCTGCATTTTTGAATCAGTCGCAAAAACGGGGTATGGTTGGGACAAAGAAAAGGGGAGGAACGTGACTCATGATGCATGAAAATATATAATTCACTGAAGTCTTCAACAGCTCATAAGCAACAATCTAAAAAGAGAAGAAACACAGCTTAAAAAATTGAAGCATGAAAGGACTTCCTCTGTTAGCATCCAACAGGTTGACACCCTTGGTAGAGTGGCTGCACAGCTTTGTAAGCAGTGCCAGGTCTCACTTTGTGAGGTTGGTGGCCAGCCACCCTCTCCAGCATCTCACCCCATTGTCACCATCTGCAATGGCTCTTGGTGGTGCAGGAGAACATGGGCTGCTGCTAGTGAAGCTGCAGGTGCACATCTGGCACCCACCTAAGGGTTTCTCCCTCCTCTCTCTTGGTTAGAAGGCAGGCTCTCTGTCCTTGCTGCCCACGTGCTCGGAGGTGCAGTGCAAAGGGCAGCTCTGCCTGCTGCAGCCACTCCCAGGCGTTCCTGCATGGAAGCCCTGGGGTCTGGATCCGCTCACATGTGCTGGGAGCGCAGCTTCCTCGGCAGGGATGAGCAGTGCAGGGCACTCATTTCCACGGCACTTCACACAGCTGTGTGGGGCCACATGCTCCTGTCGCCAGCTTTGCAGTCTTTTGAGCTTTTCTTGGGCAGTTACTGTGGTAAGCAGGCATGTGCATCACATACAGGGCGTTGTGCTGTGTTTTTGACGAGGGAGGAGCACGGCACCCGCAGCAGTGCCGTGCCTTGCAGTCCTCACACAGATGGCCGTGCCCTCGCGGGTCTGGTTCCTACCAGAGCTCCAACTGCGTGCTCGTTGTTAGATCTGGAGCTGTGCGTGAGTGTTTGTTGTCTGCATATTTAAAGTTTGCACAGATACAATTCTTCTTGGTGATGCCTGGTAGAGAACCATTCTTTACTTAGCAGCTGACACTGGAAAAAAAAAAATAAACCCAATATACTTGTTGTGAGCATTTGATTTTCTGGAGCCAAATAAGTAAGATTGGACACACTTTTGGGGGTCTAAAATATTTGCTGTCTCTGCTGGGAAAGGCAGGGGTGCTGAGCTCTTCTGCTAGTTGGCTTGTTCTGGATTACAGAATTTATGTTTTCACATCCAAGTTAGAAAACTGAGTTTTTTTTGGAGCTGATTAGTGGTTTGGAGCCACTGCAACAGTACAACTTATACTTGCATGGGGTAATTTAGAGGTATATACAATGGAGCATTTATTCAATTTTTATTATTATTGGCCAGTGCAAAGAGGTGATTGTATTTTACACAAAAACCCAGAATATTTCAGCCTCTCCATACATAATTTACCACTTGGAATTTTGTAATTATGGTTCTAGTTGAGCTTGCAGTTGGTAACTCCAGAACTTGAACCATTTGCCTTCTCTCTAATGGTTAGAAAATGAGCTTTTATTGAAAGGTTTAGGGTGACCGATGGCTGCTCTTTCTTCGTGGTGTAACAAATGAAGGACAGGCATACAGATGGTTTCCTGCCTGGTATGCTCACAGCACTTGGGGCTCATGTGCTGGTGATGTGTACTTACATATTGCAGTTAAACCTTTTCAGACCTTTGGAGCTGGAATTGCAAGTGTTTCCTTAAGCTTTTTAAAGAAAATTTATTAAGAACTTTATTTTTCCAAAGCTCCTGATGGCTAGGAACTAAGAGATTTTGTAGTTTGTGCTTTTACATCTTGATTCACCTCTGTTACAAACTCAGGCTGTTGTCTGTTGTGTTCATGGCACTGCTGTGATTGGTAAGGAGTTATGTTGTCACTTGTTCTGCACTACTCTAACCGTTTTTCATGGTTGGCCCCCACTGCCATATTTAGAGGCTTTTTAAAAGGCAAAAATTGTATGTAAAAAATATCAGCCTTCAAACCCCTAAACCAAACCTTTGCTATCTTTTCTGTTTACAGCTGCAATCAGCTCCATGTACACTTAGCATCCA
The DNA here is from genome assembly GCF_036417665.1 of Passer domesticus. Classification (NCBI taxonomy): domain Eukaryota; kingdom Metazoa; phylum Chordata; class Aves; order Passeriformes; family Passeridae; genus Passer; species Passer domesticus. The sequence goes on along the minus strand of NC_087474.1, from coordinate 31,425,426 downwards.
CCAGCTCTTGAGCTGTTTTCCCTTTTTCTTCAAATCACTGCACACCTATTTGATACTTCTACAATGCTTTTAATTTCAATTTAAGAACACAATAGAAAGTAGATTTGGAAAAACCAAAGGGAAGAAAACATAAATCCTTGTAATACTGTTTTTTCCTTACATATTTTGTATTTAAAGGGCAAATATGTTTACACAGCTGTACTTATTTGCTCCCCCAGTATGTGAACTGTATAAAAGATGGATGATAATGTTTTGTGCCTATGCACTCATGTACAGATTTATATTAACAAATGATATTTTGCTTTATGACCCCATTTCTGTCTTTTAATGCTGCATAACTTGCACGTCATAGTTGGCTCAAACTGAACAAAACTAAGTAGCTTGCAAACACCTTGGTACTGTTTCGAAAGCAATAGAGAATGATGAAGTGCAGAGTCTAAGCATTCATTTTCTGGACTATCTTGGATGATTTAAAAATGAAATTTATTCAAAGATTTGATGAATATAGGCTTACTCTATGCCAGTTACTGATATATCAAATTCTATTTGTAGAGACGAGTTTTAACAGATGATCTTTTCCCACTGTGAGTGGAATGGCTGTAGGTATTTCCCTTTACTTCACACTGCCACCTCCTTTGAGATGAACATCCTCCTCTCTGCTACTTCTCTCTTGTTAGTCTCTTTACCCAATTGTCTCTCTGGAGGCCTGGGTTTGCTCTTTGTGTGCCATTGTTAGATGTGTGTGGACAACTTTGAGGGTATCTCCAGCAGGAGAAGTAAGACTGGACCAAGAAAGACCTAAGGGCATTGAGTCTTTCTACTGCCTTTCATGAAGATGAAAGTCTTCAAGTGCATAAAGTGTTTCAGTACCTGTTGTGAAGTGGTAGAAGTCACAATAAGTATAAAATCCATGGTGCCATGGGAAGGATATCCAGAGTGGTGAGTGTCTAACATTCATTCATACTCCAGCTGTACAGATTCAACGGTTGACTTGAAATCACTGAGGTACTTTATGCTGGGTGAAATGACCTGGTGTTTAGACCTTGCATAGCTCTAGTGATGGTGTTTCACATAGCTGTTTACAGAATTTGGGAGCCCCACCAAGAGCCAAAACCATCTTCAGCCTAATGCTGAAGTCTTGGTTCTGACACCAGGTAGCTGAAGTTGTCACGGGGCAAGGTCTAGATTTAGTCCTCAGCTGCAGTCCTACTGTGACATGAGCACTGGTGGTTGGCTTGGCTGGACTTCAGCAGATACTGAAGGCCAGTGAAAACGTTTGAACTTTAAGCCAATGCTCTGTCCATGCAGCTTTGTGTGTGTCCATGCTGGCATTGTCCTATTCAAAAGAGTGCGAGTGGGGAAAACACACAGGTGCCTCAATATTGAGATAAGGGAACACAAGTACAGGGTGTGCACATGTCCCAAGTATGGTATTCAGGTCTCAGAGTACAGGGTTGCTGTCTTAGAAAAAGATGTGCACAAAGCCTGCCGTGTACTGTACGGCTGCTGTACATCTTTTCCTAAATTAGTAATTTTTGCTGTTGTAAAACTGTCCCTGGTAGACCTGCTCTCAGCTGCTGATGTGAGTTCTAGTCATGTTTTTTCTGTTTTGCCTTAGTAATGTTTAGCTATGAATACCTTTAGGAGACCATTTGAATTGCATTTATAATGATAAACACAATGCTATGACAAGATGCTGAAATCAGCAAACAATATTCCATATGTCCTACCATACTTTAAGATGTCACTTTTTAAATCAATCAATTGTGAGTGAAGGGACCAATATTCATCCTATGCTAATGCTGTGCAGAGTTCTTTGAGATGTGTGTGCTGTGAACACATCCCACAACCTGTGTTCCTATGCCTGAAGCAGCTTCTCGAGTCAGCTTGCTCTTCCATGCTGAGTCCTGCTACCCTGCAAGTGGGAGGGGATGAATGAATATGTATAGTATGTTGTGTGTGTGGATATGCATTTGTACACAGTGGAAGGATGCTATTTTAACTTCTAGAAGAAATATGTAGTCAGCTGCATGCATTGAAGCACAAGCAGCTGCCATCCACATCTGTAGCAGTGGTAGCAAAGACCTGTGCAGGAGTGTGGTGAGAAATGGGGGGCTGGACCACTTCTGTGAACAAATTTAGGTTATCCCAAGGATGGATTTGCTTAGACTTACATCTGCCAACTGCCAAAACTAATTTGAATGTTTTCCTATGAGGTTTCTTGGAGAATAATATTCCATATTACAGTATTACTTAGGAGAATGTACTAACATGGTTAACATGACAAGTATCTTCACTAGCTTCATGTTTTTCTTGTTAAAGCTTGCTTTCAGCATTTCTCCTGTGATGAAAAGCCAGCTGAAGGTGTTACCTGTACCATAACAAGAAACAGATGAGAGGAAGTGGATAATGGTTATTTGTTGGCTTTTTTAAAAATTATACCAAGTATTTATGTAACATGTAGTCACAGATGTAGTCAAGAGTGCAGATAAATCAGGCTTCCTTTTCCTAGAATTTGGACAGAGATCTCTTGAGTTATTTCCTCATTTCTTGTCTGAAGATATAAAAATACCACAAGCACTGAAGATTTTAACAGGAGTTTTAATGTTTTAATGCAACCAAAACAGTTTGAAACATCATGTCATACAGGCATTGTTGTTCAGAGACCGAGGTTCTGTGCCATTGTCACATAAGAATTTATTTGTTGGCTAGGTATTGGGAAGAAAATTACTTACAGAGGAAACTACTTAAAAAACCAAAATGGATAGGGGTGAGGTGGAGGACAAGGGGAGTCAGTGATTTTTGATTCCCCCTGGAAATCCAACTGCTTGGTTGTCTTGTGTTAGATCCCTTCACATATGATGTCCTGTTTTCATAAAAGTACTGAGGGGAAATTTTGTCCTCTAGTTTTAGTCAAGACTCATGGAAGGAAAATAACCATTAAAAAAAGCACTATAAGTTAGCTTTGAGGTGAGTTCAAGGGAAAAATTGAGAGTGGAGCAGTTGGTCCATCAGTCCAGAAGAAAATGGTAATTTTCTCATCTAGAAGTAGGTTGCTGACATTTTTGTGAATGTCCATTCTTGTGAGGATTCTTCTGAAAGGGTCAAGGAAAAAAATATCAGGCAAACTGAAAGTGAAATCAGTCTTGAATGTCTCTGAGCATGCAGAAATGAACATTAAATGAACCAAAATTTAACCTTAGAAGATGCCAGTTGACTGAAATTGGATATCTAAGAGAGAGTATTGAAATGGCTGCCAGGAAAAGGAGGGTCCAAGGTAAGTTAAGTCTGTCTGTGGTAGTGCCTGGTATGTGCTTTAGGAGCTGTTCTGTGATGGCCACTGCTGATAGAGGTTAAGGAGTGCCCTGCATTGTCCTGGTGGGAGACAATGAAAGGAATAAAGCTTGCATGATTCCTTGTCACCATCTATTCATATTTTCAGAGCGTTAACCCTGAGGTGATTCCTTTATCGTATTGGAAGGCATAAAAGCCTTCATTAACCACAAAGAGGGCACACCCTGTGCACGTTGGAGTGTGCAGAGGCAAAGTGTGTCTGCCTTAATTGTGCTTTTTGCTCCTGAACACCCCAGAACTGGGCTGGAGGGTGACAAGGGGAAAGCCTGGGTTAGGTTTTCCCTTGCTTCTTCAAGGAAAAACTAATATGGTCATCAACGTGTATTAAACTATTTGCCTTTTTCCTGTGAAAGTTCACTATTGTAGATAAGGTTACGTGCAGAAATTTTCCTGCATGCTAGTTGGGAATAACAGCAGATAAGTTGGAGCCTGCAGCTAAGATGAGCATGTTGGAGTGTCTGTTTACAAATCAAATATCTGCCTGGCATGGCCTGCCCTGGCAGCAGAGCTGTGTGTGCACTAAAATTAAAGAGGAGGCTGGAAAGGGAGACATTCCTTGTGTTCTGGGCCGGTCTCATTGGTTCAGCAGCATGTACCACTACTGTGCTGCTGGCATGGTAGCCAGCACAACTACAGTAGCACATTGTGCACTGGTGGGTAAGAGCTCAACAATAAGGGACTGGAAAAGACCACTTTCCATAGAGAGGTTTTTAGAAGGCTGAATATTACCAAAATAATTTTGCAAAGCTATATAATCTGAAAAGCAACTGAAGTGACTGCTCTTGATCTGCTGCCAGACCTCATGGGGTATTGCTTTCCACAGGCTGCTGCAGCACATTCGGCCATGTTACCCCATCCCATAATTTTTTTTCTGCCATAACTGAGCTTACTATTTGTGCTGATTTGAAAGTTAACCATGCTCTCAAGTAAGCAGAGGGAAAAGTGATTTTACTGTTGCTATGTGGCAGAATGGCCAAATGCTTGCATGTATTTTTGGGGTGGTACAGAGTGTTTAGAGTTTAAATTCTAGCCAAGGGTGTTCAGGTTTCTAAGCTTGCCTCTGTGCCTGGCAGCAGCTCCTCTAGTGTTGTCAGCCCTGCTGCCAGGGATGTTGTGATGTCCTGGAGGGGACAATATGGCAGCCTGTTAGCCTGAAACTCTCAGATTCATTTAAAGTCTAAGACATTAAATGTTGGTAAAAGGTCCCCAATGCGTGGAGCATTTTCTCTTTTTAAAGTAAAGAAACGCCACGATGTCCTCGGCTTCTCCTGCCTTGCAGTTTGGAGCAGTAAGTCAGCAGAAAGGCACCATTTGTAGTGCTTCCAGGAGCTGTGCTGGTGCAGGAGCCTGTTCTCCACATTTAGTGTCCATGTTTTATTTAGAGTTTCTGACACATTCTCGTTGCTTATCGGGAAGTTTGCTTCTAGTTTCACAGGCGAAGAGGGTGGTTTGGGCTTTTGCATTTATTTTTTTGGCATTTAAATATTTCTCATCTCCTCTAGGATGCTGTGCTCTGTGTCTTGTGGTCATCATTCATAACTTAAGAACCTGTCTTTATAGTAGTGTAACCAGGCCCACCTTTATTCAGTTGACTCATGTCTGAAGACCATCTTGGAGTACCTCGGTGCTGAGCACAGCTCTGCTGTGTTTGTTAGAGGGTCTTCTCTGTCATGCTTCTGATTCTTCATCCTGCTCCCCTGCTTTCAAGTATCTGGTGCTGAAAATCGTGTTGTCAGTGTTGTCTTGTGTTTTCTAGCTTCATGGCTTTCGGTGTATGACTGTTTAAGCATGCTGAGCTATTTCTATTTCCCTGAAACCAGGCATCAGGGGATGTGGCATGTGTAAGGGTATGTGGTTATAAGGGAGTGTGTATTAGGTGACTTCTAAGGCTTCTGCTACTGTGTTTCTCCATCCTTCTCATTTTTGTTCATCATATGTTCCCTTGCACTGATAAGCTGCTCTTGTATGGCCACTGACCTGGGATCCTGATCTTATTTGTTCCCTTCTCTGTCCTGGTTATGATGCAGCTTGTCCCTAAATGTTGTTGAGATTTTTTTTTTTGATGGCTTTCATTTTGCAAGCACCTTTAGAACTTATTGCTTCCGCAGTAGCTGGAGACTTAATCAATGTCTCTTCCTACAAGGCACAGATCAAGTTTCCTCAGAAATCTCTCCTGACCACTCCTGCCTCACTGTTCAGCTCCATGCCCAGGAGACCTGGCAATGGCTGGCCACTGGTCCTTGTGTCCCTCCAGCCTCCCAGCTAGGCTACGCTTCCTTCAGCTGCCTGTTTTTCCTTTTGGCATCGGGGCAGCCCTTGGCTACACCTGCAGGCTCTCTGGGCTGCCCTGGTTTGGTGCTGCTTGTCATGCACAGCTGCTGACCTCATGCTAGGGGTGAGTGCCTCTAATGCTTCAAAATAAAGCTTTCCCCTGTTCTAGCAGTCTACTGTTCTAGCTTTCTGCATCTACTTGTTATCCTTAGCTCCAAATAGAGTGCTCATTCTTATCCAGATGCCACGAGCAAGGATTTCAAGATCTGTGGCTCCCTAAATATTCAACAGGCGAATAACCAAGATTTCTTAGTTCCTCTTACACCGCCTCCTCTTTCTTTCCATGTCAAGAGCAAAGCACTGAAGTACTCTTTCCCTCAGTGCCTAAAAATCTAATTCCCCTTCTGTTGAGCTGAGTATTTAGCTATGAATCAGTGAAAAATCAGAATGAAGTGTGCATTCATACAGGCGTATACCGGGATTTACACTCCTACTTCCCTTATTTTAAACAGTGCTGGCTTTTTAAATGTCAAAAAATTTAAATTTTAAGTTTTTTTAAGGAGAAGGAGTTGTTTTGACAAGGGAACATAGTTTGTTGTACAGTAAATGTGAAAGTGGTAAATGGCATACAACTTCTTTATGCTCTTGCAGTATTCTTCACCTTTACTCTTAAATTTTACTGCTACAGATTGTTTTTATTAATGCTCAGGGAAAGATTGCTGTAGAGAGTTATAGTACTTTCAGCAGAGGATGGCTTGTGCAGCTACTTAGGGAGCAGCAATGAAACACAACTTGAGCCACTTATTCTAATATTTGCAGTGCCTGTTCAGAGCATAAGAAAGAGATTGCATCAAAACTGAGTCCAGGCTTCTGGAAAACAGAAGGTTTGTGTTGATGGGTTTTTCTTAAGACCAAGTGTATCAGTCTAGTCTGATGTAACCAAACTCCTCAGATCCTTGCGCAAGGATGACTTTTGCAAAGGACAGCTCTGCTTGAGAAAAAGAACAGCAAACACCCTAAAACTGTATATCATCCACATTATTTAATATTCCCTCTTTTCCCTATGAATCTCAATGCTTGTAAGGAATGAGGGTAGTTTTTTTTCAGATCTGTACAACTATAGAGTAATAATTACTGCAGAGTGAGTGCAACAGTGTAAACTTGCCTCCTTTGTGATTGCATTTCTTTTGTTTCCCCTTTAAAATGAGGGAAATAATTCTAATTTTATTAATAATGTGGTTGAACAATAAGCTTCAATGTTTGAGAGCTTGCTGAGGACTGAGTACATTCTGCAAATGGAAAGCTCGCTGCTTTGTAGAAGGCCCTGAATGTAAGTAGATGGAAGTGAAGATCACTCTTACACCCTAGGTATAATTAACTCATTTAATTGTGGCCCTTTTCCTTGAATTGTTCCAGTGATCTTACTCTTCATTTAACTGCTCCTTCAAAACTAACTCTTAAAAGTAATTCACAGTCTGTAAGCTGTCAGCTAATACTCAGCATTCACACTCTGAATTGTTTTGTTTTCCTACATATAGGTCAAATGTTGTTAACATAGAGTATCTCTTGAAATCTTAGTTTCTAGTTTAGATAATTGCATTCAAAAATTTGTGGCTATTTGTAAACATCCTCTTAAACCTTACCTGTCAGATTACTGCATGAGTTGGCCTAAATACTGGGATTCTTTAAGGTAGACTGGAAAATCTCACAGATCTTGGTAAATTTGTGTTTAACAGAATTTCATTATAATATTTCTTTAATGGGGATTTTGGTAACTTGGTTTTGGGTGTTTAAAATCCGTACACCTTAATTTTTATGACTGAGTGATTAGGTAGCCACTAGATTACATGTTTTACAAGAGAAATTTTCTGCACTCAAAAAACCTATGCTTCCCCCTTGCTCCAAGGTTCATGTTTTTGAAGTCTGAAGGCTTTGGCAGCATGTAATTGTTGTTGTTTGCAAAGCTTTCATCTCTGTGTTAGCACTGTGGAAACTTTTACTGTGGATTTTATTTCAGTTCAGTTTTGCAGCTCAAGTAACTCAAGCACTTGAAGGTGGTGTACTTGTTCTACCAGGATCAGTCCTCGTTATAAAGAGTGTATGATTTTTGCTTTTATTTGATTCCAGGCTTCAGTTCTTGAGTCTTGCCTACAACTCCTCTCCACTTTTTTCAGTTTTTAGTAGGGACTAGGTAAGGTTGCCCTCTTTCCTCCCCCTTCCCGGGAAACAGCCACACAAATGAGGAGAGGTAGGTTAAAAAAAAAAAAAAAATTCTTCTCTAGCTGTGGGGGTTGACTAATGTAATTTCAGGTATAGCTGTTACAACTGCTTGGGCAACAGGGCTGCCCTGTGAGTTACAGGACAGCTACTGATGGTCTGCACTCAGGGGCAGGAGTTTGGTCATGCCAGCCTGTCTAGGGAGGTGAAGTATATGGTGTGTACTGACAGCTTCAGGGAAAGCTTTGGATGAGGATATCCAGCACCCACGTGCCTGTAAGCCTCTGTAAATGCAAATTGCAGCTCCCTCCCTTCAGCAGTCTCTTGTCTGTCAGAGCCTCATTGCTGAGAGGCCAAACCTGAAATGTCTGGTCCACAGCAGTGCTCTCCTGAGTAGAGCTGCTGGGAAGCCAAAGGCACGGCATGCATCTTATGGATGACCATTTTGAAAAGGGAGAAAGGAAATCTTATTGCTCCAGAAAAATGCTTCAATCTATTTATAGTTTTTTCTGGTTATAGAGAGATTCAAGATATTCATGAAGTGGTTGTTAAGGACTTATCTTTCTCCTGAAAGCTTGTCATTTTGCATCTTGTGCACAATAGAGGGAATGTCTCAGACGTGATCTCCATCTGAGTTATAATATACTTCCTATTTATCCTTTTTATCTGCATTAATCTGTGAACAAAATCCATTTTACAGGATTTTCCTCTGTGATTCCCTCTATCATTTTTGGATAGTTACAAGCAAATCTTAGCAGAAATTCTTAATGTTAAAATATGGGACAACTTTCTCAGGAAAGGTTTCCCTGGTATCAAGCTCTGGCTTGGCTCTGTTTCTACAAAGCACAGTCATATCTGTACCAGAGGGAACACTTTTCATACATGTGGCCCCTTCTTGAAATTATGCCTGTGCCCTTGTGGAGAGATTTCTCGGAATTTGTAATTGTTGATAGGTTCCAAAAGATGATTTGAAAATTGATTTTATTTTTTTTTTAGTCTGACAGATATTTGTTATAATTGCAGGATTCCAGCTTTACAGAAGGCATTTTTTTTGAATGCACAAACTATTATTGTGCTGAAACTAAAAATATCAGACTAGCACCAGCCTTGTAGAGGAGTAATGAAGTGGCATCAAGACTCTTAAATAGCTACAGAAAATAGCTTTTAAAAGTGCTATTTTTGCACACACAGACAAAAGAGAGTAAAGTGTATAGGAGAAATACAATTTTCCCTGATAAAGCTCGCAATTAAAAAGAACACATTTTCTGTAATGACATGGAGGTAGCAAAACTGAGAGGACTGAAAGGTTGAAGGGGAAAGGATAAAACATAGATGTTTCTGTTCTGGTTTTCATGGCCCAGAGCAGAACATGGCAGCTTACACTGTCAGGCAGAGCTACAACCTTCCTGATGGAGACCAATGCTTGATGCCTCCACAGGAAAGTATAAAAACTGCCAATAAGGCACCAGCTGTATCTTGGTATAGCCCTGTGAGTAAAGCAGAAAAATCATCCTTTATCCCAGTGTCTCTTCCAAACATTCTTTTAAGATTTGCTGGTTCCCTTGCTTTTGTGTAGTCTATCATTTAATCAGAGTTGGGTAATGAGTGTTCAGTGGATAGTAATGCTTTTATAACTTTTTTTTTTCTTTCCCTTTGGCAAACTCCAAATGACATCGTAGAAGTAGTGAAGAGTGTTTCCACTTAAGCTGGCCTCCTCGGTTGGAGGGGAGGCAGATGAACACGAGCTAGTGTTGCTGCTGCATCCTACTACGTTTCACAACACCCATCTGCCAGCCCGGCATGTGATCCTTCCCTCATGCCGAGCCGCAGAAATGTCCTGGTAGCCCGTCTGCCTGAGGAGGAGGGGGGCCCCAACAGTGCCCACAAGGAGCACTGGGAACAGGGATTAGCTCCATAAAACAGCAGTTCCTGCCTTTAAGGACCAATCAGTGTGACAGTGCTTTTTAATTTTCTGGAAATAAGGATGGGTAGTGAATCAGGAGCATTAGTATTAGTGTTAACCTGGTTCATAAACTCCAGTGTTATCTGAAACTGCTCTTGAAGTTACACCTTTAGTGTGAAGAGAGGGGAGATTAATGAAGTATTGTAGCAGATATTGTGAGGTGCTTAATTGTATTCAGATAATGTTTCATAAATACTTATTCTCTGTGTTTTCTAACTTGTTTTCATTTAATTTAGATGAAGGGTGAATAGAAGCTGCCAATTTGGCCATCTCTACATGATTCGTTATTTCATAATACCTGTATCATATTCACTCTCACTCCTTTCCAAAGTGAATTATCCTGCTCCCTTTAATCTCTTTGTGAAGGAGGCCACCCATGCATCTAATAAGTGGGGTTTTTTGCTTTTCTCTTAAACATTTCTCAAGTACTTTTTTTAGCCTTGCAGACCATTTAATGCCATTTGTCAGCCTTGATACTATGCTTTTTCTTTCTCCATCTCATGCATCCTTAGCATAATGTACACTAATCTTTCTTCCTTATCAGACATTAAAGAGACTATTTCCAGCTTAGGGTGTAATGTGGGAACATGAAAGCACATGAGAACTTTCTGTGTGCTGTGTTCAGCACCTGAGCTAATTTTGTAGCCCAAAAATTTCTTTTGAAATTTCTTCTATTTTCAGAGCTTTATTAGAATATTATCTCAGTGAATTTTTCTATTGTATGAGTTATATTTTAGAAAAAAGAAGAGGGAGTTTTGATACTGATGTTATCAGTAATGATTTATCGTGTTGCTTATACTTGCTGGATTCCTCTTTTTTTTTTTTTTTAGAAACCAACTTTCTATTGGTAAATCATAGTAATTATACTTTAAGCAATTTCTGACTTAGCAGATTCAAGGGCAGGTACTTTTATATGTTATTTCATATTAGTGTGGTTTTAAAGCATTTAGCCCTCTCTTTCCTTTACCTTTTTTGATATACACAGGGTTGTGTGGGTATATATATGTAAATGTAAATGGTCTAGCAGTATTATCTGGAAATACTTAAACACATGTGGGATGTGGAGTTAGTTATGACAGTTGTACTCATAGTTGCATATGATGCTCTACCTGAGACCTATTTTCAGTTGCTTTCTGTCTTAATTCACAACACTGGAACTGAAATAGTCTGCAACATCTCTTACCTCCTTATTTCTTTTAATTGAGCATTTCAGAAGTCCCATAGTGACAGCAAGGTAAATGGGGTGTGCTCTTAGCACTGTAGGAAGGGAAGTTGGCTGGGCCAGAGGGCGTCTCTGCTGCCACCAACAAGTCCAGCCTGTGCAGTGGAGTCCATAAGAGTTGTGACCTAGTTATTCACCACACGCTTTCTTAATTTGGTAGCAAGTTGAGGACTTTACAAACCCTTTTGGGGAAGACAAACCCTTTTGGTTAAGTGAATTGAATTTGTTGCCATGGCAAACTGAATCCTGCACGTTCTGGTCTCTGTGCTACCCTCCCTAAGCAGAAGTTGCTCTTAGTTGCTAACAGTGCCTTCAGCTTGTCTTGTGATGAGCCCGAGGTCTTTCTTGCAGAAGTGCCGTGTTCCCCTTACTACCAGAAGTGGCTTTGAAGCTGCCCTTTGAACACACAGACGTGCTGAGCGCTATGGAAAATCAAGCCCTTGGTGTCCAAATTGGTCACTCAATTAGTAGTTCCTTTGACAATTTTGTCTTTGTTCTCTGTGGTTCAGCATTACATTCTTAAAACCCTGGTAATGCCACCTAAACAGAATTGTATTATAGGGTAAACTTATTATTAGTTTTGAACATTTGGATATAACTGTAAGTTCCCAGGAGAAGAATTCACTCCAGGGTTTGTATGGGATGTGGTAAATAAGCCAGAGTTATTGTTTTCAGGCGCTGCCTTTCTGGTGTGTGCAAACAATGACTTCAGCAGCTTCCAGGCTTATTTTTCTGATTCTTCCAGACTATGGTCATGGTTTCATGAGACAGTAAACTGGGTTTTGGAGGGCCTACAAGATGAAAAACACCATCACCACACGCTGCAGCACATTGAGCCATTGCAGGCTGGCTTTGCCTATTCAAATGCCTTCACGAGGTTTTGGAAAAATAACTGTATCCTAGCAGACTGAATTGGGTATTCCATGTCCATGCTGCTTTGCCTTTACAAGGAACCAGCATGCTCTGACCTTTTTGGTGAAAATGGACAAAGTTGTTATGTTTGGGTTGTGGAGGGGTGGCAGAGAGACTGCCCAGGCTGGGAGATGCACTGGGTGACCTGGAGCTGAGTTCACCTGTCCACCATAATCTCCATTCAGGCAATGCAGTGTTATCCAGTTATTACACCTTTCAAAAATAACCCTCAGGAATTTATTAGGGGCTTCTTCCGTTTAATTTTCCTCGTAAAGCCATGCTACCTGGTTCCCTTGTTGGGGATATTGTTTCTTTTTACCAACCAAAAACAATGCCAAACTGAAGGTGCTTTGAGGAGCCTTTTTTGCTGTGGTCAGTTGTCGGCAACTGGTGTGGCTGTGAGAGGAGCAGCACCTCTGCCGAGGTAATGTCACACCTCCAAGCCACAAAATGCCAGGTCTGCTCCTGCTGCATTGCAAATTCTAGTACACCAGGGCCACATCAGACTAGTTGAGCTCAATTAATATAATTAATGGAAATTGGCATTATGGAGAGTTTTTTGGTTGGATTTGGGGGTGGGTTTTTTTTTTTTCCCTGCTGTTTGTTGCTTCTTTTTTGTTTGGTCTGGTTTTTTTTTTTGGTGGATTTAGGCATATCAAGAAAGTACTTGAAATACACAGAAGGCATTTGTGGTTCAGTCAGGCTCAGAATCTGTGATATCAGCACTGCTCTTTACCCACCCACATCCTCCTTCCCTTACCTGGGTCTTTTGTTCTCCTTCACCTTGCCCCTGGTTAAATCAAAACTGTTTGTTTGTTAAATCACATTGTACACTCAAAGTCTTTGCAGCCAAACTTTTCTATGTGGTTTTTCAAATGAATTGCCCTAATACTTCTGTCTCTTTTAGCCTCTGCTATTTATGATTTCAGTTTCGTTGTCTAATTTTAATTCTTTGTCAACATGACACAGGAGTCATGGAAACAAGGGGGTGGTGGTGGTCTAATGGATTTGGTCTACATTAGTGGAGAAAATAACTTCAGGTTCTCCAGCACCACTGCGACGTTCCTGTCGCTAAGTGCATGTGTGAGAGAGAAACAGTATGGATAACCGTGCTTACAGACCAGATGTCTTGAGACTCATTTCCTTCCAGTGTACGGCAGAAGTCCTACAGCACTATAAGATGATGTGTATAAAATAGTCTGCTCTGAAAGTGCAGAACACAACTGCTCTGATTTGTTCAAAAGTGCTACTTCTAAACCTGTGAAATCTGTACGAGAACTGCAGTATTTTAACGTGTGCATCAAGCTCTCAGTTTCACTGAAGAGTAATGTTTCCTTCTTTTTTTTTCCATGTAAAGCAGCCTCGATCTGCGGGGCTTGGTGTAGGGTAATGCTGTTTATAATGAAGGCAGAATTGGCTTTTAGAGCCTGATGAATGAAAGTCCACAGTATAAGACTGCAGCTTTTTGTGAGAGAGACATCTGTGCTATAACAAGAGCAGGAGACCCAATTTAGACAACTGCTAGAAGGAGAGCTCAAGAAAAGGAAAGACCTTTTTTTTCTAGCTTAGATTAAATATTTGTACAAATAAACTTTTCAGCTGCTCATCAGAATTGCTGCTGCACCACCAACTTGGCTTTGAATTTTGTTCTGATTGCCCAACAAGGCTGTATACGAAGAGTGTTACGGAAGAGCAGTTCAAACAAAACATGTTTGTTTTGCAGCAGAACTATGGGCTTTGGGCTAGAGATAAAAATTTGGGGAGAGGGAAAAGATAGTGAGAGACATATTAAGAAACGAAAGATGTGAGTAGAAAGTGACTGTTGCAGTAAATACATGTGAAGCAAGAAACGTGTTCAGGAATTGAGTTTTGTGTTTTGAAAGTGAGTTACAATAGAGGATCTGGCTTTGAATATGACTGCAATGACTTTTCCCCACTGGATCAGCTGGTTCAGTTAAAAGTGTTCTCACTCATGGAGCCTGCTCCTCACAGTCACTCACACATACCCCAGCTGCTGCTGAAACATTTGTACTAGTGCATTTTTAGTTAAAAGGCTACCTCGGCAGTGTTGATCACACTTAAAATCCTGCTGCATGAGGCTGACGGTGATGAAAATTCAAGTTTCTCCTGAAGACAGTGCAGTAGAGAATAAGTGTCTTTGACCAAAGAGGATTGTTTTTCATTTTAGTTAAAGCAAGCTTAAGTCCTTTGAGGAAACTTCTCATAAATCTGTTCAGTAAAACAACTCTTTTAAAAACAAGGGAACCCAAATCACTTGGATTAAAGCCCAGATGGACACTGTCTCTGACCAAAATGGATCAGAAGAGGATTAAGGAGCAGCATAAGTGGAGAACTCCTGCTGGAGAGGGGTGTGATGCTGTATGTGCCATTCTGGGCTGCTCCTCAGCATTAACAGGAAAGCAGTCTTTGCGTTCTTAGGCTCCTGGGAGCAGATGCAAGGGATAGTGTGGTGAAAAGTTTCTGATGGCTGATCACAAGCATGCTGAAAATACTTTTTAGAGAAAATGTGTCTTTTAAAAGTTGTGTGGATTCATCTTTAAAGCATTTCTTTTCTTAGTGTAGATGGCTACTTTAATATGTGGGCCTCAGAATATAAATTTAATACAGAAATACCTTACAAAATACTGATTTATTATTACCAAGTAAACTGTTGTGGTACCTTTGGTATTCTAGCACTGCTCTTTGCCTGTATGAATAAGGATGAAAATGAACTTCTGCTTTGGAATGATGCAGCTTTGGGGGCAGAGTGGCCATGAGCTGGTGGTCTGCACGATTCAAACAGAATAACAGCTAAGCACATTTGCTCATGTTGTGGCACAGTCTGAGGTGTAGAACAGCACAGGTGTTGGCATACTGTAGGGACAAAGGAATTGCTTTATCAGACTAATGAACTCTGTGGAATCTTATTTCAACTAAACATCTCAGAAAGGATCTCTAAGCCAGGAAAAGCTTTGCTTTTCTTGTTTTAAATCCCCGACCCCACCTGAGATTCTGTTCACCCACTGGTTTCAGTGGATCTCTTAAGCAGTCTGTGGAAGAAGGTTTTCCTCTAATCTCTTGCTATGGCTCTCTTGGCTTGTGTGAGGTACAGCTGCAGACCTGCAAGACCTCACAACTCTCCCACTCATCTGTGCCAGTGTTTTAATTGTCTTAAAAGGGTCTTCCAGAGACTTTTAATTTATTTTAATCCCCTGGAGCATCTCTGCTTCAGTAATATTTAGCAAATTTCAGAGCAAACATTCGCTTAGATTCCAATTGTCAGATTCGAGGAGCAGCAGAAAAATATTTTTTAGGGGATTGAAAAGGGAAACTCTCAGACTAGGCTAATCTCTACTTGTAGAATGAGAGGACAATTAACAACTTGTCTATGAAAACAAAACTCTTGCCAAGAAAACTTACTAGAGTCTCTACAAGAAAGACGGGGGAATTCTGCAGTTAGAAGCAGTAATGCATTGCTCAAACTTGGTGAGCACTGAATTGCTTTTTAAATACCTCGTTTGAAATGTCACCTTTGAAACATCTATGTGCAGTTTAAACTTTAGTGGGTGGTAAAGAGTGGAAACTGCGCTGATGGAAGTTGTCTTCAGGTTTGGCATATAAACTATAGTTTATCTTAGAAATGTCTTTTACATTGCAGTAAAAGTGTGTGGTAGATTGATAGATTATAATTTAGGAATTTTAATCTCATGAAGATGTACTCTGAATTTTACATTTTTAGAGACTGGGGTTTTGCGCACACTTGATTGCTGGTTATGGCAAAGGGAAGTGTACTGCAACGGGAAGTGGCACAGAGGCTTTTTTATGCCTACTGCCTTCCTTTTATCTTTGCTTCCTTGTTTTCTTCCTTTCCCAAAGGGGTTTCCTCCCTCTCTTACTTACATTTCCCCTTAAGAGATTAGCTGAAGAAATGTAATTTTTTTTGCAGAAGGGAGTGCAAGCTTACTTTTTCACTTCTTGGTGTAAATAGTGAACTTTTCCAGCATCAGTTAAATTTGAGAAAAAACGTTAGGATGCAATACACCACGGTGCTGCATTTCTGTCTGTGCTGGTTACTGCCAGAGTCACCATTTTCTGCAATATTATTTCTCACTAGGAAGAAAATAAACTCTATACCATGTGAATTTTAGATGTGGTACAACTGTGGGTGTGTTAATGCTTTTACTGGAATACTGATACCCTGATTTTTTTCCCCAGAAGCTTGTGTATTTCCCCTTTCTTCATCCTCCATTTGACAAGAATAAAACCATGTGAAATACAACTACTTAATTTAGATTTCTTTTGCCCTTTGTCACATACATTTACCTGTTTCTTCCTAGCTTTCTACTGAAGGAAAAATTAATTATGACTTTCAAATAATGGTGAAGATACTGTTGTGAGTGGTTCCTCGGGAATGGTGATCTTTGAGAAATCTGCCAAATAATTGTGAAAGAGCTCTTCACATGCTGGTTATTCTTGTTACATTTTCTGCACAGATAATTCTCCACTTAGGAAGAGAATAACACTTACGTACAACCTAAATGTGTTGGGAGGAAAAACCCTAATAACTCCAAACAGGGACAAAGTTAGATATGTGTTCTTGGAATACATGGAGAAAGTTTTATTTTGGATTTGCTGTTGTATATTTTTTCTGTCTTTGCTTTAGCCCACTGTGAGAACAGGTGATTTTTTTTTTTTGAAGGTTTATTTTTATTGAAGGTTTGTTTTCAAAGTTTGGAATATACAGTGCAGTGTGTCTTCCTGAAGTTATACTTTGTATTTTCACATTAATGGACTTTTAAATGCAGATTTTCTGATATGAGAGAAAACAAGCAATGTATGTTTGTTCTTCCTGGAATAATAATTTCTTCTCTATTGGAATGGCTGTCTTAAATGATCTATATTTTCCTACAATAATTTAAAAAATTCTGGTGGTTTTTAGAGGCTTTTTTGTTCCTTAATCTGCTTTGAAATTTAAATCTGTAATTTTTTACCTCTTATAGGTGCTGGATAGTTTGCTAGCTCAGTATGGAACTGTGGAGAACTGTGAGCAAGGTACTGTTTCTACTCTCAATTAGCTTTTAAATTTGTAGTGGGAAGTGAGTGCACACTGAACTTATCCTCCTTTTGTTGCATTTTGCTTTCTAGTGAACACTGACACGGAGACTGCAGTTGTAAATGTAACATATGGCAATAAGGACCAGGCTAGACAGTAAGTATCTTATTTAGTTTTTTCTGTCATCTAACTTGCATTTCATGTTGTGACTTTATATGAGACTGCTTCTAATCACATCACCATTCTAACAATAAATTAAGACTTGACTTTTAAGAAAGTCTGGTGTAATTCACTTTAACAATTTTTTAAATCAGCTTTTATTTCATTTTGATAAAAAGTGAACACTCTTGCAGTGTTCATTGTTTTGTGTCTGTTTCTTAACAAACCATCATAGCAAAAATAACTGGAAAAAAAGAAAGAGGGTAGCTGCTAACCAGAATACAGGGCTTTTTTGTTAGAAAATGTAATGCTGCTTTCAAGCACACAAAAGGTGTAACCTGTATACCTAAAATTATTTTTTTGGTATTTTTAAAATTTAGGCCACCTATTTTATGCTTGCCTACATCTTCTGTAATTGAGAACTTTTAATCTAGATATTTAAAATTTAAAAATATTTTACTTAATCATTGTTTGTGCATAATTTTCCTTTTAAAAAATCTGTATTATGTGCTATGCTAAAGGTTTAATTTTGCTTCTCTGCCACAAAAAGAGGACTTGTGTGGTTCATAAGTTTTAACCTGGTGACATAAACTTCCTCCCTTTCTAATGATAGCAGGTCGAACAGAACAAAACTCATGGAGTAGCCTACAATGATCTTTCCATTTTAACTTTGAAATTTCTGCCACCTTGTGGCAAACTAAAACCAGCATCTAAGATGCAGAGCGTGCTTATGGTATGCATTAATTCAAAATTACAAATGAAATAATATTTGTACATATAATTAAGTAATTATCATCTGTGTGTAACTTGAATGCGACACATGTATTTAATCTTTCAAAGCATTAGGTTACTTGTAAATGTATTATAAACAAATGTGATGGGAAACTTGTGTCAGTGGCATCTCCTGTGTATGCTGGAGCTGAAGGAAACAATGTTGTCCTTGAATTCACTGTTTAACTTTTCCCAAAACCTGAATTGTTCTAACAAGCTCTTCAGGTTCTTCTGTTGCTTTTACTTCTGTTGCATAGCAGTTAAGAAAGGCTGTATTTCTAGTTCTGAAGAAACTTACTGTGCAATGTTACAGACTAATACTGCACGTGCCAGTTTCTCCTTTGAAAGTATAAGGAAGTACTAAAAATACCATGGAAAGAAGTATAATATATTTTTTGAGCTGTCATCTGTGATGTGGGTTCCCAGACTTGTGCACTCCCTTCTCAAGACAAAAACAACAGTTTCTTCCCCAACTTTAAGTGCTAAATTTTAAGGTGGATCCCAAGGAAATGCTGGGATAAGCAAAGACTGCAAAGAAGTGTCTAAGACAGTTTTTGCTTTTTCATAAGAAACCATGACACTAAGAACCTCTTGAGTTTGAAGCAGGCAGGCAAACTGGCATGCAGTATGGATGTTGTAGGGGAGCTGAAGCAGTACAGGTTGAATGATGGCAGTTTGGTTCCTTGGAGCAGGTAGGGAAAGTGGAGGAGCACTGACTTACATCTGTGAATGGTTTCACATGACACAGATGTTCTAAGCAGATGAGTCCATATTCTGTACAAAAAATGTTAGCACAGAATGAGTTTGGGAGATAACTTTGCAACTGTTTAGAAACCCCTAGGAGAAGTGTCTAGATCAAGGTATTTTTAGGGGAAAAAAACTGTGAGGAATTGGAATGAAGGCTCACTACAGTACCTGCATGTGTGTGGGTTTTCCATAGTGACTGCAGTGCTGTTTCAGTGAAATGGTTTTCCCAGACCTGACCTAGCTTTGCTGCTTGGAACTGGCTGTGGGGGATGGCAGTGGAGAGTGAGCAGCGTGCAAGTGCTGATAGCTGATAAAGGCAGTGCTGGTCATCCTGTGAAGGACGTGCAGTAACAAGAATTGACTTTGCAACCCTAAACAGCTTTTGATAAAGAGTCAGCAGCTGGTAACAAGCTTTGTAGTTTGGAATTCAGCTCTTTAGGGTAAATGGTGCTCTTTGACGTGGCTTTTGGATCAGGCACCACGACATGAAGATTTCTGTGCTGCCACATTCAGTGGGTCCCTAGTACTAACTGCACCTCTGCTGTACTTTTTGCAGTGCACACACTAACCTCACAGTAGTGTTGGCTGACAGAGCATGCAAAGTTGGCTACTTCCCTGCTGGATATCTGTACAGCATTGCCATGACTGTTGGAGTGTGCACTGGCAATGTGTGGGGAAGGTGCTGTAACACAATCTGGAGATACATTTGATAAGCAGTTCTAAGCAAGTGTGGTATGCATTGCTTGGAGGACAGTACTTTTGAAAAAAACTTTTGGTTCCACCCAGCTGGGAAGCTGAGCTGCCTTCTGTCTTGCAAATCTAAGTAGTTGTGGCAGAGGTTTTTTCCTCTAGGCTGGTACTACAGTTGTGGCATGTTCAATTCAGGTCTGCATCCAAAATTAACTTGGAAAATGAAAGCACTGAGGATTGCTGCAGTCTTTTTGAGAAAGCAGTCTTAGAGCACACAGCACACAAAATCTGAGATGTGCAGAGTTCCTGACTTCTAGTTGGGACAGAGGTCTGTGTCTTTGATCTGTCGTGGTGGTGCCCCTTTCCTGGCTGGAGAGACACAGCCTGTCTTGTCAGGAAAAACAGGATGCTGCTTATGTGACCCCAGAGCCAGGGAGCCAGCATGGCAGATCAGGTACTTTTTGGCAGCCCAGGAATGTTGTGGAGGGGTGTGCAGAGCAATGTGTGGGCCTTGGAAAGCCACCCTTTGCTCTCTAGGACTGTGAGTAGCAAAGAGAAGGCTGGTACTACCAGGTCTGACACCACATCCCTCCTCTCCTCTCCTGCAAGCACTTGGGAGCAGGAGGGATTTGCTCCAGCTCTCAAATTGCCTCTGCTGCTCTCCTTCCCAGAAACTGGAGAGGGCTCTACACAGTGTGTGCACTGCTGTGGCACAGGCAATGATAGAATGTTGTGGTGGGTTGTGGAATATTTGGAAGAGAGGAGAGAGAGTGAGGGACAGAGCCTGGAGCTTGTGGTTCACCCTGCAGAGCCCAACCAGCAGGTGCTGAGGCAGCCTGGGAAGTGCTTGCTAAAAGACAAGGCCCCTTATGGCAACCAGCAGGACATGCTGGCTGTGTCCTTGTGATGTGCTGCCACCTAAATTATGGCTGCTGTCTTTAAAAGTTGTACCTTCTCTTTCCCTCCCACAAAGATTCCAGTCTGTACGAGAAGTACATGCTACAAGATTTAGCTCTACCCAGGATTTTGAAAGTCCACTAGTCCACCTCTTAACCAGAATACTTGCAAAAAATTTTTATTACCCTTTCAATAAAGGGTAATTTTTATTACCTTTTCACACATCTGTGTGTGTGCACAACATGGTTCCTTGAATGAATGAGGGTTCACATAACTAATACTTTTACATGCCATTGTGGGACAGGGCTAATGTTGCCATAGGAATGATAATACTGAAAATTCAGTGGTGTATTATAAGTTTAGGTTTTGTTTTGGCTTTGTTTTCAGAAGTCCTGGTGAAACCTATATTTTTATTTAATGTAAAAAAAAATTATTATGCTAAAGAAAATGTGCCATGTATGTCTTTTCATATGCAATTTTATCTGTTCAGGGATGAGAAAAGAAAAGTGGTGTATGTAAAAGCCACATGTGGGAGTGAAATATGTTCTCCTTCTATTGCTTAGTGTCATCATGCTATCAGTGGAAGAATGATTTCCAGCACAAGACTGTGCTTCTCCTGTAATAATTTATCTAGGGTGTTTAACCTCCACTAGCATCAAAAGGGAAAAGAAGGCTGGATGAGCATCCTCTTGTAGGGAGCTCGTGAAAGGACAGTGGTGAGATGTCATTTTGATGGGAAAAACTCAGGTGACTGATTTACAGAATATTTATTTAAAGGTTTCATTTTTATGAGGAACTATTGCATCTGAGCAGGTGTCACAGGCTGCTATCCATCTTATCAGTGCATAGACAGTAGTTGCTGCAGTCTCTTAATGAATTCATTTTATTTAAAAATTCAGAACTATGCTAAAAGAGTTCTGTGTACCAGCTCTCGCTGGTGTGTCAAATGGAAACATTTTCCATTTTTACTGAGTGTAAATTTTGAAGGATGACTTCAGGGAGGAGGACACCTCTTAATGGGACAGGTAACTGAATTTTTCTCCATCTTTATCTTCACTGAGTGAGTTTTTAGGCTTTTAGCCTCTGTGTAAAAGATGTTTTGCGGGTTGTTTCAGCAGTGCTCCCTGACAGATGTAGTCTGGGTGGTCTTTATTAGCTTGTGCTCGTGGAAGGAGACTCTCCCAGCACTTGGGAAGGCAGAGGTCTTTGTGGGAGGACAGAGGTGGAGTTGCTGTGTTCTGGAGTTCTCAAGTCATGAGAGGAGTATGTGCTTTACAGAAGGAGCTCAATGTAAGCTGTTTGGTGGACTGTAGCAATGACAATAGCTTTGCCTAAACCAGATGCCCCTAGTGCTGTGACAAGCTGGTCACTTGCTTTCAGCTGAGGCTCAGCATTCCTGTGAGAGCAGGGCTGGCTCTCCTGATAGCAAGTGCTGTCCTAAATGCTGTTCTACAGGAATTTTGCATCCATCTAGAAGACAGTTCTTAACTACTTCTCTTCCTGGGTTTTCTTCCATATCTGTCTCCAGCCCCCCAAAAGCAGTGCCTAGATGCCTCTAAAATTGAGCTTGTTATGGTGCTGAAGGGCTGCTGAATCATCACATTGCCTAATTCTAGCCCTATGTTTTGTGCCACAAAATTGATAAAAATTAGTCCAGAACAGCTGAAGAAAAGTGTATGACAGTATTTTAAAAGCCTAGGGACAATTGTGAAATATTGGAATGTGAAGGCCAGAATCAACAGCCAAAGGGACCTTTCAAAAGTTGTTGTTTTTTTTTTTTTCTCTCTGTAAGAAATGCACTAGAACAGTGTATGTGCTACATCCACTGCAAATGTTATCTTGGCATTCCACTGTGTGTACTCAAATGGGTGTAGAATATGGAACCACGTACCCAGGAAATATCAGTTCCACAAAAGGCTTGAGAGATCAGTATTTAATTACTGATTCTTCTTTTGACTTCCCATCATTTGAACAAGTCAAATTATACAACAAGTCAGGCTGTAAAATATGGAGAACTCAGTGACTCACAGGGTGAATTAGTGTGTTATTTTTCCATGTCATCATATGGCTTTGGTGGCCAGAGATTGTTCACTGCTGACATAATTAATTTTCCACAATGGCAAATGAACTTTTCTCAGTTTTCTTTGAATTTAAGGTACTTATAGACATATGTAACCATTTAGCAATTTATAAATTGTTATTAAGAAGAAAAATTCCAACCTTCTTTCTAGGAAAAGTATGGTGCACATATATGTGTATATATATGTGTGAGGATATACACATACTTGTTGCTGTAAAGTGTTTTTTGTGAAAGCATGATAGGTATGAAGCCTGGTTACAAACAATAAGCCTAGTCTTTCCTTGCCCAACCACTTCTAAGGAAGAGTGAGAAGTCTGTTGCACTGATTTACTGTCAGGTTTTTTGTTGATGCTGGGATTCTGGTCAAAGGTGTTTTAAAGCCAGAGGAGGCTGACGCATTTTGGGAAAGAAGCAATGTCTGAACTTGTCAAATAAGCGTGTGGAGGGAAATGAGTTGGGATGGACGTTAATTGGAGCCTATCAGCACATTTGCAAAATTGTTGGTGTTCATCTCTCCGACGTCTCGATGTTTGGTTCCAAGAGAAACAGGGCTTGTGCAACTGGATGGTCTGGCAGTGCTGTTTCCCTTCCCCGTAGAAATTCAGCTTTCTGGTTGATTTTAGCGAAACTCAACCTAGAAACAGAGTTCATGGATATTTGCAATGAACAAGAAATTAGCATTTTCAGGGTGTATAAAAAGGAAAGGTCTCAGACCCCTTTTCCAAGTAGGATGTCCAGAGAGAGAGAGACTTGAGTGAAATGCCTTTCAGACATTGGAAATCTATGCAGAAATTAAAAATCGAGACAAATCCATAGAAACACAAGTTTCGCTAGTCTGCTCACTGCTCTTCCTGTTTTGTAAACATGTTTTATTGTGTAATAAAATGCTCTTCAAAGTCCATGGAGTAAAAGATTAAAAATGTCAGCTCTGAAATAACCTCACCAAATTTTAATCCAGCTTGTTTTCCACTTACTCTAAAGAATTCTTCTATTATGGGAGTAATTACACTCCTGGCAATTCCCAAAGGACCTGTGTCTCATTTGGTTAAAGGAAGTATTTAATGAACAGTGATCAGTTATTCAATATTTTGCTTTCTTTGTTCATTGGCATTGCCTTGGGCCTTATTTATTATCAGCCCTTATTAAACATTGTTCCAAAGACACAAATTACTTCTTTTCTCATAAGCTCTTTACTGTCAGACTGGAGTATTTTGAGGATGCTGGCTCAACCCCAGGGATATGAGGGACCTGTTATCCTTGGTATCCAAATACCACTTCTTAACTGGGCTTCAACAGCTGCTTGTGACCCAGACTGTCAAATGGGACACCCAGGAGACAAATAGTATTTTTCACTTGCTGCCCTTGAAAATGTAGGCAATTGGCTATCTTCATCCTTTATCTCTGCAGTAGAGGCAGGCATAAAAGTGTTACTGAGGCTAATGTTTGGTAAACTGGCAGCAGTGTCCTGCAAATGTGCATGAATGGAGGAGCTGGGTTAAGTTTCTGAATTCAGAGGCCTTCTTCCAAAGTATGTGGTTGTTGGAGCTTTTTAATGAAAATATTGCTGAGTTCTTTAATAAAAGATGGAGACTCCCTCCCTCCCTCCCTCCCACTATGGCCTTTAATTTAAATTTTGTTCTAAAGAAAATCTGTCACTAATCTTTGGTCCAATATTAAGTCTGGCATTTATAAACTACCCCATATCAGTGCATATTTCAGTGATCAATATATTGCTGATAATCTGAATAGTAATGTTTGTAATAATAGTTGTAGTACTAGTAATAGTAATGTAGCAAAACTTGACATGCCTTTTTAGGGCAAATGTGTTTATTTTATACCACTGGTTTACCAATGTGTTGCATGTAGCTTAGTTGTCCCTACTGTTTGCTAGCTATTTAGTCTTATTGACTCTATTCTGTTTGTGAGTGGAAGGTATTCTACCTTCTGTAAATCTGTCATTTTTGAGTTGTTCTGCTCCTGTGAAGAGGAGACCTAAGAGCACCTTTAGACTTGTTCTTGGTTAGAAAGAGGGACAGAGCAGAGGGAATGCTGAGTGACCAGGAGGTTTTCAGCATGAGGGACCATGGTGAGAGGGTATATTTGGGCATTATCCCTCTGTGATGCTTAACTAAAAGAACAAGAGAAGTTGAAACAACATTTTAAATGCTTTCTAACAACTTCACTTTCATGGAGAGTTTAACATAGACATGGGGCTTTAATTTCCTTGTGAACTTTTAAACCTACCTACAACACGACTAATTAGGAAGTTGCAATGTGCTGTTGCAGTCTAAGGGGCATTTCAGGTGCCATTGACTGGCTTTGAGTGTTTCCTTTCCTGCTGAGGTGAAGGTGCTCTCTTCTTTCATAAAAATGGGTTTTTTTCATTCCTGTCACAGCTATATCAGTTATTGCGAAAGCTCCAGCCAAATAGCTGTGCTGGCAAAAACCCTAATGAAGGTGCTGTGATAGCAGCTAAAAAGTTTTCCCTCTGGTGCAGCTTTAATTCTATTTGGGAAATTGATTTAAATTAAATCAGGCAAAAGAATGCTTTTGAGTGTATAAGCTCTGTCTCCTGTGAGGTTTTGCTGATAGGGTTGGACCAGCAAAACCTTTAAAGTGCATAGAAGCCCAGAACAAGCAAGAGCTAACTTGTAGTTCTTAATACAGTGACTTTGTGTAATCAAAATCTTGGCTGAAGAATCTCAAATGTAACTTTTCATCTTGGAATGTGTTTTTAGTTTCACCACGCAAGTAAGAAAGGACAGAAGTCTATGTCTGAAACTTGTCATTTCATAAGGACCTGCATGTGCTCGTGGGACTTTTTTTAATCTCCTCTCTCCTCCCCTTTCCAAATAAACAGAGCAATAGAAAAACTGAACGGGTTTCAGCTTGAAAACTATTCCTTGAAAGTTGCATACATCCCTGATGAGATGGCAGCCCAGCAACCTCCACAGCAACACCCCCAGGGAAGACGTGGATTTGGCCAGAGGGGTCCTCCCAGGCAAGGGTCACCCGGCGCAACCACTCGGCAGAAACCACAGTCGGACGTTCCTCTGCGGATGCTGGTTCCCACACAGTTTGTAGGAGCCATTATCGGGAAAGAAGGAGCAACAATCAGAAACATCACCAAGCAGACACAGTCCAAGTAAGTTATTTTACAAAACTGATTAATAGCTTCAATGTTGTGTCATCACTGCTTGTGTAAAGAGGAGTTTGTAAAACTTCATTACTAATCTGAGTGGTCAGAGAGCAAATGAAGATAACAGAGAACAGGAAATATTTTGCAATATTTATTTAAGGACTGGATTCTGTCCTTGATACATGTTCAAATACTAGCTGAATTTTTTATTCCTCTTTAAAAAAGGAGAGCTAGCAGGATGGTACTCTGTTGGAGAGTTTTGCTTACAGATGTACTATTATGGGTCTGGCACAAAAAGTGAAACTGAAAGAGCTGTTATGTGTTGTTCTGGGGGACCTACAGTCAGTGTGGTGATGTACCCAAGTGTCCCAATTGTACTTCAAGTGTTTATTCTAGTTTTAGTTTGATTAGGGCATTTTTAGGATTTGTCAATTCAAATGTTGTTGATTCAAGATGTGAGGGGAAAGCCCTAAGCAAAGAACCTTTTTATCTCTCCTCACTACTTCTTATACCTTACACCCCTCTGTTTCTGGAAAATACATTTGTTGCTATCAAGTTGCAGACCACACCGAAACACAGATTAAGGAAATGCACAGGAGGCAAAAAGCAAGCTGCTAAGTGACCTAAGAAGCTTAGAGCACTGGGGTCTAGAGACGCTGGAAGAGATTGTTCCCAGTGTGTGTTAAATCCTACCCACAAGGAAGAGCTCAGCACAGATGCAGAGGGAGGTGGGGGTTCTTATTCCAAGAATTTTTCCTGGATACCCCTAAAAGCAGAGAATTAAAATGCTGCCTTCAGCAGCCTACTGTAGGAGACCCCAGCTCTGCAGCTGTAGCAGACAGGGCCTGGGAATGAGTTGTGTGTGATTGAAATGAGGGAGGGTGGGAGCCTCAGTTTTGAGAGTAGTTAATGAGGACAAGGGACTCCCCTTTAATTACACCTCAACCCCCAACAAACAGACTTACCCCCCTCCCCAAACCCAGGATTATCATGATGCTCCTTCCAACCTCTCATTAGCACGATGTAACCCAGGAGACTATTTAGCCTGTTTAACAACACAGGTTTAAGAGATTTGTGGTGTCCTGACAGGACTTGGGTGTAATTTTTCTATGGGTAACCAATTTTTCAGGTGATATATAAAACATCTAATTCTTGGACTGTAAAAATCCTGGAATATTGGCATAAGGAAAGCTTTTATATCTAGAAGAAGGGTGGGTAGAGGAGAAATAATTGCAGGTTGCTAACTTTACAGATACGTGACTTTGAGAATGATGTTTTCATTGGTTTGGGATTAAAAAAAAGGAAATTTCATCTACTTTCATTTCCACCAAGGGTTGCCAAGATGGGTTTCTTGGAAAATGCTGCATTGTGAAACAAAATGAGTTTTCAATACTTGAAAGAATTGCAAAAATAAAGGGGCTTCTTGAAAAGCAGCATGGTTGTTTCAGTTAGAAAACAGCTGTTACATGTGGAAGAGGGGCAAAAACAAACAGCAGAGGTGGAAAGAATATGTGAGCTGCAGTTATTGGCAGGTAAAAGTAATATCCAAAGCATTGTCTTTATGCAGGTCATAACTAAATTTGTTAAATTCTTAGAGCTGCATAAACCTGTTGTAGAACAAGGCTAGTAGTTTCTGGGTGGTAGAGGGTACAGTAAAGGTAATTTCAGGATAAAATCAGGCTGGAAAAGTATAAGAAACTAGTCTTGTGGATGGATGCAAGAAAGTACTACCATGCTACTTGCTAGCAGAGGAGTGCTGGGAAATTCTGCTGCTGATGTATTTAAAACAAGGTGGGACAAAGCCTGACTGTCCTGCAGCTGCACAGTCATTCTGAGTGGAGCAGTGGGGCTGGAGATGGGGCACTGGGAAAGCTTGAGATGTTGTCTTCAGGGGTGTACCAAATTTTCTGTCCAACAACACCCCTCAACACCTTGATGGGAATTTACTGAGAAAAGGAGATCCCAGTGTCCACAAAGGTGGGTTTTAGCATGTAAAATCAAGATAGGAGAGGCTCTTCATAACACACAAATTTGTATTTAGGGTATGCTTAAATAGTCATAAGCTTTTCAAAGTTAAACTACTAATATGTAGTCAGTGTTAGCTCAAAATATGTTAGTTTTATGACAGTTGGAAATACATAAGGTTTACCATAGAGTGTGTGGTTACAGTTAGTGTTTTTCTTTCTTTCAAGAATTGATATTCATCGTAAAGAGAATGCAGGTGCTGCTGAGAAACCAATTACCATCCACTCAACTCCTGAAGGCTGCTCAACAGCTTGTAAAATTATTATGGAGATCATGCAAAAGGAAGCTCAAGATACTAAATTGTAAGTAAAAAGCATTTCATTGTGGAAGCATTAAAAATTCTGAATTCTCACTGGCTCCATTTAAAGACGTAGTCTTTAAAGCTGTTAACAAGTGAATATTTGCTGTTATCCATATCTAAGTAGGTAAAGAACTGAGATATTTTACCTTTCAGGACAGTCTATTTGCTTAATTAGCCCCAGCATGCTTCTGTGATTTCAGTTGTTGTCTGGCTCTGATTTTGAGGTGAACAGGAGCAAATATGGAAGTTTCTTGAGCAACTGATAGCTTCTAGTTTGAGCGAGCATAACAAGTTGTGAGCCCTCACTAAAAGCTTTAAGATATATTCCTTCCTTTCCAAGAGCTCTGGTTACTTCAGTCTGAGCTTTATGTAGTTGAAGGTGTGTTGCAGTCAAGCTATAGGTGATAGTGCTGGAAAGCCCATTGCTCCTTGACTTATTCTGCATCCAGTTGTGGATATTTCAATGAAAATTGAATTCATGCATGACATGCATAAAAGCTTGTACTGTGGTCTCCAAAAGTCTCACTAGGTATAACTTCCATTACAGCACAGAAGAAATTCCCTTGAAGATACTGGCACACAACAACTTTGTCGGCCGACTTATTGGCAAGGAAGGAAGAAACCTGAAGAAAATTGAACAGGACACAGATACTAAAATCACAATATCGCCGTAAGTTTTTGGTGGCCTAATCTTTTGGTGACATGTCAAATGGCAGCAATGCTGCTGTGGGACCTTCAGGTACAGAGTTCTTAGAAAAATATTCTGTGTGTTGAAGGTTGAGATAACAGCCCTTCAGAGGCCTTTCCATCATATAAATTAAACTGTTACTTAAGATCAGTTAAATTTTATGTAAACAGTGAGTCTTCATTGTAAACTCAGTCAAGAGTAAGTTAAAAATAACATAGGCTATGTGGAGCTTGTGTTAGACTATATTTTAAGTGTCAGTTGTTTTTAACATATTATACCATATGTAATGATGAGTGTTTGAAACTGTAAGTCTGGATCAGTTCTGAGCTATGTGTGAAAATGAGTGAAATTACTGATGTTTTAGTTTCCAGTATATATTAAATTTTTGGACTAGAAGGAAAGAAATAGAACAAATAAATACTGAAAAGGTTATCTCCAGTAGAAGTTTTGTCCCACTTGAACACTTAACAGCCAAATTACACTATGTTGGCTAGTCTGCTGCAAAGTAATAACTTTTTCAGTCTGAGTTTGTGAGGGTAATTGAGACCTGTTCAAATTTAGCTGAGATTAAACAGGAGTTTTCACCTTTACTGGAAATCTGTAAATCACTGATTAGATTAACATCTCTATAGAAGCTTGGCAGTCAATAGTAGTTCTACCCTGGAGTAATATCTTCAGAGAACCTCCTGTTCTGAATAATGAATGCTCTGGCATGAACTTCCAAGCATTTGAAGGCATCCTGGATTTGGCTTTAGCCAGGAAGGGTGAGAATTAGGCTTACAGGCTGTAGGAAAGGGAAAAGGTTTGGAAAACACATGAAGATGTATGAAGAGGTGTGAATACATGCAGGAGACAAGAAAAGTAGTGCAGGAAATAGCTCAAATGAGGACAAGGAAGCTGGGAGTAAATGTGGCTCTTCAAAAAGAGGAAAACAAATTTGGATGAAAGCACCTGAGGCCTTCCTTAAAGGTGTGTAAGTGCTTATGGAATTCGTCTGAGGAAGAGAAACAATTAGAGAAAAACCACCTAAATAAGTGTGCTTCAAGAATAGATTTTGTAAGGCTAGCATGCTGTCCTGATTGTGTTTGCTAAATATTTTGTCTGCAAACAGTAAACAGACTGTTAATGCTAAAAGGGGAAAAAATGTGTACAGAGTACATGAAAAAATGGTCTTCATTCCATGAAATCCACTTGTCTTTATTGATGATGACACAAATAACACATTGTCTGTAAATAGCTGCAGAGTATTTTTTAATTTAGTGAGTTAAAGGTATATTTGCATTAAAATCTTGGCCTCAAGATTATATTTGTCATACTATGCCTAAAATAACCCCCTGAAGTCATCTGGTGTAATCAATACAAAAATGAGAGCATATATGCCCATTGATTTTGCTGTTTCTAACAAGTCTTTTGCATGATCTCTTCATTGTGGCTTTTTGGTAAGCTTGTCCATACATTTATAGTAAGGGAGTTGGTTTGGGAAAGCGTTTCCTCTCTTCTCTGGGATGTTTCCCAACACTTTCCTTCCTGATGCAGTACTTCAGTGCTCATGCACTGGAGAGTTAAGGAATGCTTCGTGGGTGTGTTGTGTGCCTGCCACTGCTTGGCTGAGCGGTGCAGGCTGCCACAGTGCCTGCTGTGCAGGAAGGCAAGGCCTTGTGTGCTGCTTCCTCTCCTTCCTGCACGGGCTTCCTCACGCCTGCATCATGCTCTGGACTGGTCTTCACCCCTTTACCTTTCCTCAGTACGTGGCTATGCCACGGCTTCCCAGCGTGTTTAATCCATGTGATCACACTGGGTTAACATTTGTTGCCAAATAGAGCACTGGTTTAGGGCTGTCACCCTTTCATTTTCCCTGAGGAGCTGCTGGTGATGAGCAGCAAACGTTGACTTGCACACAGCTTTTCTTTTCCCCATTTTGAGGGCTTGGAGGCTCTCCTGCAGTTTCACTGAGGCTGGGCTTTTCTCCAGTTTCCTTAAGGAATACACTGTAGTTCTCAGGGAAATGATTTATGGTGTGTTTCAGGGGTGTCTAGAATGAAGCCTTCTCCTTGCTGGTAGTGCTGGTGTGGATGTGAAGGGGGACATTTCTGCACTGCCCTGCAGCAGCTCTGTGTGTCCATGCATGGGATGGTGGCTTTGTTTTTTGCAGCACCTAAAATTGTCCCAGCCACCCCATGCCAAACCTCTCTGTGAGGGTTTTGTTGTGTTTCCCATGAGGACAGAGTTTCCCCAGCTTATCTGAGAACTGTATTTGAGCCCTGTTATGAACTGATACTACACTCTTTGGAGGGCAAACTCGACATGCTTGGATGTTGTTGCACTCAATAAATCTGGATTATTTTCTTTGTTTGCTAATTAACTGTGCTTCTGTGTCGTTTGCAGATTGCAGGACTTGACACTCTATAATCCGGAAAGGACCATTACAGTTAAAGGCAGTATTGAAACTTGTGCCAAGGCTGAGGAAGAAATCATGAAGAAAATCAGGGAGTCCTATGAAAATGATATTGCTGCTATGAATGTGAGTTTCCTTAGGGTGTGGGCTCTTTCTGGGACTAAAACCACAGAGGGATTTTAGGTGTGAGGGACCCCTGGAGGTCGCCTGGCCCAGCAGTGGGTTTGCTTCAAGAAGGCCACACTTAAAAGTTAAACCAGATTGTGTAGGGACTTTGGTTTTCCTTAACATTTCAATGGATAGAAAACCCATAGTGTCTCTGGGCAGCCTGTGCCCTCACTGCTCTCATGAAGATTTTTTTGTCTTAATATCACATCAGAACTTTCTGTTGCAGCCTCTCTGTTGCCTCATTTATTTGTGGGAGTGTGGGCAAGCCTTTTTCTTATTTATTTATGTGTGCTATTTTAATGGAAGCTTTTTCTGGTTTATTTTTGAGTGGGGGAACTGAGAACTTTATTTAGACTGAGAAAATTAATGAGCATTTAACTTTCTTCTTGTTGCAAGAACCTGAAGCAGGGTGTGTTTATGCTGTTGTGGCTTATGTGCTCTGGCTTGCATGTTTTTTAAAGTAGTGATTCAGTCTCATCACATAAATAGCATAATAATGTACGGAAGAAAGATCTCTACTGTTTTTAATTATTTAATTTAAGAAGATCTTATTAAGTTTTTTTCT
This sequence comes from Passer domesticus, assembly GCF_036417665.1. NCBI lineage: Eukaryota > Metazoa > Chordata > Aves > Passeriformes > Passeridae > Passer > Passer domesticus. The sequence continues at coordinate 31,393,809 of NC_087474.1, read as the reverse complement.
TGATATAGATGATAAAGGTATTTAGCAATTTGAAGATGATTGGTGATTATATAATGAAAACAACATACCTCATTAGTTTGCCAAAGTATTACTAATGCATATTGAGAAATGATTGAGATTTTTGGTAGTTAGGAAAAGCATTGTATGTGCATGTGTATCCAAATCTTATGGTCTAGAGTTAGAATGAAAATATTTTTTCAGTTTACAGTAGTCCTGACTTTCTAGAAATGTCTGTTATTCATGCTTATCCTATCAAGTGAATATTCTCCTCACTTTTCCCCCTGCCTTCCCCACAAAGCAAATTGCAGTACATGAGGTGCTCGTGAGGAGCAAAGTATTCGATAGTGGTGCATTTGTGTTTCCTATAACAAGCAGGAACATAGGGTGAGTTAGGGACTGTATTGCTATTTGACAAAGGTATGGAAAGTCAAAAAACTACCTCTGTTACAATGTAAATTTTGAGGTTAGTTTGTAGTGATTATTAAGGTAGTTTGTGAGGTAGTGAAGTTTTGAGTTTTTTGGTGTCTTGTGATTGACTTATCTTAATGGCCTGAGATAACATCTGTCTCTCTAGCTGAAATATTTCTAAAGCATATTCATGCTTTTGAGTAATAATCTGGAAAAGGGTGCTGACAAGTTTTGTATCAGACAACAAATGCTTCCTACCACGTGATGATGCCAGTTTTCTCAGGTGTGGTCAAGCAAGGGACATGCAACTTTATAGTTAATCCTTTCCCAGCAATTGCTGGAGGTATCTCACTTCATCTTTTGCAGGAGAGGGAGGATGGGGTGATAGTGTCACATATATATCCCCCAGTGTAAGAAAAGCAGGTCTTTGTGCATGATCTTTCTCTCTTTCTACAGGGCTGTCTTTTTAGTATAAAAGTAGTTTAGTATAAACTACTGATAAATTTGTTCACTCTGAATGTAAATAGTACTATTATCTGAACACCTTGCTGTAAAATTTTAAATGTGTTTTGATGACTAAGCTGTATCAAGTGATCCCCATCTGCCTTTCCTACTATGTGTTTTTAATGTTGTTGGTCTGTACATGTGTCTGGGAAACAGGTTTGAATGAGAGTCCTTTGGGTAATGAAAATGACTTTTTTTAAAAATAACATCCCAAAAGGTTAATAGCATATGCCAGGTAGGAGTTTATTAAAGTTAATAACCAGGGCTCTAAATCTTAACTCTTCTACCATTTCAGCTTCAAGCACATTTAATTCCTGGATTAAATCTGAATGCCTTGGGTCTGTTCCCACCTTCTTCTTCAGGAATACCACCTCCCGCAGTGAGTGTTGCCTCCGCTGCTGCTGCTGCTTCATATCCACCTTTCGGGGTAAGGGAAGCTCTGATTCTGGATGGTGATACTGATCTCTGCAATGCTGCCGTTCAAAATTAAAAAGAATGCTGTGTTTTTTGCCTTTTTTCCCAGAAAATCTGGGCAAGGTGTTTTGTTAGCTGTGTTCTGTCATTTTTCTAAATGTTGTCTGTCTTCCTTCTTGCACACTGAAAATTATTTCATGTGGCTGCAGTTGGGAGTAGGCATTAATTGCTTTTATAGTGAAATACTCAGTGAAACTGGAAAATAGTGCTACTTAGAAAAGTGTTAGATTTTATTTTATATAGAATTTGAATTATTGCAGAAAGAACACATATAAAATAGCATTTCAAAATTGCTGGAACTGGCAATTAATAATGCTAGTCTGCAATTTTATTCCTTGTGATATGGAAGGAAAAGAAATGATCTCTTATCATGAAGTGGGGATCTATATGTACCTAAAATGTTTGTTTGAATGTAGCAGTTTTATAAATGTCCTGTTGAAATGCAATACTGCTAAATATATAGGATGTAAATTGTATGGATTAATCTCCAGAAAACTGTGACTTACTTGCCACTTTGCTCTCTAAAAAATATCTGAAAAAGTTTAATAGACTCTTACTCAGATTCTGTGCTGATTAGTAAACATAAATGAGGACTTTTGCTATGGAGCAGAAGGTGACTCGTTGCACCAGAAAGCTCCAGAGTCTGTCTGGAACTGAGAGGGTGTTTTGCTTTCAAGAAAAGACAACCTCATTACAAGGAGAAGGTGGTTTTTTTCATCTCTTTCCTGTGTTTGACCCTGGTGGTTTTTAGCAACTCAATGCAAGGTGAATTTTCTAAACAATTCTAACAAGTCCCTTAAGATGTAGATGACAGAGCTTTACAAACTCTGCTGAGTTTGACTTCGTCCCTTCTTTGCCCAACAGTGACATCTAGAGAGCTAAGTCTGAGACTCTTCATGAACTAGAAAAATGGAAATGCAGCACAACACACTAAACTTCATCAAATAACTCATATTATGTTGTACTAAAGGGTAGCTGTGGTCTAAATATTTTTTCCCAGAGGAAGAAGCCAAGAGAGTCTGTGCAAGGAGCAGGAAAAATTGCTTTCTTGTAGCATGGTTTGTAAGAATGAACAACTTTGGTGTTATGAATGTATCATGAACTATATTGAGTATAATAGTGGCTTTATCAGAAAAATGTTCTTCAGTGAAAGGTACAATAGAAATATGTTTATACTCAGTTATTTTACTGTCAATAGCAGAGCCTCCCTTTATGACATATTCTCTCCCTCACAGTCCTCCTGTACTTCAATTGGATTGGCAGACTAAACTAAACAATACAGGTTTCTGCTTCAGTGTATTATAGAAAATGCTATCTCTGGTAACGAATTCCCTCAATTTTTTTCTTAATAGTTATTAGATGTGGTTTGTTAAAAGTCTATGATTTTCTTTATTGGTAATTATAAATTGTGGCTTTTCCTGTCATTTTACTCCAGACTTGCAGACTACTTTGCTATTCTTGAGACTCGTACTGTAAGCCCACAGTTCTGTTCATCTCTTGGTTTATTTTCATTTCTTTCCCAATTTTTCCTCCCCTGTTGTGGTTCCTTTTGCTTTAAATATGCACCTAAACAGTGCTGAATTTGGTGGTTACTCCTGTCTGTTCCTCTGTTGCTAGTGCACCTTTACCCCCCAAATGCACCTTTTTTGGTCTGCTAAGATATCTGGCAGTATCCAGGTTTCTGGATATAGGATAATGGCAACATCTGGAAAAAAGCATTGAGAAGCAAATGTCATTGTAGAAACTGTGCAGCTGGAAGGACCAGTGTTTGAACTCTCTGGCTTCTGTTTGTGCTCAGTGCTCTGAAATGGCTCCCATTCCATGCAGTCTAGATGTGTGACAAGCTAACATGCAGAAAGAAGGGATAAACTCACAGATTGGGAGGGTGAACTCTTAACAGATTTTGTGAAGGCTGGGGGTGGTACTGATACAGCCCCTGAGGCAGATACTAAGAGCTTTGAAAGCAAATGTATGATCAACAAGGGGAATTATCTCACCTGTTTGTACTTAAATGTGTTGGTATTTGGAAAAGAGCAGGTGGTTCTGTGGGCTTCAGGTGAATCTCAAATTACTTGGAGAGCTTGTTGCTCTCTGAGGAGAGAACACAAGAAAAAGTATGAGTCTGTCTATTCCTTTAATGGATGCATTAGTTTCCATTTTTATGACTTTCATGTCTTGTTTGGTATGATTTTCTGTAACTTTTGAGCTTTACTCTCCTCCAATTTTTTCCCCAGTAGAACAGTTTTTCAGACACTGATTGAATTGGTTATTGGGGCATTCACAAGTAGAAAGATAAAAAAAAAAATCTGTTATATTTTGAAGGAGAAATTGATACAATTTGAAAGGCTAAAGGTAACCACAGGGGGAGATCTAGGAGAACTCATGAGGGATTTAAAAACTAAAATTAAATCGGTGTATCTGAAAGAGGTTTTGGGGAAAGAAGGTCTTAGAAGAAAAATTAATGAAGAACTCCCAGGGAGATTTTATGTCCATTTATCTACGAGCTATTTTTTACCAAGCTCCTTATTTTGACAAAAGCATTTGGACAACCAAGTCCCTTCACCTTGTTTTCAGTCCATGTCCTTTTATGCTTGGGAGCAGGGATTAGTGAATATTGAGGATATCCCTTTCAGAAAGTGGAAATCCTTTCTGAAAACACTGCTGGCATCAGGGTGTAAAGTAGTGTATCCTGCTTCTGTCCTGCTTATTTTTGTGTAGTGCAAATTCTGCCTTCTGCTCAGGGCTGACAGGGCTAGCTCTTCCCTATCTCCTGCAAGGTGTGCTCCCCAGCAGTTTCAGCTACACTGTCACAAGGGGCCTCTTGGCATCCAAGTGTGTGAAGCCTGTGCTTGCAAGCCATACATTGAGCCTTGGGACACCCCTGTGCTGTGTCTGAGGGTGGGTTTGAAGCTCTTGTGATATCTTTGTATGGTCCTTTTCTTCACCTTATTGTGAGGATGGACTCACCTGGGGCTCTCCCTTGGATCAGAAGAATTAGGTGGATGAGTTTGGGCATTTGCCAGCAGGGTTTTCATATGGAGTTGATGGTTCATATGTACTACTTCCAAGTGACAAGGTGTGGCTGTGACCTTGTGTAGGACTTGTTCCCAAAGAAACTGAAGTGTCATCTTAATTATTGAAACAATTATCTGTCACATTCCTGCTGCTGCTTTTTTAACATGGGTGTAAAGAGGAAAAACCTGCACAGTAGACAGATCCAGGATTTTGTTACAGTGCCAGGGCTTAGCAACAGTTCTGAATGCTCATACACACAGCTGGAGCCAAGTGTTCCTAAAACATTCTGTACTCAGGAGCTTGGGGCTGAGTATTTAAATAGGTTTGGCTGTGTTAACATGCATGTGATGCTTCATCCTATGCCTCTTCATGCAAACCTTTAAGACATTTGACAAGAGCATAAACATTGTTCTCCAGCTGCTTCAGGTATACTGTGGTATCACAAACTTAGGGAATGGTGATGTTATCAAACACTAATTTGCATTTAGTTCCTTGGACTGGGTCACATTTGGGAGAATGATTTCTATGTGACTCAGAGACCTTACTCCATGGCGGTTAACCCTGATGTACAGCACCAAAGCCTCAGCTAAGTTAATCTAATGAGATGCAGATTGTGTCTCACTAATTATCTAGGTGCTGCTTTTACTCTTTGTCCTGGCAGTGGAGTCCCCACAGGAAGGCACAAGTTGCCCTTGGTACTTGTCTGGTGACGATACAAACACACACAGGGGCACGTGGCATTGCACGTGGCTAACAGTGTCTGAGCACCACAACCAGGGCAGGCCAACCATCCATTTTCTTGGTTTTTTTTACCTACTGCTAGCAACAATTCTTGATATTGTAATTGTATAATTCATTTGCAGATTCCAAGTTCTGTCTGCCTGTTCAAAGCACTCATTTTGTGCAGTTGCTGAAAAGGGATGCAATGGGATTGCATATTGTGCTTCAGTTCTTGAATGTTCCTCTCTCTTCTTGCAAAAATCCAAGATCTGTTTGGTTTTTTCCTGGACTCCTAAAACACAAACAAATCAGAACATGTGAGAATCGTTGGAATGTTTTATGGTTTGAGGAAAAAGTAGCACTTAAATGTTTCAGTTAAAAGTATTAAGAGCTAAAAAATTCTTTTTACTGTCAAATGGGCATGATTTTGCTCTTAATGATCCTGGTGATACAATCAAGCTAATGGTCTTTTTTTGACTGATCTGTGCCCTCATGTGACCATGTTAAGGATCAGTAGCCTTTCTGTGCCTATTTGTACCTGATGTCTTGTCCAGCTGTTTTGGGCCTGGAAAAACCACCACTTTGTGTTTATCCTTAAATCTTTCTCCTTAGCTGTGCACTTAAATGCTTGTGTGTGTTGCAGCTCTGAGACGGCTGCAAAGAGCTCTGTTAGTCTGCCCACTGTCACTCGTAACAAATGTCATGACCTGAGCACCTGCACAAAGTGCTGGGATTTCTGTGAGGAGGAGAGTAAGGTTCTACAAAAGGGAATATCACCCATGCTTGTGTTTTCCAGAAGATATGTTGCCACCAAAAAAGTACTTTTAACAAGTATCCCAGCCAAACTGCTTCAGATGTAGTGTTGTACTGCTCAAAGCTGTTTTGATGGAGTTGTTGCTTCTGTCTTCTGAACTGTGGGGAGAATATGCACATACTTGTCTCTCAAGAATAGAATTTTGTTCTCATGCAACACTGAAGGTTTTAAAGCTCCAAACAAACAAGAAATCCTTATCTTGAAATCCAACTGTGTACAGTCATGCAATTAATACACCTGGCCCACCTACTGGGGTTAAGTGGGTTGCACCCTTCCTTTTATAATTGGAACTTTGCATGTTTAATTTTACATCCAACTGCATTTCTTTTGCAGCCTCTGGATCTGAAATTTGGCATCTCAAGGGCATGGGGGAAGAAGGGATAACCTGTGGAGACCTCATCCTGCCCTTGAATGCCCTGAAACAGGGTAGTAGAATTAATTCTGTCTCATGGCAGGTAAACTCAAACATAAAATAAGGTGAGAAGTAGAGAGCTTTTCTCCCTAAGACAAGTTCACACCAGCTGCTCTCCTTCTGTGAGGTCATGGAAGAGATACATGAACTTCTGCCCTGTGAAACTTGGCTAGAGTGAAGAGATGCTCCTCTGCCTGCAGTGGGACTGCTTTGTCTGCTGCCCTTTTTGGACCACCTATTGTGGCTCCTTGAAGCTGTGCCTTCCCAAAAAAGCACTCTTTCTAACCTTTTCTTTAGCCTCACAGTAAACTTTCAGGTTATGTGATATGCATATGGGCTTCTAGGAAGAGACAGGGGGAAAAAGGAAAATTTTAAAAAAACCCAAAACCAACAAAACCAAAGAAGAGGTAGTTTAATACAGTAAACAAAACCAAGAAATCAAACCACCTTTTTCTGCTAACAAAAAAAGTCTTGTACAGTTAGGCTGATAGGTTGCTTTCCTTTATTCTTTGTTGCCATCTCTTGAAGCTTTTTGTTGCAGGTGAGGAACATGCCAGTGGAAAACTTTCTCCTTAGAAGATGTTGTTGTCAAGAGAAAGATTCCTTCTTTACTCTCCAGTCATTTCCTTAAATAATAATAGTAAAGAAGACATCTTCTATATGGAATAGAAGTAAGAGAAGAAATAACTGTATTGTGCTTTTGGCAGGAAAGAAAAGTAATTTAAAATGAAAAATTGCTTCATTGAGGGCCTTCATTTGATGCCCTGAGCATAGATGAGAAACACAAGGAAGAGGAAAATCTGTCCTATGTTTCCAGGTACTTTGACTCTTACTGGGTGAAGCTGGGCTCCTTTGGATGTCTGGGTTTGATAGGATTAGCTCGTGCAACTGTTATGTCTGATCTACCCAGAGGCAGTAATGTCTGTACATCTATGATGTGTGTAGTTGCAAGTGGCTTTGCCCTAATTTGCCCAGCTTGTTAAGCAGTAGATGCCTTTTGAGAAGCTGTCCTGCAGCCAAAAGAGGATGTGGTTTTGAGGGGGAAGGAGGATTTGCCAGTGTTTTTACAAAATGATTTTATATTGGTGAAATTAGAACCATACATGTGTAGCACATGCAATCTTGAGGAGGGCACTGTAGGACAACAGCACTGTCTGATGAAATGTACCTGCTAATTAGACTTCTTTTGAAGATTGTAACCTCAGTGCCTTGAAATACACCTTTACTGATGCTTAATTTCTTACATTCATTAATGATGCATTTTTTGACAACTGAAAAATTTACTTCATGGTGTGTAACATTGTGGGATTGTTTTGCCCTATGGAGAAAATGGTTGGTCTTCCCACTGTGCTGAAAGTCTCCTGCTTCTGCCGTGCTGTGCTGGCTGGGATGTGTGTCCAGAGCAGTCAGACTGTTCTGCCTCTGGAGATGGACCAACCCCTCAGCGAGGGAACTAAAAATGCAATTGGCACCATATAATGTACAAAGATCTGGCAAGTCAGTGGTAGTTTTTCAAGGTGTTCAAGTTTTTCAAGGAAGCCTCCAGTTGTTCTTAATAACTTCTTTTACGGTTCTACGGTTGTCATAATAGCAAATAGCATCACTAGTCATCAATGCTTTTTAAAATAAAAATGATTTCTTCTTTGCTGCAGGTTTGAATACTTGTGGAGATATTTGCAGTTTCTTGGAACAAGAGAATTAGAATTTGTGTTGGTTCCCTGCTTTTAGATTCTTATGAGAAGATTTAATTGGAGTTCCCCTTGACCATCTCAGACTCTCAGGCCCTAAGTACCAGGCTGCAAACCTTCTGAATGCTAAACTGAATGGGAAATTTAATTCCTTAAGGTGCCAAATATTTTGTTACTAGGGTGTATTGAGCTCCTTCAGGCCAGAAACAAAAGTAGGTCAAGTCCTCATTCTGTTGTATCTGGCTCCATCTCTGGTTTGTTTGTTAAACATGATGGAAAAATAAGTGATCTTTGTGTTTACACAACCTGTTTTTCTGGCAGCTGTCATGGAATCTGAGAGCAGTGCCTTTATAAACCAGAGCTGATGAGTACCTGCATCTTCCAAAGCCACTGATTTCATGGGCAACTTCTATGGATTTTGAGTACTCATGCGACTGCTGTGTCACAGCTATGGTTTTTGAAGTGAAAGTGTTTATATACATATACTTTTTGGTGGTCATACAGTGTTGCAACACTGAATACCTATGCTTGCTGCTTGTGAATGACCAGCAAAATTCCTGCTTGCATAGTTTCACAATCTGTTCCTTATGTTGATTTCTGATTTTGGCTGTCTGTTCTGAATAAAAGGTGGCAGATTGCTTTTTTTGGCATTGTGGCCAGTCAGATTTTGCAAAAACAAAAAGTTCATGCCATTTTCAGAAATATGTCAAACCAGTTCCTGCTTGTAAAATGCCTTATAACCAGCCTGCCAGAAAATGTTCCTTCTCTGCTTCCGTGATTTTTACTCCCATGTTGCTAGCTAGGCTGTCATGTTGGAAAAACTTCTGATATGCGTGGTCCTTTTAGTGACTTCTAATAGAACCAAGAAGATTCCCAGTTTGGAGACTATCGTGATGAAAAGTACTAAATTTGAGAGCCAAGAAGTGGAATGAGTAGTGAAATTATTTCAGTGAAATGATCTTACTTAAGGTACTGACCACTGTGTAAGAACCAGCTGTGTTTGAGTTTCAGGTATTAAAATGTGGTAGTCCCCAAAATGGAAATGTAGACAGGGTGGGTCATTCTTAGATTTTCAACCAAGAGCAGAGGACCAGCTCAGCTATATGAACAGAGGACACTCACAATTTTTTTGGTTAATTGTGGGGGAAAGAGCTAGAGTTGCATGGCCTTTCCATGGGCTGCATGTCCCAGAAAGGGTCATGCCCTTGGTTCATCTAGTGACATGAGTGTTTCTCACATAATGCAGCAGTTAGACTAAAGGGATTGGATTAACCTGGAGCTCATGGCAAGGTGAAACCCTGGCTGGATGGTGGCTGGGCAGTTCATGAATGGCAATATGAGTGATGCTTTAGCATGCAGATCAAAGTGAAAAATACACATTGCTTCTTTTAAATTGTTTTGCTACTTCTTGACTGACAATTCAGCAGCACAGAATTCTTCTGAGTGTGGTGCTGGCTTTTCAGGCAGTGAATGTGGCAGAAAGCTTTAGACTCTCAGCATGGATCTAAATCTGTTTGAAGTAGAGCTAAAAAGCCTGGAGGGTGCAGGGAGTTCAGGCTGCAGTTTGTTGATTTGCACTGGCCAGCAGCACTTCAGCTCAGTGATTGTACAAGATGGTGCCACAAGGTGTATCTGCAAGGATGTTGTGAAACTGTGGATCATGTTAGACCTATCTACTAAAACTTTGTTTTCCTTAATGAGCCCCTTGTTTCCAATGAAGGTTTAAAGTTTTAGTGCTAGTATTGCAAAATGAATACGCTAGGATTTCTTTCACCATCATCTCGAGCTTATTTCTTATCATTGCACTGAATCCAGCTAGAATGTCTTCAAGGATACTTGGCTTAATATTCATTTCCCCTTGCTGCAAGTTTTTATTACTAAATAAATAAGAGCATTTAATATAGCTGTGGGCCAGGATAATTCTTCACAGTACATTGCAAAAACGTGGTTTAAATTTTGGCTTTGGATCTGGTACAGGGTTTGAATAATATGATACCTCACTTCCTGACAAACTCAGGGTATTCGGAAGACTGAATGAGTTGTCTGCAAATCTGCCTTGTCTTGGTTATGATGGTTGTTGGGAGGGGGTAGAAAGACAAAAAAAGGAACTTTTTAATGCAGTCACTTACTGTCTGTATTTATTTACTTCTACAAAGTGGATTTGTTTACTATGCAAAAAAAAACAAACCAAAACCAGTATCTCACTAGGCTAGATGGTAGCTCTATGCAGTCTTAAAACAGCTCTTAATTATTTCCTTCATAACTAAAAATCCTGAAAATGGATAACATGACTTTGTGACTTAAAATAAATGTCTCATGCTAAGGTAATTTGCAACATGAAACATAACAAGCTTTGAAACCAGGAAAGATCTGATTCTTCTCTCATTCATGTCTGGCTTAAAAGCCTATTTACTTCAGTGGGTACAATATTTTTAAAGATTTACAGCCTTATCCCAAATGTTGCCAAGGATTTACCAACCACATGCATTTGATGGAGCAAGGGGTCTATGGAGACACTTACGCACACGACTGGAAAAAATTTTGTACTGTTGGCAGACTTGCAGAAAAAGACTGAGATTAATGCTCAAATTAACTTGAGGGACATAAATAACAAACATACCCCCTTATGAGGCCTGACTCATGCTGACTGAGGGCGCTGTGGACTGACCTAGCAGCATCATCAGCCAAAATCAAAAGAGGAGGGGTCGTCCTGGGGAAGAACTGAGGAGGCAAACCTCTCTTGGCTTTTCTGTGTATTATTTGTTGCTCTGTGTTGTTCTTTGTTTTGTTTTTCAAGTGCCATTTTTCAAATAGGATGTCCATTCCCCCAGCTGTAGTTGTTTGAAACCTGCTTTTTTACCTACCACCCTCTACTCTGGAGGGTCATAGCTTACTTTTCTGAGTTTTCATTCTTGCCTGGCTGTGCTATGGCTCTGTTACCCAAGTGTGAGATGAGGAGCAATGCTTTTCTTTCTGACAATCTAACAGGTAAGGGAAAAGCTCTCCTCCTGTGTGGCTTTCTGCAGTTTGTAGGACTGATGCACCAGGAGTTGGCAGAGAAAAGTTATAACAGCCTTATCCTAAGGGCAGATGGTCTCTACAAATCTTTCTAACCCTGCAGGCAAGAATTGCAGAAAGAAGAGTGAATCTGCAAATTTTCTTGGCTGGGACTCCTCAGCTTTGAGCTCTGGTGTGGAGCAGTAGCCCTCATGCTGAAGGACTAGTGGCAATATCCCAAGGAGAGGAATAACCTCACTCCTGCTGAGGCTCTGGAAACCAGGAAATAATGGCTGTGCTAAGCCAGTTTCCTAAGAGTTAATGTGTAGGGTTGGCAGCAGAAGGAAAAATCTCCTGTAGGGCTGCAGGCTCTGGCTGGAGTGAAGGGGATAATCCTGATGCTACATGTAGTGCAGGAGCTCCAGGTGAGCCCAGTGTAATGGGGAAGCAGCCGGGGTTACAGGATTTACCAAGAGATGAGTTTGTCTTGGATAGTGTTGGTGGGAATTTAAAAAGAGAAATATTTTAAAAAGAAAACAAATAGCTGATATAGACTGTTAGGCTGGGGACAGATGGCTGGAGCTCAGGGACTTGCAGGGGGTATGGAAGGAGGTGTATCCAAGCTGCTCCAGGAAAGAGTTGTGTTAGTGTAAAAAGTCAGAGCTAATAGTGTGCTGCAGCACTTGCTTAGTGTCATCCAGTGGGGGAGATTAATTTCCATCTCTGTGTTAGATCACCATTTTCATGGTTTCATGATTTAAGTGAGCAAGAAGGAAATCTGATTTAAGTTGCTTTATCAAATTTTACATGTGTACTTTGGTTACCTTTCTGAAAGCCTTAGAGTGGTCTGTACTTTTGCTTACACTGAATATATCTTTCCGTTTATACAAGTATGCAATTTGCCATTTGCTTTGGGTAATGTATTTTTCCCATTTTCTGTTAAAAAAATGATGAATGATGCTCTTCTTATTTGCTTGATTTATTTTAACTTCTGATTTTCATCAGGCAATATTTGGATGGAAATTGGAATCCAATTAATGAACAAAACCAGCATTTAAAATTGTTTTCATTAGTTCAATGTGCTAGGATATAGACAAAAATTCCTTATCAACCCTTTTTTATGACTAAAGTAGACTGATTTTTGCAGAAACAAAGCAAGTATTTTCAGCTGTTTATGAACTGAACTAATTATTTCTGGTCACCGTGCTTTTGAAGAATCTGTTTCTTATATCTAAGAATCTTGTTTTCTTGGAGCTCTTCTCTTGAAACACAAAACCCCTGGAAAAAAAACAAACACAGAACCCCAAAACAACCTAGATTCTCCATTGAAGTGAATATCTCAGTGGTATCTGTGTGCCACAGCTGCACAAGACAAACTTCTCTTATTTGGGTGGACTAGCCATGAGCCCATGCTGCAGATATTGCTGAGGGTAGAAGAGGTGGTGTGTGCATCACAGATACTGCAGATGGTTACTTGCAGATTAGGGTCGATGTATGGACTATAAATCTTGGTGAACCTAGGCTGCTACTCTAAAAGATTTTCTTTCTGCATTCCTGTCAGTTCCCAGGGCTGGGTTGACTTTGAATAAAATATTTTCTTATGTGGGGAAAAAAATAAACTGAATGGGGAAGAGGAGAAAATTGTCCAAGAGATCTTACTCTTGTCAAAAAATATATACACATACATATTTTGGCTTTTAAATTGTAAGTATATATTTAAGCAGACTTGGCTATAAGGGAGTGAACGTTGAAGCTCAGATTTCACAGAGTGGGAAATCAGTTCCCTAAATTTAGTGCTTCTAACATATGTTTTAGGTCTAGGAATCTATTTCTGATATAACTCATGTTAGGAGTTCCTGGAAAGCTCTATGACTTATGTGGCGTGGCATGGGTAAGATTAAATTATAGCTGATTTTCTTCCATCCTGAGATCCCCAGAAGCATCTGTAAGATTGATGGGTGGTGTAGTCATTGCATTATGTTTTGATGTGTTTCTTTTGCAGTCTAGGTTTCCAGTAAATACAGAAGGATTTAAAAATTATTGTGGGTAAAGAGATGGACAGATAGTGATTTGAACTTGGTGTTGTGATACTCTCAAAAGCCTTGGTTAGACTTGATTTCTGCAAGAAGAAAAAAAGAAAAAGGAGTACGGTTTTTGAGTAGCTAAAAATCAGTGTATATAACATAATTTCTCTAAATCTTGTGTGATGTTTTACTGGAGATGAATTTGGTTATATGTATATGCAATGTGGTACTCCAGACAAGAATGAACAGCTGAATATTGACAGATTCTCCACTATTCCTTAAACATGTATCACTATTGCACCAAAATGCAAGTGTAGTATTAAGGAATCTCAGTTACTCACAGAAAAGGACTTGTTAAAAAGTCCTTTAGGAAAAAATAAGTTGAAATGTATCAAAAAGTCAAAACTATGAGGAAAGATGGGAGGAAAGTGCTACAGTGAGGTGATTGTAGTTATAAAGGCACATGTACATCTTCTGTTGCCTTTGCTGCCCGTGTTTCGTGCTTAAGGGTGAAGCAGCAAAAAGGAATTTCAGTGGTGGATTGAATCCAGCCAAGAAAGTGGCTTGAAATCAAACTTTGGGAAGGAGAGGGGAAAACTGCTCAGCAGGCAGATGGGCAACAGAGGGAAGGCAGGAAATATATGCAAACAAAAATAATGAAGTTTGATTTGTTTCTATGGTACAGAAATGTGTCTGGAGGTGGGTTTAGGTAGAAGCTGTGTAAATTCTTGAAAACCAAGTCAAATTACACGTTTGCTTTGCTGCAGTGTTGTAGTAATTAGCTGGAAGAGGCTGGCTGGAGAAGCACGGGAAAGGGAAAACTTCAGCAGTGGATTTTTGCAGGATCTGGAGCATGTGTGGACAATTGAATGTAGGGGTCAAGAAGAGGAGCAAGCAAGGGGGTAGCTAAGTTGTCAGGATTGGAATGAGGGGTTGACTCTACACCCAGTGCAATGGCTCCTTGCAGCAAACTGGAAAAACCCAAATGCTTAATGAACTTGCAACCATTTAGAAACAGTTTTTTCAAGTGCTAAGATCAAATGAGTACCTACAGTGGCGCGTCCAAATCGCTGGAAATCTTGCTGGATTCACAGTGAACATGTAAAACGACTTACTATGACAACACTCAGGATGTCTGTAATAACAGGAGGAGAATATGAGTAATCTTCTGGAAACTGGTTTAACTTATATACTGAAGTGACTGTACCTTCCATTACAAATATGTAGTTTTAGGGTGTAGTTTTGAGATAATTTTAAACTGATCTGTAGGCAGATTAAAAGGGGTGCTCCCACCTTTTCCTATTTTCTAATTGTTGTTACTTCTCCTTTGGTCACAGACTGCCACTTGTGTGTTGCTCTGGTTATTTGGGTCAGGGACTTACCTCCTACCTTAAAAATCGGCTGGATCTGCAAACCTGCTGGCCTCAAAGCATACAAGGCAGTGGGGAGGCTGGGAGTGGAGGGCTGCATCCATGTGGACTTAAACCAGCAAGAAATGCCTCTGAATCCTAATGCCTTGTATGTGTGAAATCAGGGGGTAAACTGTGCAACTGCTGCAATTGCCTAAAGTGTTTCTGTTCCCAATATCCTATTTTGGGATTTCTTCACCTGGTACGTGGAGCTGTGCCTGGAATTCGTATCCCCTCAGGTTACAGTTGACTTGTGTTTACTGAAAATGAAGTGGTAAAACTTGGAAACGAGCATTTTGTTGGGATTTGTTTATGGTTAATGCAGTGGGACCTCGCCTTGAAAGACTTAACCTTGAAAGGAGTTACTGAAATTTAAAAATAAGCTGGGGGTATTGTTTTTAGGATTGCATCTGCTTTTTGCTTTGTGTTGCATATAGCAGGGGGGAGCTTTTTCTGAAAATATCACAGAAAAAGCTGTTCAGGCGAGCTCCTCTATGCGCCTGTATTCCTATCAAAATACACAGCTGAGCAAAGCTCAGTGAGCTTGGTTGGTCCCATGTGCTCTGCTTGCTGGTGCTCGGTGCTGGTCTGCATGGTGGGCACTGAGACAGCAAGGACGAGGATGTCTGCGTTGCCTCAAAATACCTCCACACCAAAGGGGCTTGTTGGCTTGTCTTAATGAGGATGAGCAAAAGTAATTTTGAAAATGCATGAGATAGGTACACAAAGGAAGAAAAACTTTAGAAGGAGAGGTGTGTAGTGTCTTAAATACCTCCTAGTTCAAAGAAAGGCTTGTGTGAAATGCTTTTTAGGGGTAGCCCTGACGGAAGCGGATGGATCAATGGTCCAGTAGCATGGGGTGTGCTTTATGGTGCTCCCTTCCTCTGAGACAGGCTCTTCTGGGGCTGCTAACATAGCTGTGACTTACTGTGGCACATGCAGCCCTGCAGTTTGATCACTGCCACGTAGAGAGGATCTTGAGCATTATGTCATGCTCTCCAGCTGGGGTGTCTGCTTGAAAGCAATAGGAAGATGCAGTGATGCCTGATATCCAGTGGGTGCAATGCTGGGGTCCTCTCACTTTTCAGAAACACGGTGTTTAATTTACTAGCCTGTGTGAGGAATGCTACCAGGGCTCCAACTGTTGCATAATGTTACACAGGAGGAATCACTGGCAGATTTCAAGCTGGCTATCATTCCAGATCACTCCCACACAAAGGAAATTGTAGCATATATGTAACTCTGAGGCTTTTTGTACTGCTCTCAGCACAATCTAAAATTAAAAATATAACTGGGAAACTAGAAAGAGTTTGCCTGCTCAGGCTGTAGTAGCCTCACCTGCAGGGTCTTGCAGGTGGAAGAGTATCCAGACAGCTACAGGTAAGAGTTGAAAGCCTCACAAAGATGCAACTCCTCAATTGTTTTTTAAAGTTCTGTGCATTAAAATTGTGAGTATTTCATACAAGATGAAAGAATCCTCTTTTGGCTCAAACTGGTTTTCTTGTTCTGTGGATTTTGTGATTCCCAAAAAAAGCCAGACCCTTAATACTCAGACATCATCACAGGGGGAAATCTTATTTCCCCCTCATTTCCATGCATGCCTGTTCTGTACCCATTTTCCTGTCAGTCTGATTCATAATGTTCAAAAACATTCACTGCATTTTTCCTTCTTCCCCACAGCAACAGCCCGAGTCTGAAACTGTTCATCTGTTCATCCCAGCCTTGGCAGTTGGAGCTATTATTGGCAAGCAGGGACAGCACATCAAACAACTTTCTCGTTTTGCAGGCGCATCTATTAAGGTATTATTACACCAACTATAACTTTCTGCCTATTCTACGTGACACCTTCAGCAAGTTTGCACAAGCCGTGCTTTCCTGAACATCCTCCCCCACTCCATGCTTAGAATATGATGTGATAAATAGTACATTTGTTTATAAATCATCTTTTAATCTTCCCTGAGACAAGATAATTAGAAGCATGTTTTCAGACGTCTCCTGAGGTGTGAAATATAAGCTGCAAAGAAAACTACTTTGGTGGTCTTAGAAACAGACTTGTGCCTTAATGATGCAGTACTTAAAGGCTTTCTCCTTGCTTTAGGTAAAGTGAAAATTGGTGGGGTGAATTCCCCTTCTGAACACAGCAGCCCAGTTGAAGTCCCTGTTCAGGTGGCTGCCCTTGGTCTGTGCCAGATGGATTGGTCTGGGCTGTCAAGCTCAAATGGCTCCATGCTGAATTATTGGTGGTGTAACTTCACCCATGTGCTGCTCCAGGCTCCTGGGGCCAGTCAGCTCTCAAACAGCACACTTGCCTTCTTGTTATTTGGTTTAACATCCAGCTGTTTGTGTATTGACCACCTCAGGGTAGCTAAGAACAAGATGGTTTGCACAGGCTGACCTCTAACTGAAGTTTGAGTTTTAGTCAATTTGGTGCTATCTTTCTTGGCTGTCTACAGGGCTTAGAACCAGTTGCAGCCTTAGGAAGGCCCTGGCTTTTGCCACTAATCCCCTTGTAACCACAAGTATCTTCTCTAGATGGCTGAGCATTTTTTTCTTACAAATAATATTTTCTGCTGTTTTATGCTGTAAAGATAATGTTTTGGCCTAAATTAAAATAAAAATCCTAGAGAACAGTGCATTTAAAGTACAGCTTTAATATGCTTTGAGATGGACATTTTACTGCACAGATAAAATGTTTTTTTCTCACCCTCTCTATTTTCGTTTCAATGGAGTGATGTGCTTAATGAGTGCTATGGCAGGGATCTGCCACAAGTCTGGGGCACAGGGCAGGAGCTGGCCATGCTTAGCTGAATTTGGTGAAGCTGAGCTTGGCTTGGAAGATGTTCATCTAAGTATGCAGAGCAGAATAATTGGGAACCCTGATGAATGAGTCTTGTGTGTGGTTTGCCTAGTGCTGATCTGTTTACTGGCCAGTCAACCAATGACACACAGCCCAACTCCATCCTTTTTTGAGCAGAATGCTAAATAGTTATATTACCCAGATTGTTTATATTAATTGAGCACTAATAACCATATTTTTAGGGGGGGAAAAATGAAACAGGAGAAAATGAGAGGTGTTAATATTTCTTGATTGAATCTGTCTTGCATGGGGCTGTGATGCATCATATGTATTTCCTCTTGCCCTCTCCATTCCTGCAGCTTGTATCTAAGGTTTAAGCAGTGTGTAGAAGGTACTGCTAGGTGGAGAGAGAAATGTGAAACAATCTGGACCTCCAAGAACCCGTCCAAACTAGTTCTTCAGTTGGTCCTTGGAAGACAGTTTAGTGGAAAGGGAGTTTCCAGTATTTCTCATGCATCTGGCTAACAGTGGCCTCAGGCTTCCTCTACTGGCTGGCACCACTCTACCCCATGCATTTAACATTTCTGTCTTAATTTAAATTCAGATAAAAGTTTTCTCAAGCTCTGGTCTTTTGTTCTTTCAGTAGGAATAAAGTAAAGGTGTTTTTTTGTGAAACTATGATTAAATCTTAACAAAAGTACACAGATTCAGGGTGTGCTTGCAAAATTGGGACACTGCATGTGTATTTATCTGTTAAAATAATGCAACTTAACCTGTAATCTGGCAGAACAATGTGGAGCATCAGGCTTGCTTCTGTGTGAAAGTATTAAATATGGCAACTGGTAAATTATTCAAAACTTGTAAACTTCCCTCGTGTTGAAATAGGCCCACTTCAACTTACCCTCTGTCATAACTTTGGAACGAAATAATAAATTGTGAATCAAGGAATCTGTGCTTTTAGCTGAGAGTTGGAGGAAGTGCTGCCTGAGTAACTTCTAACTTGCCAAACTGCAGTAACCATACTTTGTGGAGGAAGTAAGTCTGTACATAATGCTTGTTTTGAGTTGTGCTGTAGCTCGTTACAGCTGAAAGCCTTTTACGTCCTCCTGCATCTCCTCTGTGTTCATTCTGAGCTTTGTAGATCTGGTGAAACTCCTAACCCATGATGTAAGACTAAACTGCAGATGCACTGGGGTTCTCTTTGAGGCTGCAGTGTTCAGGCTGTCACCTCAGAGGTGAACATGGCTCTTGCTGAGCTCAGGTTGTGTCCCAGTGCTGGGGCTCACTGCTTGGCCAGGCAGGCTCAGTGTGGCACTCCAGCAGACTCAATTATTCAGCAAAAGAGCCAGGCAGAGATTTGAGTTGTCTGTTGCCCACCCTGTGGTGCTGGGACCTCTTGTGAACAATTGTCATCTCCTTGGTTATAAATTCCTTGCAGAGCCACCCTTCCTGATGAAAGCTGGGTTTGGGTGTATAAAGTTGTGAGTTTGTGGCTTGGCATATAAAATATTGTTTTCTGGTTAGGAATGTAAAGTTGCTTAATCTCAAAAGTTAAATTCACAACTTGTATGCTATTTGTATGTATAGAACTACTTTTTCCAAGGGCAGAGAGACAAAATTAGCACAGAATTCTCTTAGGTTACCTGTTCAGACATTGAAATGTTAGTTGGTCTATGTTTCTTTTGCAGCCCTCAGCCATGCTTTACCCCAGCTTCTGAGAACAGAATATTCTAGGCTAAAATTAAAGCAAAATATGTCCCAGAATATTTAGACACACATAGGATGTAATGAAGATTTGATAGACAATATTGTTTGTAAAATTTTAATGAAGCTGCTGGTGTTTGCTAAGAACACTAGAGGTGACTGAGAGACAAACCTGTCCATTTTACACGAATGACAATTGTCAGGCTGAACTCTGTTCAGTCAGCTGCCTCTAAATGTGTCCTGAAATTCTGCCCCTCTAAAATACTTTTTCCAAAGAATGAATGGATTTAGTCTGTGCTTGTTCTTACAACGTCATGTCGTATAAATGTACTGCTGTAAAATTAATGTGTATTTTTAGATCTATCCAATTGGAATTCATAAATTATGAAAAATAGATATGCAAACCAGATAACTAGTATGTAATGCCTTCTCCATCTTAGGGTACAATATGAATAATGTTATAAACTTTCCTTAGCAAAATTCTTTAGTGAAAATGATGCCTGGTGACTTGTAATTTGTCTGAAATAAACTACAGCTGTTAAATATGAATAACATCCCTATGCCAACAGCTGAGATGAAATTCTGTAGTGTTTAATATATTGCTCATTCAACAGCAGCTATGTAATACTAGATGTAACAATGGAAATGTCAGTTGTGATAAACAAAAGATTCATTCGGAATGTCAGAGGCTAGCTTGAATTATTCAATGCCACTGGAGTCTGAGAAAAACACCCACAGAAATCTTACTGTTGTGGTGACATGAACTGCTAAAGACCCTACAGGCATCTCTGTCTCAGCTCTGGTGGAGCTTAATTTTTATTTGGGTCACACATTGTCCAGTACAGAGGAATGTTTTGGATCTGATTAGTTACAACAGTAAAGTGATCTTCTGTTCTCAGGGGAATGGATGAGAGCTTTTGCTAATGAGCAAAACTTGTTAGAAGGACTATTCAAGCTAGTGGGTAGGGATGAGAATCTCAGTTTATTAACCAGATTTGTCTTTTTGAAGGCTACATGTCTTACATCACTCACAGCCACATGAAAACGCCGTGTGGGATCCTGCCATGTGTGAATGAGTAGCTGTGTCTTTAATTTTCAGAAGTAAATTTGCTCATGGTGGTTTAGCCAGTTTCTCCATATTTCATTACAGCTAATTAATGCACTTTAAAGAGAACAAACCATCATGACTGAAGTGTGATGCTGCTGCTGTAACGAATAATTTTTCACTCCTGAACAGAATGTGAGACTGAAATGGGGAGGAGGTGGCTTTAAACTATTCCTTCAAAGACAGCTACCAATAGCTATGTTTATCCATTCCAGATTGCCCCTGCTGAAGGACCAGATGCTAAGCTGAGAATGGTTATCATCACTGGACCTCCAGAAGCTCAGTTCAAGGTACAACACACAAAAACTTGTCAGTATGTAGTGCCCTTTGGATCCTAAGGGACAATACTGAAAACAAAAGTCTTGGTTCCAAGCATGCTTTATTCAGAATTTTAGTAAATACTTGAGTTTAGCTTTCCTTCTTCTGAAAGGTGTCTCATAGGAATATGAGTAATACAGTACTATTAGAGGCCATATTCTGGTCACCTGAAAACTCATGTGTGTTTCATGTAAGTAAGAATCAAGTCTAGCATAAAAATATGGCCATATTACACTCCTAAATGTCTCTTCTATCTACAAGCACCTTTGAGTTGAGTCTTTTAATCTGTCTTGGTATGTGCAACAGTTTTGTGTGCTCAATTGAAATAACAAAGCTGACAGATGAAATTGAGTCTTCCCAGGTTGCTGTTTTGTGCCAAATGGAAAATGCTTTTTGGGTAGCTCTGCAGATAAATGCAAGATTTCTAATTGTATTTCCAGCGCAACTACAAGGAGATACTCAACCTGATTATCCCATCTGTGCTCAAATTAAGTTCCAGAGTGGCCTTCTGCCTTAAATGTCAAGGGATAAATTTAGTTACCCCAAAAGGAGTTGACTGTGCTAGGAGTGATGCAGGCAGCTCAGTGCAGCAGCCTGGCATCATCACAGATGTGGCCTGGAGCATGTAGAAAGTCACTTGAGAGTTTGTATCCTGGCATTGTTTTCTTGCCTGTTCTCGTTTTTGACTTTGTATTTTTGCTTCAGGGCATCTTGCAAGAAGGAGGTGCACAAACTTCAGGGATATCAGTTTCAATAATGCCTTTAGGATTTTTGGAAAATTATCAGGGCAGGTATTTTGCAGTGGTAATTACAAACTTAGATGTATTTGGGATTGTTGCTCAGTTACCATATGCATTTGAGCTGCCATTGAAGGCAAAACATGACTAGGAAGCTGTCTCCTTGATATTTTCTGTGTGCATGTGGGCTTGGCCACATATACTCTTATGGTCTGGGGTCAGCACAAGGTCAGATACTGGCTTCTTTTCATCAGGTGTCAGTGGACTTGCCCTCAAGGAGTAGCATGGCAAAGGAAATTTGGGCATCCCTTATATCCTGACTTTTCATTTAGGCAAAGGCTTGTCCTCAGGTTTCCTCCCCAGGATAAACTGGGAGTCCCACAGGGTTCTTCTGGATGCTCTTCTCTCCAACCTGACTCATGCAAGGAAGAAAGTGTCCATTTTCTGCACTTCATACATAGTTTAATACCACATCAATCAGTCACTACTTGACACTTGAGCTCTGCTTGCAAAGGTGCATCAGTGTCATAGTGCAGCCAATGCTCCTGGGGTATGCTGGTCTCCAGGAAGGAAAGGGGTTGTCCCTGGGGCTTTATTCAGATCCAGACCTTGTAGTCTTTTAGCTTCTCTTTGAGCAATCCCTCTTGACTGGGATGGGCAGAGGCAGAGCTCAGTCCTTCCTTTTATCACTACTGTCAACCTGAAGGCCTTAGGGCCAGGTCCACCTTCCTTAAACTCTGATTAAGAAGGGTCTCCTCTCCTGGGACAGTGGTTGTTGGGGAACCAAAAATGTAAACTGGTGCTCAACAACTTGGAGAGGGAATAGCTGCTGCTCAGATGAGTAATGGGCTCTTGGAAAGGCAGTGTTACCCCAGAGCCCATGACTTTGTCAATCCTTTCCTTACTGCGCTCTGCTGGCTGTGATTCATGTGCCCGGCAGCTGCAGTGGCTGCATCCCTTTCTTCCTCTGCTGCTGCAGCCTGAGGATGTTGCAGTGTGCAGGGCTAGTTGTTAGCAAGGCAGTGGGAAGGGAATGTGCCACTGTTCAGAGCCTCTGCTGCAGTGCTGCCCAGGGTTCAGGCACCCCTGTGACACCGCTATTCGTGCATGGCTCTGTTGCCTGGGATCTGGGATATATGAAAATGAAGTGGAATCCAGGGTAGACAACACATTTCAGCCACCATTTTACTGTGCAGGGGCTTGCAGCCCAGTTAGGTTGTTTCATTCCTAAAGACCTTTTAAAGAACTGACAGATTGGAGATGTTGGAAGACCATCTACAATCTTTTTTTTTTTAAAGAAGTCCACATTGCATCTTTCTTTATAATTTGGCAGTAATGTATGTTCTTTTGAAGCATCTAGGAGCCAAAGAGTAGAAGATTGGTTACCATTTCTCACAAATTTGCCAAAAAATGGCTGTGAATAAGGAAATAAATGTGTTTAAAAATCAGCAAATGTACAACCTTACTCTCAGTGGACATTCTTCTTGCTATCTGGCACTTCTGTGTTTTCCAGAAAAAGGAACTGTGTGCTGGTTGGAATAATACTGTTCCCATGGAACTATTTAGATCTGGGCAGTTTGATTCTTTACTTTGGAAATTTGAGCAAGTGCAAATTTATTTATTTTTAAACAATATGTTGTAATGGATTGTAAAAGCAAGCTCTTTGCTTCAGTTGGAGTCTTTAGACCATGACTTGTTGGGGTGTTGTGGCTTTTTTAGTTTAGCATCTTAAAATAATGGGTTTCTGAATCAATTAGTTGCATTTTGGACTTCTGGGTGTAATAAAAAATTTGGGATTGTTGTTCTGCCTGGCAGTTCTTCTCTCCACCACTCTTTACCTCTACAGAAATGTGGTAGTTTCTTTTAAAAGCAGTATTTCTACTCAAAGGCATGATAATAATAATGATCTCTGTTAAATTGCTGTGTCGTTCCCTGGTTTGTCAAGCAATCCTTAAGTTGGACACTGGTACTTCCTAGTTTGGTACAAAGACTTGTTTTAGAAAAGTAGTGTATTTATTAGGGAAAACACTTTGTCAGGATTGTGTACTAAGAATTCTCCTTTCTGTGGAAATTCTCGATGTTAACTAGATCCCAAGAAGAACATTCTCTAACTGAAAGCAATTTTACAGGCTCAAGGGAGAATCTATGGAAAACTTAAAGAAGAAAATTTCTTTGGACCTAAAGAAGAAGTGAAACTTGAGGCTCATATAAAAGTGCCATCCTATGCTGCTGGTAGAGTTATTGGTAAAGGAGGCAAAACAGTAAGTAGCTGAAATAAAACCCTTAGTGTTGCTCTGTTATGTTTCACGTTCAGTGAAAAAGCTGAACACATAAAGCTTAAACTTTTAGCTAAACTAATTCTTTGGCGCTACATTAAAGCAGGAGCTGTTTTCTTAACTGTACTTGTTACATTTTCCTTTCTTCTACTGTGGAGTTGAAGCCAATCTTAGAAAGATTTATTTCATTTCTAAATAAGTGGTAGAAATTTAAGACACGTTCAGACCTCAGTATTACAAAAAAAAAAGTGTACCTATCTTTATTTCAATTAAATTGATGGCATTTCTTAGACTCAGTTTGTAAAATAACATCACTGAGATTTTTCAATCCTAAAAAAGGTGCTGGTGCTCAGGTGTTTTCATATGGTGTAAAGTCAGAAGCTAGATGGTATTTGCAAAGACTGGACCATGTCTTGGGTGTCAGTCCTGAGTGCAACAGGGTCTTTAGGTCAAGTGTCAGGAGGCAGTGTGGCCTCTTCCATTACTTGCAGTGGCAAGAGGTCTAAGGACAAACATGTCTGAGAAGCTGCTCATCTAAAACTTTAATTACACAATGATAAGCATTTCTAAAATAAAATTAGTTTTAATGAGACAAAAACTCTAACCTTACCTCTATTTAACATGATGAAAGCCTATAAGCTGCCGAAAATAATTTGAACAAACAGAATTTCCCACCTGCTCAGTCTGAAGTTCTCTGTATTGTGTAGGTTTTTGAAGGAAAATCTGGCATTTTTCTTCCCTATATTGTATGATTTTCTGACCTTACACCTTTTAACTCAACTGTAAATACTGTGGCATCTATTTTCTTTTTTAAAGCCATGTATTTAACACCTTCTGTGTGTTGTATTTAGTCTTTAAAACACTTCTACAAACCCAGAGGACTTGGTGCTAATTTATGTTAAGAGGCACATGAGGCTCAGCTTACAGAGTGCACACTGCTGCATAAAGATGCTTTCTGTTAGTGAGGGGTTTAAAAAAATGTAGCTTAGAGGATGATATTTCAGTGGTTGGTGTCTTTGAGTCTTGGTGGTTGTATAACGTTTGTTAAAGTTTTCTGACTTCTACTATCTGTTTATAGGTAAATGAGCTTCAAAACTTGACAAGTGCAGAAGTTGTAGTCCCTCGTGACCAGACACCTGATGAAAATGATCAGGTGGTTGTGAAAATAACTGGTCACTTCTATGCATGCCAGGTAGGAGGACTGCAATGATTTTCTGTATTTGCCTTGATGTTTCCATGGTCTTTCTTTTATAGCCACGTGCAGGAGCCAAGGGATGGAAGACTTTTGCTCAGGATACAGAAAGCAGTGCTTGCCAGGCTCCTCTGGTTGTCTTGCTGCAATAAACTTTCCTCATGCCTGTGAGAGAGATTTAGAACAATACTGCACATTCACATATGCAAAACAGTCTCCTTAAATTCTTCTGTCAATTTATGCAGGCTCTGGCACTGCTAAAACTTTGCTAAAAGCAAAAGAAAACCCAAGTTGTGATTGGGCTGAAATTCAGAAGGAACAGAGACACAAGCCATACCATAGGATCTGGAAAGAATACACCCAGACATGTAATTCATCCACATTACCCAATCTGTTGATCTAATATAAAGAAAAAGATCACAAGATTCCTTCCTTCACTTAATGCAGACTCATTGCTTTTGATACTTTGCTGCAGGTGACTTGTAGTTTAGAAAGGAGATGGGGGGGTGCTGTGAAGTCCTGGAAGTCTGACCTTCTGGTTACTCTAGTGTATAAAAAAATGGTACCCTCTTTATTACAACAGTAGCTCTTATAAAACATTTGTATTTCCAGAAGAGTAAAATTAAGGCTGTAGCTTCAATAATCTCAACATTGGTAGTCCTCTACCTATTCTACCTATTGTGTTCTACACTACAGATGAGAAAACTGACCATGCATGTAGTTATGGTAGGTTGAAAAGAGAAGAAAAATTAAAATTTAGGCTGTACATCACAATTAATTTCAAGTGTATTTTAATTAACAAGTAATCAAGTCAGTACTAGAAATTTAGTCATTCCAGATTTTCTTAATCCCAGTAGCATCTCTTGTTGGTTGTAAACAGCAGTCACTGCAGCATGGCATCATGATGGGTTGTTTCTTCTTTGTGTCCTTCAGCTTGCTCAGAGAAAAATTCAGGAAATACTGGCTCAGGTAAGAAGGCAGCAGCAACAGCAAAAAACATTGCAAAGCGGACAGCCTCAGCCAAGACGGAAATAAAGGTTTAGGAAATGGCCCATCAGAGACAGATGCCAGACCAAAGACAGACTGTGTGACAGAGAGACAGGTGGTGAGCACCTGTTGAAGTTTTATGCAGAAGATCCACCAAGCCAATCACCTGTTCGAGGACCAGGCAACCGTTGAACGCTGTCTCTGAGAATGTATTCTTTAGGCTCTCTCAAACTTTTGAAACCCAGCTTTAAAATAAGGACCCCTTCACTTCCCTTTTGTTCTATTCTCACAATTTAACATAAACTCGTTAGTCTTTTTTATTGTTCTTATTATTCCCCAACAACTTTAGAACTTGGTTTAATGAAGCTTTCTCTTCTGAGTTCACTGGTTAAAAAAAAAGAAAAGAAAAAAAAACCAACAAAAAAAAGAAAAGGCATTGCTCTTATAGGTCCAGTTAATAAACACATTTGGAGGGTGGGATTGCGGGTGGGCTAGGGTTAGAGCAAGGGTATTGACAAGAGTTTAAGTGTTAGTCCCAATGTTGAAACAAGTGGCATTTTTTAAAAAGAATTTGGTTGCATTTTTACATAACACTGCCATGAATAACCTAAGGGAAGTGTTGAATGGTGTTGGCCAGGGCATAAAAAGATAAATATGCATTTTACTAAACTACCTCAGGCATTTAGTACCTCAATGAGAAATTGTTCCTTTTTTGCTTTTTTTTTTGGTATTTTGTATACTTTATAAAGCTAATAGTTCTTGAGCATTTTATTTTTTTAAAAAAAATTAAAATTTGATCAGCCACCAGCCAGGAGTACTACAGACTTATCGGGGAAAAATATAGTAGAGCACTTCTAGCTGCTGGCTGATGGGAGTAAGGTGGGTAAAAAAAACACAGCCTCAGATTTCCTGAGGGCTTCAACACCATCATTTGTTTAAAAAAAAATTCAATGAATGTTCAAAAGATAGTGAATGATGCCAACATTCTGATAGCAGCAATGCCGTTTAGTTTTCTTTTAAGATGGGATGAAAAAGTTTGTGACGGTACTTTTTTGGGAACAGGACAAGGAAGTGATGGCAAGAGGCTGGGGTTGGGGGAAAAATTTAGAAGGCTGCAAGAGGCTGAATTTTTTTTTTTTGTGCTACTTGATTGAATGCATGAACCCTTTGTGCCTTTGACCATCACTACCTAATAATGCTACATTTAACCATTTGCAGCCCATTTGGACTTTGCCATTTTGTTCAAAGAGCAAGCTTCATCTTCAGTTTGATAGAACACTTGATCTGCTGGAGCATTTTTGAGGCCAGGAGGGTCTCTGCTGTCTGCAGATCACATCATACTGCTTTCAGTTACCACGATGGGGGAAGGTCAAACAGTGTTTGATCACATTGAAAGATAATGAAAGGCTAAGTTTACATATCCAGCCGCTGTTATGGGCCACACTAAGCCACTTTGAAGGTTTTGAAAATGATTACAAGAAAAAAAAACAAACAAAACAACAACCTCTCTAGCCTGGCTTATAATAGATGCAGCAGGATTTATGCACGTTCTGCAACCAACCATTAGAGGAGAACAAAAAAAAATGTCAAAAGGCAGGGATAACAGGAAAGTTACCAAATTTAAAAATTTCCAAATGTAATTTGAATGATGATTGTGGTAATAGTGACACATTCAAGTTTCTACAATAAACTTCAGTCTACCTCAGTTTAAGAAAAAAAAATGTGGCAACACATGGTGCATAAAGACTGCTGTGTGTGTGTGTGCGCGTGCGCGCTTGTGTGTGTGTGGTCGACAGAGCCATGCTATTACCTCTGAACCTTTTTTTGTGATGTTTTTTGTGCATGAGATGATCAGAATCACCATGCTGCACTGATTTGAGGGGCACAGCGAGCAAAAACATTTGTTTCATCATTTTGTTATCTACCTCTTAGGTTCATGTTGAAATAGAGGCATTACTACATAGACTAGATAATTTTCCCAAAGATCATTGTTGTACAGATTAGATAATTTTGAAAATGGTCTGAAGTGTTTTTCCTGCATCTCTTCTTTACTAATTGGTTTAAAAACCACAAACTTATGTTGTAGTTTTAGCAAAGAAAATGAGTTTCTTTTCCTTTTTTGACAGTGACCTTCATCTAGCCTTTAGGATAATTTTTTTTTCTTACAATGAATTTAAAATTACTGAAGTATGGAAAGTACATAGCATTTTAATTTTTGTTGAGGCTTAAGTCAGTCGGACGTTCCTTTCTTAACATTTGAGAAGGATTTGACTTCATTATTTTCCATTAAAAATTACTTTACAGATAGGCGCTGCATTTACATCTGCTGATTTAAATACTGTCATCTTTCTTAAATTTCTAGACTTAATATGGTATCTCATGTTTTTCTTTTCAATTGAGACTTGGTAATTTGGAGTATTTGGGAATAGCTAGAAAGTAAATACTGTAAATGATTTCAATATCCAGAAAGTATGGATCATTTTTCATCTGTAATGTGCCCCCCAATGCAGCTCTACTTGCCAGATGCCTCTGAATGGAATAAAGAGTTTAACTCCTATCATCAGATAAAGTTGTGTGGTGTTTTTTTAAATTATTGAGGCATAGGGACAGACTGTCCCGAGTATGTGCGGTGCTTTGATCAAGTTGGTTTGCTGTCTGTAATAACTGGAGAAAGATGAGCAGTAACCTACAGGTATTCCACAGCTCCTAGGACAGCCAGGTTACAATGTTTGCACTTCCCAAAACAAGCTGTGACTCCTGTGGCTTGTAATTAATCTTCTTCCTCCCATCTAACAATGCCATATAGTCAGTAGGACAACCCACAGTTCATGGTTTGCCTTGCACCACTCACTTAGGCTCATTTGCTGTGGAAGGAATGTGGACTTGACAGTACTGACTGTCAGGACAAACATGAGATTAGAAATGCAGTAATTTTTTTTGGGGGGCGGGGGGGGGGGGGGGCAGGGGAGAGGGAAGCTTTTTTTTACCCAGTCTTTACTGTGGTGGAGTGATGAAGCTTTGTCATCACTGTGGCCCTAGAAGGCAGAACCAGCCGCACAAATGTTCACACCTCTCACCCCTACCATGACCACCCAAATACACCACTTGCCATTGAGGTGGTATTACCTCTCCATTTAGATCCTTTTTAACATTATTTGGAGTAAAATGAGACCAGATGTTTAACTGAATGCCTACATGTGAGAGGCATGTGTTAGGGAATGAAGGAGCATTATTAATTACACAATTCTTTATGTTTTCAAAGAGAACTGGGATGCCCACCTTGTTTTCCAAACTCACTTGCCTTCCTACTTCACAGCTCATTTCCTGGGACCAACCAGTAGAAAGAGGGAATTGAAGATATTACATCTGTAGAAGGCACTGCATAGAGTATTGCATTTCACAGGGCACACTAAGCTCATTTCTCCATGTCAATATCAAACTTTCAGAAACAGCACCCTGTCATTTGAGCAGCATAAAGTCAAGCCTTGCTCTGTACTGCTGGTACATTTGTGACAGCTCAGCTCTGTTTTAAGCATTTGCTTTATCATAACACTCTTATTTGCTTCTAACCTTCCAGAGCTTTTATTCTTAAGCTGCAATTTCCAAAGCATGCGCTCTTTTCCATTAAACAGAGCATGTGTGCTGGGCAAGACAGCCTGGGCTTCATATGGGTGAGGTGCAGGATTCTTAGACAAACAAAAACTGTTGAGAAAGCACTCAAGCTGGGCTCTGACAGAGATGTTCGCTCAAGTGATGGGCATAAACACTGCTTGAAAATGAAGTTGCTCAGATGCAGTGCAGGAAATCAGAGAAATGATGACTACAGTCTCAATTGTTTCTCCCATTCATCTCAGCAAGGGATCCTTCACAGAGCCAAACCTACAAGTACCTGTCTGGAAGAACTAAATGCTGACTCTACAGACTCCTTGCACAAACTGTTTGGTATTTTTATTTTACCCAGAAATCACCTGATTTATCCAAATGGAATCATTCCCAAATGTTTTCTTTCCAAAAGGGCTTTAGTGTTGCACAGTACTGGTCATCCACACTGGGTTAATTCCTACCTCCCAGCTTCTAGGACTATCAGGCCATAGTCCCAGCAAGGCTGGCAGGTAATATGGCTGGGGCACTGCAGTAGCTCACCAGAGATTAGAAATGCTTCTTTTAAATGTATGAGGATCAAGTTCTTTCCCTGGGCTGACATTCTGATTGTTTAATAGCAACCAGTGGATGTTCATAGAACTCCTTTTCACATTACACTTTGCCAGTTAAGTCAGCTGTATTTGTTTATTTTACTGGGTTTTTTCTCCTCTGTTTCTTTTTTTTTGTCTTGTCTTAGAGACTAGTAACCCTTCTCACCTGTAAGAGTCCTAGCCTGTTCACACAGCTGCTCTTTTCTGGGTACTCCTTTTTTTACTGCTCTTTCAGACAGGATACTGTATGTGGTTCTAGTTACTAAATGTGGCCTCACATAATGGTGTAATGTTTGCTGAACCTACCTCTATTCATCACATATCCACAGCAGCAGTGAAAGGGAATGAGTTGAAGTTACTCCTACACATCACTCCTAGGAGGAAATGCCTGATTTAGAACCCATCAGGCTGTAAGACAGCCAAGGTTATCTTTCTCCCATGTGATTACTTTCAAGAAGTGTCACGAAGCATTTTGAAAACCTTTCTCTGCAGTTAGATTTCCCAACAACATATTTTCTGTGGGCAAAGATGTTTTATCTGCATGGTTTAACTACACTTAACAAATACCCTTAATTGCAGAACTATCTGCTGCCTGGTATCAAAGAGCAGGTGAACTTGGAGGCAATGATTCATTAAAAACGGAGGGTAGACACAGCAAGAAAACATGACCTGAAATAGAGGGAGAAGTGGGTTTTGGCTTGTTTGGATTCTTTTAAACAAACACACTTCCTCCTGAACAACACAGCTACGGGCATGAAAACCAGGCTCACTTTGAGCATTACAGAAGCTGCTGGGCAGGGCACAGATGCAGACAGGGCTTGCAGTAATTTGTGGGGCTTTGGGGAGAAAAAGATGATTACCCTCAAGATCTCCTGTTTCTGCTTTCTGATACATGGCAGAGCAAACTTTTCCAGGAGGAAGAGATCCTAACCCAGTGACAAAACCCCTGTGCTGTAGTATAGAATAGCATCTTGTCTTACACAAATTGGTTACCACCTTGCAGTTCTTTAACTGGTTATGAGACCATGCATCAGTCACACTAAGAACCCACTCAACAGTGACTTCTGAAATTGCTGAACAGTCCATTAGCAGCAAATAATGCTCAGTGACCAAGGGCTTCCTATAGAACTTTTTTCCCCCTTCAGAGTTGAAGGTTTTCACTGCCTTAGTGTATTGTTCAGTGTCCCTTTTCAGAAAGTAGGTGAGAAGAAAGCCAGGAGAGGAGTCAACTGCACATGCAGGATGAGCTGAATCCTCTCACATGAAAACAAGTAATTGAAGCACTTCAATTTGGGGCTTTTTTATTATTAAAACCAGGTTTGCCTTGGCTGGAAAACTGATTTACTGTTCTGATAACTCAAAGCACATTTATTTGTCACTGTTGCTCTTGGCTTTTATGTTCTCAGTAACACCAGTCTGTTTTCAGCCCCCAATTCAGACCATGACTTGCTTTATTGTGACCAGAAGCAAATGGCTCAACACAAGAAGCGTCATCTCAACTGTACTATTTCAGTTTTTCCTTGCAGCACTCCAGTCTGTTTTGCACTACCACTACAGGGTGTCTTTCAAAGATTTAGAAAAACAATTACTCTAGAGGCTGAGCATGAGTTCCAGCTTAAGCAGCTGTCTTTGCCCTGCTCTTCTCACTGCAAACGCCACTAAGCCAATGGCTTCCCTGGGAAGCTCTGCCAGGATTCCTTCTCTGACATTTCATGGCTGGACTCTTAAGGGTTTTTTCCAATCTTAATTTAAGTTTCCATGATTCTGCTCACTTTAGCTTGCTCAGAATTTTACCTGGGCAAATCCAATAAAAACTCTGTTTTGTACTGATCAACTGTACTGACTACTCAGTTCTCAAGACTGTATGACTCAGGCACACTCGTCCTCTTTCCATGCAGTAGCTGCTTTAAGTTCTTGTCTCAAGATGATCACTGCTGTTAGGAGTCAGTCCAAAGATAAAGTCCTTTGGCAGGGACTGTGGAGTCATCTGTGCTAACTGGTCATCGTAGGGACCAAGAGTCCACAGCTTCTCCAGTTCATAAACTTCTCGTGTCTCTGGCAGCATGAAATGGACCACTATGTTACCTGCACAGAACAGAAATTCACAATGAATTCATGGGAACAGTAAAGCACTACTACACCTCCAGCTGAGCAAAGAGTTTAAGCCCTCCATCCCCTTTCTGGCTAGATACAACATGGCAGCTGACAAAGGTCCCTTCCTAAGCTGCTGCTTCCAGTTCTCAAGCAGAGTTAGGAATTGGTCAGTCTTTCAAAAAACTCCACGACTACAGTAACAAGATATGAGACACAATACTTTCAAATAGGACACTATCACAAGACTCCAAACCAAAGAAATTATAACTTCTACGAAACAGAAGAAATACAAAGGAATTTCACTTTGTGAAGAGTCCCCCGAGGTGACAGATGGATTTTAAGCTTTCTTGTATTGTCAGCATTCTGCTAAAGCCAAGTAATTTTCCCTAGGTGTGTTGCTCACACTTCTCAGGTGGTTTTTATAATGAAGTAGGTTCAAACTTGGATGTACTAAGTTCTTCTGGTTTCATTAATCCTGTGCAAACAACAGCAGAGAATGTTAATTCCACTGTTTGTCTAATGCACTTCTCTGTAGTTATTCCCTTAAATTCCAATCAATTTTCAGTTATTACCATCAATAATTATTATCATTAAGTAGCCAAGGCTTAACATCAGTGGCTGCAGTGCTCCTCACTCATCCGAAAGTGAAGTTTTCATTGTTTATGTCAAAACACCAAGCTAGGGGGTGAGATTCTAAAAGTAGCAGTGAAGGAGAACTGCTTTTTGAATGTAGTCTTCTGTATTTGTGTAGAGTTTCACACTTGTAGAATAAAAGAATTAAACTCAATTTCTTAGGACTGAGGTTTTACCCCCTGTGATAGCATGATCTGGTCAGAGAAAAGTCTGTTCAACAGTTCACTAGTAGGGCAGTCTACAATGAGCTCCCATTTACCCAAACATAGATTACAGAAACCTGAGAAAACTGACTGAAGTAGCTTTCTTCCCCCCACTATTGTTACCTTCAATTTATTAGGACCTGTTTTAGCCACTGAAGAGTAATTACTGGCTTTTTTTCTTAGTGCCACAGATATTTAATGGAAAATCATTTATTATCTCAGTGAGTTCAAGCAACAATTGGAATTCCCAAACAGCAGAGAACTGTGAACTTTCCACAGCAACCAAGGTTCATGGTGAGATGCTTCTGTCAACAAAGAGCTCATGCAGAACTTTGTCTTCTCAGATTCACAAATATTTACCAAAGTCAATGCACAGCCAGTCATCTGTCTCTTTTCCTTCAATGCAAGTATGAGGACCACCTTCTTCTTTGAGATGCTTGTACTGAAAAAAAAAAAAAGGAAAATTAAGTCTTTTACATTTATTTAAAAAGCACTCAAACTTAACAGAGAAGGTTGACTTTGCTGAGTTGTTTTAAACCTTAAATGGGTTAGATTGCTTCATGTTGGTCCTGGGGTCTGCACAAAAGAAAAAGGTTAATATACACTTGCAGTGTATGGAAATAGGTACAGATTTCTCAAATCTGAAATCCTAATGCTCTGGATTTCCATACAGTTGTCCAAGAATTTTATAGGTATCTTTTATCAAGAAGAATATTAAATACAACTGCTTACAGTAGTCTTTCCATTACTGGGTCCCTATAGCTGCCACCACCACCAGGTTTCATTTCTGATTCCTTTCACTGTGGTTTACACTGGCAGGCTGAGGATGCAGAAATGGAGATGCTGAGCTTACTCTCTTCTCAGATGGAAGGGAGTGGGGCAAAACCAAGTTTCATCCCCTGCCATGAAGAAGGCATTCAAACCAGCCCCCTGCCCCTTGAGGGCACACAGCCAACACTCGCTGCATGCTGGGGGAAGCAGGACCAGCACACAGGACCTGCCTGGGAGAGGGGAGGAGCAGCTCAAAGCAGGGCTGCACAAGGTCAGTCAGGGAAAGTGGGCAGTTCTCTGTGCAGCACGTGGTGCCTTTTGTAGGTGCCAGCTTGAGAGGCTCAGCTGTCCCCAGCCAGTACATGAAGAAGCCAAACACCCACCAGAGCGGGAGAAATTTGACAGCTCAAGGCTCAAGTATGGTCACTTTCAGACCTGGCCATAACCTACTTGTTCCTCTACAAGGAGTATGCACAGAAATGGCTCCAAAAGTCCATTCTGCCATGGAAGACAGAACACAAAACATCATGTACCAGCATGGCTGGCTGGCAAATGAGTCTCACTTCACTGGGAATGCAATTACCACAAAATGCAGCTGTTCCTGGTTGCTCCACACAATGTTAGCTGCTGGGTAATGATGCTAGCTTTCAAACCAGCATGGAAAACTTTTAAAATGTTAACTCAGAACCAGTTCTACCTTCCTTTCTTTAAGATGGCTTGTGAGGTATCTTCAAAAGACTCCAACAGTCTGCTCAAAATGCTAAAAAGCCCAGTATGAACTGCCATCAGCTATCATCAGGTTTCAAAGGCTGATCCCTGCTACAAGTTTCCAAGCCTCCTCTTTAGAGGCTGTGTAAGGTGAACAGATACAATACAGCCAAGTGTTAGCTTCTTCCTCTGACATGAAACCAGATGGGGATGTGGACCTTTGCCATTCACAAGTTCCTGGAAGTGGAACAGGAAGAAGATCTCCTGCTACACCTGAGCACCTCTTTGTTTTACTGAGAGTAAATCATGAAGGTTTAGGAATGGTAGTAAAGCTTGCCACCTGCCTGGCAGCACTCTGGAGCACTTGTTCTGCTTTACATCTTAAGCTTCTGTGACTATTTACCTAGAAAATTTCCAATGTGAGACAAACTCAGGAACTTGACCAGGCTTCCCAGTTCCTCAGGATGCCCAGGAGGACACCATGCCTCCCAAGAGGCTCTGCCCTTGCAAAATTGCTGCTTTTACAGCCACCAGAGGGTGCAGCCATGAAGCCCAGCCAAGTTTTTGCAGGGCAAATGGTACTGATCTCTCCTGGTCTGGAGGAAATGAAAAACTGTTAAGACTAACAAGTTATACAAGCAATAGAGTACATACTAAGCACTTTGATTTAGCATACTCAAATCACATTAATGCAACTTCCAGCTTAAGGCAAAATTTTGGGTTGCAAAGATGTGCCAGTTCCTGCAGAGAACACAAGAAACTCCCCATACCTGCTCAGAAAGGCCCTGAAAAGCTAAACCATCTCTCCCACTCTCCTTTCCCCCAAGAGTCTCACAGCTGAAACAATGGGATTGGAAGGAAGAAAGCAAAACCAAGAGTGAAAGGAAAAGAGGGGTCAGGAAGGGCAATAAAGTAGGTGGTGAGGAGGGGAACTCCAGGCTGAGTACAGACAGCTGCCTGATGGGGCTGGTCACATTCCTCATGCTGTGCTTTTGAACAGCTGCATGGATCTTCTCAGGCAAGAAAGTTTCTCCCTCCTGAGTTTCACCCTCATCTCTAAGCTCAATTGGTAATTTTACTCTGACCTGCATTCCTGTACTGAAAAGCTCTCATTCTTCCAAAGCCAAACAGCAGAGGATTTCTGGGCAGGGATGGCTGCTGCTGCTTCTCCTCTCCTGTAGTACATGCACAGCAGGGTGACCAGTTTGCTCAAAGCTCAAAGCTCATGAGGGGATCCTGGGCCTCTTAAGAGGCCAAGCTTTCTTCCAGCCTCATAAGGTACCTAGGAAATTCTAAGATCAAGGTTTGAGAACAGCCAGATGAAGCTATTTTGAATGACTGGGTATTCCCAGGTGCTTGCTGGACAAAAATAAAGGCAGACAGAGGTCATCATCACCATCTCACATCATTCACGTTCTAGTCACCCAGCTGTGATGTCCTCAGGGTTCTACACACAGAGAGGTCTGTTTCTAAAACACAATACCTATATTTTGTGCCGTACTGCTAAAGGAAATAAACCAGTTACTTCCTAGATGTATTCAGGACTAAATGACATAATGTCACCAGTTTCATCTTATCTGGCACACCCCTACACATGCAATCCTGGGGAAATTCCCATCACAACACTTAAACCCACTCCCAAAACTCAGAGAGAGCAGCAAGATCTGTCTTACCATTTTCAGCATGTAACTTGCCATTGCATGGAGATGCCGTGTTGAAAATCCGCTCACAATTATAAAATAATCACAGTATTTTAGTTCTGGAGATAGCTGGATGACACAGATGTCTTTAGCATTTTCTTGCCTCAGCAGTGCTACAGCCAAGTCAATGTTGAACTTTGGAAGAGCAGTATCTGGAGCACATAGAAAAAAAAAACAGTACAGCAGCAAATTTTCTTTTTAATTGCAAAAATAAACCATTTAGAGCCATAAATTAACAATTAACTGAACTATAGCCTCACTGTGAGTTTGGCTTGATACTGACAATGCAACATGACTGAAGATTTTTCAAAATCATTTTTACATCCACCAAAGCGGAGAAGTAAGCACTCTTCCAATAAACAACACTATCACTAGATGTAACAGTTGCCCAAATGAAACTTTGGTATTTGCTAAGTTACTTATTTCTTGTTTTTGCCATTTAAAAGCCAATAATATCATCACACTTGTAAATGTAAATCAATTAAACCTAAAGACTCCAACAGACATTATTAAAGCAGACAAAATTGAAAATATTTCAGAACGATGCCTTTCAACAATCTGTGATAATACATTGTGATTAAACTGTTCTAGAATCTTAAGTAGAAGAAAACCAATATTTTAAAAATGAAGCTGACATGATGCAGAGTGAAGACATTTTTTCATCTGCAGGCAGAGTAAAGCCACTTTTTCTTCTTTTTCCTAGCCTGATCTGGTGCAGAGCACTATGATATTGTAAACAACGCTTCAGTCCTTCAACAATTTAAGGAAGCCAGCTCACAAAACAGTAAATCAGTGAAAGTATGTCCTGTTCACACCATGAAATGAGTTTATTTCTAATTTGTCCTAATTAGGTAGATACAACTTGTATGCGCACTTTAGGCATAATTTGAATCTGTCAGCAGTGCTAGTCTACCACTATAAAATGAACATTAGTGCAGACTGAGCACCAGCACAAAGCCAAGCTTTATATTTCCCAATATAAAGAAGCCAAACCAAGGAACAATAGCTACAATTATATGCATGAATGGGGATATGAAATTGGATCAGATCTCTGCAAATGTAAGGCTTTCAGCTCAGGGCACACGTTCAACTTTTTGCTGTGGTCACACATCTTGAAAATTAGCAGTGGCCACAGATCCTCCAGGCACAGCGGTTACAGAAGTCAAACGTTTGCCTGGCAGCCACCTGAGAAGCCTCTAGAAGTCACCAGGCACGGCTCGTCGCGGTCAGATCCAGGCCGGAGGAGCTCTGCGGAGCGGCTTGTGCCGGTCACCAGGCTGCTGCCGCCGGGGCGACTGCGAGCGCAGCAATGCCCGCGGCCGGGCAGGCCCTGGCACACGGACCGCACGCAGCCCCCGCTCACCGCCCGGCTCCTCACTGCCAGGGCCGGCCCAGGGACCCCGCGGTCTGGGCCGGTCCCACCGCGCTGGGCACGGCGAGGATTCCCCGCAGCCGCGATTCCACGCCTGCCCCTTCTTCAAGGGGCTCACACTCCGCTCAAGGTCCCGCCGGGCGCCTCCGCGGCGCGGCCCCGGGCTGGGCCCTACCTGCCGGCTGGCGCCGCTCCGCCGCCCCCAGCGCCCCGGGCCCGGCTCCGCCTCCCGCCGCCGCGCAGCCCCGACCCGGCGGGGCCCGGGGTGGCGGCGGCTCCGCCCGCGGGGCGCCCCCGGCCGCAGCCCCGAGCCCGACCCGAACCGGCCGCAGGAGCCGCCGCGCCCCCGCCAGCGCCCGCCACATGCCGGCCGCGGCGTGCCCGCCCCTGCCGGCGCGCCGCCCCGCCATTGGCCGGCGCCGGGGCCGCCCCCTCTCCTGATTGGCGCAGCCGGCTGCCTGTCGGGCCGCGGCGCGCGGCGCTGCCCCCGAGGCGCTGTGGGCCGGCCCCGCTGGGCCCGCGGCTCCTGCGCTCGGAGCGGCCGCTGGCTGCGGGGCCGGGCGGGCCACGGAAGGGCTTGGGTTGGGAAGGAGCTTAAAGATCATCCCGTTCCGACCTGCCTGCCTTGGGCAAGGACGCCTTCCGCTAGACGGTGGCTCAGGGCCCCATCCAGCCTGGGCTTGAGCACTTCCCAGGGATGAGGCATCCACAACCTCACTGAGCAACCTGTTTCAATGCCTCACCACCCCCATGCCTCACAATAGAGAAATTTTTCCTAATACCTAAACCTCCTATCGTTCAATTTGAAGCCATTTCCCCGTGTTCTGTTGCTTGTCCTCCCAGGCAGGTGCAGCTGGTCTGTTGGGTTTCCAGCCGCATCTGGCCTGTGGGATTGTGAGCCAGAAAACAGAATGCGGGTTCACTTGGGATAGATACATCCTGAGGGTGGCTGTTCCGCACCACGGCTTGGGAACGTGGGCCAGACAACTGAAGAAGCATCACTTTTAAAGATGATTTGGCCTGTCTGAATTTGAGAGGAAGGATCATTCCTGCTCTGCAAACACCGCTGTGTTGTGCGGGGTTGATGGGGCAGGTACAGTACATGGGCGCTTCCATATACACCCAAACCACGTATCCCAGCTCAAGCCTTTTGCCCCCTTTTATAGGCTACAGTTTTGCCTAAAAAACTGCACCTTCTTTGAAACTAACATGATTTTCCTGTGGAATGTGTTTTTTGTTTGTGTAATTCCTGCATGGTGTTAATGGGCACAGGTTGGCAGTCTTGCTATGGAGAAAGTTGTCAAGGGCTGAGAAATTATGACCTTTTAGCATTTGTATTTAATGTGGGTGAAACATATCCTTCCACCTCCTTCCCCTGGAAATCCTGGCATTTACAGGCACACTAAGAGAATTGCTATTCAGAATTCCCAGTCTCACCAAGTATGATGGTCAAATAATGATTTTAAGTTTAAAAGACATAGTCATGGATGGTGCCAGACTCCTTCTGGTGGTGCCCAGCAACAGGGCAAAGAGCAGTGACCATAAACTGAAACCAAGAAGTTTCACCTAAATATGAGGAAGAATTTCATTACATTGAGGATGGCAGAACAGGGTGCTCAGGGAGGTCGTGGAGTCTCCCTCTCTGGAGATATTCCTGGACACACTTGTGTAATTCACTGTAGGTCACCCTGCCTTGGCTGGGAGTCTAGACTAGATGGTCTCCAGAGGTCCCTTCCAACCTAACAAATCTGGGATTATGGAATTCTGTGTGAGTTGTAAAGACCTGCAGTGATATCAGCTTTATCATTAAAGAAGATTTGACTATGCTGCATGAAGCTGGAAGTGATTGTACTAATAAGCCACAGTGGCTGGATGGCTCTTTCAAAGTTTTGTTTCATTCCTCTACAATTCCTTCAGAGGCTGGTGTTTTCTAGCCTTGGTCTCAGCTTAAAAATACTTTTGGTAAGAAAAAAAAGCCACATCTGATGAGTCTTAATTGTGTGCTATAAAAAATATTCAAGAAAAAAAGGCGGGAGGAACAAAACAAATGGTTTGAAATAACAGCTCAATTTTAAAAGTAATTCTTAACAAACTTGCTACCCAACTGATGTTTCTGTTTCTCTTGAAGACATGTTTGAAAGGATGTTCTTTCTATGAAGACAATGTACATTTATCTTTGATGTCATTCTTGATGTTATTTCTCCAAAGGGAATGCCTGAAACCTGTCTTGTAACATTTGCTGACATTCACAAATCTGTTGTTTGTCAGCTGTTCTTGCCTTTGAAGGACATGAAGCTCATTTGTATCCTGATCTGCTCTGAAATTGTGTCATCTGGGTGTTAAGAAAGTCTCCTTGCTTCTCAGGTTTGTGGTGCCATTGCTCTGAGTACACTTGAAGGGAGACTGCAAAATCAGCTTGATAACCCATGGTAGAGCCAGGTGTGAGCTGAGGGTAAGGCAGATCCTATGTTTTGTGGAGGTAGACACTCTTTTGATCAATAATTGGGCAACTCATCAAGTTGCTTGTCTTGCAGTTTGGCATTCCGAGACAAAGCAGCAAACTCTTTAAAATCATTTCATGGTTTATTTGTCAGTGCAGCAGTTAAATTCCATTGTATAAAAGTAAAGATGTATGAAAAATTACAGCTGAAAAGGCAAAATGGTCATATAAAAATGTAGTATTCTGATATGGCACTTAAAGGGAGATAGTGCAAGATATTCCTAATATTTAGGTTAAAGTATAAAATAGTTCTTAATGTATGCCTGAAAGCTATTTTCTATGCAAAAGTTTAAGATGAGCATCTAAGATGCAGCATTTTGCAGAAACAAGATGTTTTCTGTATGTAGCCCAGGTGGTAGCCTGCATCTTCACTGATCTAAGCTGTGACAGGTTTTATGTTTTCATGCTTCATTACAGGTGATCTTAAGCTTTCCACTAAACCCCTGTCCTGCCTCAAGCTAGAGCAACAAATATAAATTACGGTCCTGCCTGACTGATAACAGAGGACACAACACTTAAACAGTAATTTTTGCAGAAAATGTGTTTCCTGTTTAAGTCAGAAAAGAATTTGAGATGCTAGTTCTTAGACAATAGGATGTTACGTATGAGGAAGAAGGAACAATAGCAAATATACTGCTTTTAATAATATAACTGAAATAGCCACAAAAGAATTAAAATAATGGGAGAACCTGGAAACAAAAGAAGAAAAGGGGCTGTTGAATTTTAGAGCTAAAGAATTAATCTCACGGGTATGTTAGAATCTGCATTTTTTAAAAATATCCTTAAGTCAATGAAAGGTGTCTGTGCACACTGGGAAGGGGCAGTGAAGACTAGATTCAAATTACAAATAATTAACATTTGGAAGATCTAAAACACTGAGAAAGTGTGTTTATAATTATGTATTGCCACAGGAACAGAAAACAGTATGTATCAGAGATGTTTCAAGAGATGTTAAATAAGCTAATTATATTGAAATACAGATCTTTAAAGAATTCAGTGTTTAGAAATGGATTGTGTAAGGTCATTTGCCCAGCCTCCATTTTGGCTATAACCTTTGCTGACAACAAAGGAGTTTTTTGAAACATGAGCTATAAAGAATTTTTGGTCTGTTTGCTCATCTCTGTGAACCTTTTTAGCAACCTCTTCCCTTTCTGCAAATAAGATGCTCTCCTTTCCTCATCATCCAGTGAGCCAGCCTTCAGCAGTTTGTGCTGGTCTCCCACTGTGAAATGTCATGATGCTGAGTGATGAGTATGTGTGGCTGTGAGGCCAGATCACTTGTGGAAGGCTTCAGAATGGGTTCTTTTAACAGAATTGCAGCTCGAGTGAACAAGTGAAGGCACACTGATTTTGCATAAGTTTACATTTTCTAAGGTGTGTCATGTAAAAACAGAAACTGGAGCAGAGCGTTTTAGTTATCTTGGGGTTTTTGGGGTATTTGATTTAGTGGTCAGAGGGATGGAGGAGCAAGCAGAAATTAGTGTCTCTTTACAGCAGGAAGGACAGAAATGAAAAAAGAGGAAAAGGCAGATGAATGCTACCCCTTCCTGCTAGATCCCTTCTTCTGCTGACCCTTCATTGGACATAGATCATATCTGTCCCCTTGGGAGCAGTGGTGCCAGTCCAGACCAATGGAAGCAAAGGAGGCAAAGGCAGCATCAGCAGCTGCAACTCAGAATTTTACATGGGACTCAGTTTGAACAGGGAGAGCCAAGCCAATGGGCCTCATCTTGTCTGTGGTCTAGTTTATAGTGAGACTCATGCCCTGGTGGCCATGTCCAGTGGGAAGCTAAGTGTGTCCAGCCCTGTTTTCTGGCCCTGAGGCCAGCTGGCATTTAATGAGCTGCACCCATGCTATTGAACCCTGAAAAACAGGGTGGCTGCTGCCAGACTCACAGTGGGGGCTGTGCCTCTGGTGCTTCCCAGAATCTAGGGTTTGCTCGGTGGGGAGCTGGCCTGCCTGGGGCCAGTCTGTGCTAGGACCTCCTGAACAGTGCAGCAGTGGCAGCAGCTCAGTGCCAGGGCCTGGGAATAGGCCATGGCACGTTTCATTCCACAGACCTAACACGTGCCTGCCCCCCATGTCTCCCTTTACAGCAAAGGCA
This sequence comes from Passer domesticus, assembly GCF_036417665.1. Taxonomy (NCBI): domain Eukaryota; kingdom Metazoa; phylum Chordata; class Aves; order Passeriformes; family Passeridae; genus Passer; species Passer domesticus. The sequence goes on along the minus strand of NC_087474.1, from coordinate 31,351,949 downwards.
TGAATCCTGCTAAGGCAGTAAGCAGCAATAAAAACTAAGTGTTTACAAGTTGGTTGGTTGGTGGGGTTTTGTTTTGGTCTTCTTTTTTTTTTTTTTAATTAACCTCTTTTATTTTTCCTCCCCCTTCCAGATTATGGATGTGATTAATTTTGCAGGTTGCTAACCTAGAAATAAGAAAAGCCAGATAAGGGGGTGGGGGTGGGGAATATTAATAATTCAGAAGAATGTATCCTACATCACAAGCAAAAAGAGCAAGTGCTAGAAACTACCTCCTTGTTTTTCTACAAAAGACTACTTTAATGTTGCTAATTGCACCAAGCCCCAAAAGTTACCATCCCATCTACATGTGCTTTCACCTTACTCCCTGGGGGTTTTTTTATAACAAGAAAGCCCCATTAAAGTACAGCTCAGATGCAAGTGCTGAACTTAATCTAATAGTGTTACACTAAAGGTTTAAACAATGCCTGGTTTACTCTTCAGCAGAGGATTTCTCTCAGTGCTATTAGGGAAGAAAATGGCTTTGAAAGTGCTGAAGTAGGCAGTAAATCCCTCCTGCTTCTCTGTTTGCTCTGCACTCCTCTCAATAGGCTTGTATTGCTTGTATCTCCTGCAAGGAATGGGAACAGTTAGTTGCTGAAAGACTTTTAAAGGAGGGTGCACATTTGGCATGTGACCAGTGTATAAAAGCACCAATCATGTGCTCATCATGCATTCTCTCTCCTCCTTCCCTGTTCAGTCACATCTGATGTCTGGCAGCCATAGGTCAGTAGTGGTGACAGGGACCTTCTTAGGGAGGAGTACTGGAGTACTGCTGCTCCATGGAAGTGTGTGTTTCTCACTGGGAAGGGTGAGCACACACTTGACTCAGGAGTCTTTGTGCAGTCTCAAAAGAGAAACTTCCAAAGTCTCATGAGAAACTTCCAAAATAATAATGCAGCAACATGTGCTTCTGTCAACTACTGGCCTGCATGCTCAGCACCTTTTCCCCCAAATAATTTATTGATCAATTAATGAAGAATTTGCTGATTTCACTGCATATATAAATCACATCATGCAGTTTGAGTTTGCTTTCTGCTTAGATGAAGTTCCCAGACCTGCTGGTATTACTGTTTGTGCTTATGGGCACAGAATGTGCCCATTTTTTATTTTTTTTTCTGAAAGTCCTTAACATCTGCATGTTGTTCAATGGTTTTGTGGCCTAAACCAGTAATCTCATTTTCTTGAATATTTGCCAGAATATTTGTGAGCTGCAATAGTAAAGAAACAAAAATGTAGCTAAAGCAAATCTAAATTGTTCGGTTCGTTAATTTAAATAATACTTTGACGGTTCTTTGAACTGTTTTCAATCATAGAAACTAGCAACTTACTTGTAAAGGACAAATGCCCCAATGGTAGCAAACACTGCCAACAAGCCAAGGAATATAAAGACACCTTCTGTTGTTCCAGATGATGCTCCTATAGTTCAGAAAGTAGATTGATTAAAAGTTAGCCTCTGTTTTACAGTGAGATACACTTTCCAAAGAAAATGCCATTTTTACTTTTTGCTGTACGAATCAAAGCACAGTTAGTAATTCTAATATGCTAAGCACTGGAGGTCAGTGACTGGCAGGAGGTGGTGCTTTCACGTCCTAATCCATGTAATTCTTCATTCCACCAGAATGTGAGTTGTGCTTTGCCAGTTTTCTCATATGAGCCCTGCTCCTCAGACACATGGCTACCTTTCCAGCATGGAGAGGAATGAAAGGCCCTGTTGGCACCCCACGAGGTGAAACTAATTTGATCCTTGCCATTTGTTATGCTGGAGAAATGTTTACACTGACTATAGGATGACTTTGACAAAATTAGATGGGCTCATCCAGAAGGTGACTTAAAGCAGGAACCTCTCTTAGGTCCTAATTCTGCTTTGAATATAGCAGAAGCCCCAAAGTTTCACTCAGCTTTGCCCTCTGGAGGAAACCTGGACAGACCAGCCTTACTGGGCTAAAGCTAGTCTCTATGAATACAGTTGAGAAAAACCCTTCTGCATGCTTAGTTTCATCTTTAGGAACCAGAAGGCAGTTAGAGGTCAGGCATTGTGCCTTATTCATAATGAACTGATTTCAGTGCAGATAAACTTACACCTAGATTAAGTCAAACCATCAAAAAATGCTGTGGAAAATGACTGCAAAGGGTCAGTTGTTTGGCTTTTAGTAATTAGAGAGTTCAGAAGAGTCACTAGGACACTGTTATAGGAAGTCAGGAGGGCAATGAAGTGGGAGCAGAGGCAGCACTACCTTTTAGACTTCTGACTGAGGCTGAGTTTAATAGTTGGTTATGTCAAAGTCTGCTTTGATAGCTATGAGATACACACAGTGATACTTATCCAACCAAAGGTGAAGCTCCTCTTTGGAAACAGTTTGGAAATGGTTTGGAAACCCTGGGCAGACTCTGTAGTCAGTGGATGTTACACAGATCATTCCAGAAAATATTTATTCTTATCCTCATGTAGAAATAGAAACCATGTCGAGGCCCATGGACAGTAAAGAGGTCCCAGGGCAGCCAACTGTGCTGCAGACTTGGATTCTGTCTCAAGTGAGCTGAATTCCCCTCTGTTTCTGCTATCTCTCCATGTGTGGAGTGGACATGTAACATGCTGGCTGGCATGTTCCTCACCCGCTTTTCTGCCCAACATTTTTCTATGGAAAATTACATTATGGCTTAAGAACTGTTCATATTCTGTGATACTGAATAAATAGTTTGTGTAATTACTGTACTCATTGGATTATAAACAGAAGTCAAAACAAGGTCTAACAGCTAAAATTCCCACAGGGAAATAATCATCATTTTATCTTTGCATGGACTCTTGGACAAGCTGATGCAGTCTCAGCTGAGGCTTCCAGGCATTTAAAAAAAACCCAAAACCCTGTGTATTCCTGTGTTCTCTCCCCCTGCAGGGAAATGACCACAGGGAGAAGCTTTTCACCAACGAGCCACGTCTGCTCTTTGTGCACTCACCTCCATTTACAGAAATCAGGGCACTGGCAAGGGCTTGACTTGTGTCATCCCCCAGGGTGATGTTTATACAGTATGTCCCAGGTTCCTCAAAAGCTCTCCTGACGGTGAGCAAACATTCATCCGTGACGACGACGGGGTCACACACCACGCTCTTGGACACCTGGCACGTGGGGTCAGAAACTACTGTGCAGACATCTGTGGGGAGGCTGCCATGGGAAGAGAAAGCACATTGCATCTGTGGAGTCCTGCCAGCCCAGTTAGCCCAGTTCATAGACACATTGCACTGGTGCACCAGTTTTATGCTGGTGTCTGTTGAAATCAGTGGCACTATAGTGATTTTTTGGCACTATATATATTTTTTGCATACCTATACATTGATATATGTACATGTGGATTTTATATAGAATGCATGCATACAATCTGTATAATTATCTGCTTGTTTTGCTTATTATTTAACATTTTAGGGTGATCGCAGGATTACCTGGATCAAATCAACTTGTAAAGTCCATGACCTTTAATACACTTAATACACATCTTTAAGAAAGGAATGCAGATTCTTTTAAGTAGTATCATATGCTGGAAAAGAAAATACTCCCTTAAGAGAGGTTAATTGTATTCCAGTTGTATTACCACAGTGTTTCTTGTACTTCTTAGTCCTCTCAACTCTAACCTTCTAAGACCTAGGAATACTAGTCTAATGTTTTTGCATCCAAGAAGTTGCTTGGACTCACCCATTTACTCCCAAGTGTCAAAAACTCATGGCCAAAAAGAAAGGATTTCCTTACAATTTCAGTAAACTGCTTCCCACTTTACTGTAAGTGCTGAAATCTTGTCTTGGCCAGGAGTCTGTAAAGCGTTTTTTCCCCTCAATCAGTTCCTTATTTTGAGACTGGATGTTTGCTCTGAATCCTAAGTCCCTGGCAGTAGCCTCTGTTGGCATAGATTAAAAATGAGACTTGCATTATCTTTAGTTCCCATCAAGAAATAGAAACACTGCAGTTCCCAGATTTTGTTTGTACATCTGCATCTAAGTGCATATAGCATTCCAGCACCTAATTAGTTTTAAACAGGGAAGATTGACAGCTTCATTCACAACTTACCTCCCTTGGCAGGTAACAACAAAGTCAACCAGTGAGTTTTCAGCTTGACTTTCTGTCATCTGGATGCTTGTCATCTGAATAATATTTACCTCGAGGATTCCCTCTGGGAGAGGAAACACATATCAACTGTAGGACACATGACAAGCTTTGAAGTCTATGTGTACTGAACCTCGAGTGTTTGGCTGATGCTCAGTTCAGGTCTTGTTTTTCATAACCTACTCCCTCCCTTAGCACTCCTCTTGAAGACTGAAAGCTGAGAAATTTTCCATTGCTTTCCCTGTGAGGCTGCTCCTTTCTGGTCTGTCTTTTTTTCCCTCATTACTGTTATTTACTTCCTTATTTTGCTTCCCACTACATGAGATTTCTTTGCATTCAAAGGCCAGTTCATCCTTACGTAAACCTCCTCCCCAGCCCATGTGCTCGCTGTGGCATTTCAGAAGCTGGTGGCAGAGAAAGGAGTGACACAATACACATCCCCACCAACACTTGGGGTCAGCCATCAGCAGGGATCCAGACCAAGGTCCAGCCTCATGTGTCTGAAAGCAAGGGCTCATAACCTCTTCAGCTAGCCCCTGGCAGAAACCAAACTTAGATGTCTGTACATTAATCCTTAAAACTCTCAGCTATGTCTATGAGAAGGATCTTTTTGTGGATCTCATGTAATTGATAAAAATATGTCTAAATAAATATTATTTCTACCATGCATTGTTGTTCATTGTTAACATCATTTCTCTGTTCAGGCGTTGACACACATGCTTACCTACAACATCAATACTACTTCCATAGTATCCATTTCTGTAAATATGGCAGCCTCCATCAGGATTGTCCTCCACTGACTCCACAGTGGGAGAAGAGTCAGAATCAGAAGAGGCTCCAGTTGTAACTGAGGCAGAAGAAACAGAGATGCAACAACTTTAGAATAAGCTCTGCTTTGGGGTTCTCTGAACTCAGCCACATGTTCCAACTGTTCCTTCATTCCATGGGCTGTCAGTGGCTTTGGTTTGGAGCTGTGCAGTCATGTTTGTATCTGTGTAATGAGCTCATGGCTGTGATCCCTAAAGAATACACATGTGCCCAGCTTTAGGACCCTAGAGTGGCCTGGGGAGCCCCACTTCAAAAGCCACCTGGCTAGTCACCCATCTCTGTGAAATAAAAAGGGGACTACAAGGTGTAATACAATTAAATACTTCTTTAAAATCCCCAAATCAATTATGTAAGAAATCCAAAGGCCAATAAAACATTTAAAATGCTTTTTTAAAAGCTGGTATTTTCCCACTGCTCTACATTACAGCTAGTGGAAAAATGAAGAGGGGAAGTGGTGAAAATTAAATCTTTCCTTTCATTTTTCATTCTCACTCCATATTTTGGTAAGAGCGTATATTAAAAATATGAAATTTGAAAAATATAGCCACATTTACAGTTTCACAGTAGTATTATTATGGCTGAAACTGTAGGCCTTCTTAAAACCCTCTGAGATGATAAACCAATGCTGAACATAATAAAAGTTATTCTGAAATATGTTAGTCAATAAATTTAGAGTGGAAAAGCTGTTCTGGGTTAATTCCATGTGGAAATCCCATATTTTTGAATATGGCTAGGTTTTTCTATTTCAATCCAATCTCATTTAATTTTGGATGGAAGTTAATGAAATCCAGACAGGAGCTTGCTATAAGAGTGTTCTGAAATTCGTTTTTCTCACTTGAAATTTACATCTTATCTCACAAGATGACCCTGAGTAGACAAGACTAGAATCTCCTGACCAAGTGTGGCAGAGATAATATAAACTTACATTTATGTTCACCTGAAACCTTGGCATGCTGTGAGTGTGGTGGTAGAACTGGATGCATAAGGAGTTAAATGTGTAAGTGATCCCTACCATAGAATCCTAGAAGAGTTAATGCTTATTGATTCTGTCTCTAAGCCAGTTTTATAGAGGTTTTCCAGAGGCTTGCAGCTCTTTCATGATGACAGTAAAACTACTAAAGATATTAACTTAAAACATCAGTTTTAGCATAGCTCCTAATGCCAGTGCTGTTTGATAAATTCTTACCTGCTGAGGTGGGCGGTGGTGCAGTGGGTGTTACTGGTCTGCAAGGTACAGGTATAATAGCTTGGACAGTTAAATTCAGAGTGAAATTTCCTTGCAGAGTGTAGGTGTGAGATGTACTAGAACCGCTGGCTACAAATAAACCACTTCCATCTCCAAAATTCCACTTGTAGGAGATGGCAGAATTATTCAGATAGTAGCTGGGATCATGGATCTTCACATCAAATGTAATTGGCGAGTCTTTGATGAAAATGGAGTCTGAGATGTTGCGGTCATGTTTTTGGAACATACTCACAATTAATGGGATTTTGTCTGGAGGGGGGAGAAAAAGAGGTAAATAAATAAAGCAGAGATGCCTGGCTGCAAACAACAAACAGTTCCAAAGCCCCTGAACAGCAACAGCCAGAATGTGAGATGTAAACATGGTATCTTTAACACAGGTGTTACTTTAATTTGATTTGTGACCTGAGGAGTGAATGTCAGTAGGAAACAGCCAGAAAAATATGGGAACAAATGAGGAATCACAGACATCTGTGGAAGATTGCATTATCTCTCATAAACCGTTTTCCATTACAAAGTGGAGGCGTCACTACTGAGCTAGGCAAAAAGGTTACTTAAGCTACTCAAGACAATTTACCAGAGATTCCGCTTTCATGCTAAAAACCTTTCTCAGGCCAATGTCTTCTTTTCATGCCAGACTATGCTTGTGCTGAATTTTTTTAACAGCTAAGCAACAAATCCCCCCAGCATGTCACCACAGCCGACTCCAGCACGCTCACCTGTTACAGAGTAGGTGGTTTTTGCTCTTGCAACTGGAACAAACCCCGAGTGCCCTCTCCTGTAAATGGACACTGCCATCCCGTGTTCCCCAAGAGTGATGTTTGCTGTGTTGACCGAAAACTTGGCTGAAGATCGTCCCGTTGTTTGGTAATACTGACCTGAAACACAATGTGAACTTAACATTTTCCCCCTCAGCCTCGCCACAAGTTGGTTTATGAGAGGCAAAGTCTCTGAGAATCTGAGATTGTCAAAATCAAAATTAATAGTTTAGAAATGTTTTCCAATAATATGACAGGTGATTTTGAAGGACTGGATACTTTTACAGTGTGTTTACTCACATAATTTCTGGTTTTTCAAAGTTGTCAAAAAGATGTCCCCAGTTTCACTAATCCAAGAAAAAATTGCCAAGACATCTACATCTTTCCAAAGCAGTTACATTACATTAAGTCATTAGGATTATGTAGTGGATGATGTGAGGCATTTTAAGTGATCTTGTGTTTGCTTTCAGAGTAGCCAGAAGATACAATACCTCTTGCTTCATACTCTACAACCATTTTTATATATTTGATTATTTGTCTTTTTAACAGCTGACTGAGGTAGGTAAATAGTATCATCTCTGCATAAAATTTGGAATATTATTATTACTCATACTGACAATAATACCGATTTAGCCAGGAGAACTGAAGGCACTAAGATTTAGTACATAGCCAATGGCAGGAATAGCCCAACCATTACATACTCAGGAGCAGGAAACACTGAAAATCAGCATCTGTGACCAGAGCAGCAGAACAGCCAGTGGCAGCTCTCGCCTCCCTAGAGACAAGAAGTGCTGCACTGTTAAACTGGTGATACACAGCACTATGTTCTCTCTTAAATCTAAAAGTCTTAAGTGGCAGTGAGCTGTCAATAAATTGTCTGACTGACCTGCTCAGACTCTCTGTTTTCCTAGAAAATGATCTTGAGTAGTACTGAAAGGAAATTAATTTTCTTCAGTGGTAGTATTGTGAATGCAGGTTTAAAGAGAATCTTCTGGTAATTCTTGATTTCTGGACCAAAAACTGATGGCCCCTCTGGAAAAGTGGGGAATTAATTCAGTATTTTCCACTCAAGAGTGTGGAATAATTTTTAAAGTGTTTTTAGTAAAACATACTTGACAAATGAGTTGTGTACAAAGGGAATATAAGGTTTGCAGCATCACCCCAACCAAGGCATGTGTTGCAGTACTAACCAAAAGTGTGAAACACATAGACAAAGTTCCTTCTCCTCCAGCCAGGGTGATGAGGGAAAGGACGTCCATCTGGGAATACATTGTGGCTGTGGTTGCTTGTGCAGTTTTCCCAGCCACAGTTGTCAGTCCATTCAGTCCAGTTGTAGACGTAGATTTGCTGATCCATGGAAGCTGGAGGATCTAAGGATAAAAGTAGGGCATGTTCTGGTCAGCTGAGAAGTGTGCAGAGAGTCAGAAAACAGGAGGCAAGCACTGCAGGTTATAGCAGTTGCTGCATTTAAACAACAGGTGAAGTGGGGTATTTTTAGATTGACGTTACTTCTTCTTTCCTGAAGTTGTGCTTTGTTTGGTTTTTAATGTAAACACAAAATGGTTTTGTCTTGGTGCTATTTTATTAAGAAGTTTTAAAAAGACTTTACTGTCTCATGGGCCAGACACAATTTAGAAGTGCTTGCCCAAAAATTTGGTGTTGACTACACAGGATGCTACTGTTTTGCCTAGGGTAACAGAGCTACCTATATATTTGGCAGGCAGAATCTAAAATTGTAAGTACAAAGAGTAGCTGTGGAAGCACTGTAAGGAAGTGACTTTGTTTTGTCAGAAAAGTTTTCTATGGTACCTTTAAATAAAGTAGACATGAATTTCTGTCATCTTCTGAATAGTAAATAGGAAGTTTCCTCCCCCAATATCAGCACAGCAGTTATTGAATATGGATATAAGCTGCTAACAAAATATTAGATGGTTAACTGCAACTTAGGCTGACAAAAAACTTGCTGATATGCCTTGAAATGAAAATTACTTTGATCAGTAAAAAATTTGTTGAACATTTATGCATTCAGAGGATGAAAGGTAGAACAGCATATGTTGTTCTAGATCCAGCAGCTTAAAACTGGAATTATGATGGGCTTTTTTCTCCATGTAGTAGTAAATAAGATGAAAAAGGGTGATTTTTTGAGGAAAATATTTCTTGATTTTTAGATATTTACTTGTTTAATTTTTAATTTCTAAAATGTGGAAGTGTGAGATTTACTCTTTTGCGCAGATGTGGTAACTGCATATTCTACAATTCACAATTGAAAAAAACCCTCAATTTCATAAATTGACAGCTTTATAAGTTTGAAAGAAAACACAACATTGTGCCTGAGCTGAAAAGCAGTAACAGTTGTGTTGGGAAGTCAGACTGTGTGACTGCTTTGGGAAGGCAAGTTTATAACGATGGTCAGTGTCAAATTACCCGGTCAGAGTATACGGAGTGGGGCAGAGCACGAAAAATACCACAGTGATCTTCTTAGGAAAAAACTGGTGTGGCACAGGCTGGGTATGACAGGTAAGTGTTATCAGTTACCAGTTATCAGTTATCAGTTTTCAGTTAAATATCCAGCACTGCTGTTCATCGGGTGTGCCTGTGGTGCTTTCAGAGCTCAGTGACACGCTCACGGCAGCACCAGGCAGATGTGAGCGCCATGCAGGGAAATTGCCATTACCTACCCCGGGTACAGTTTCTCCTGTATACGATGTTGCCATCACTATCTTCTGTCTGGCACTTGGGAAACTGGAGAGTCACAACAAAGCTCACGTTGGATCCTACCAGTGCTGGGCTGTCACTGTCCAGTTTGGCTGTCACCCTTCCGCCTGCAGAAAAGAAAATCAGTCTTTGCAGCAGCAAAGGGTGCATCGCAACAGCAGCTGCCATCAACTGTGCACCATTTGCAGTAGAAATGCTTTCTTGGTTACTCTCTTTCTAAGGGCTTTCATGCTCCTAAGTCACTTGTTACCAAAACCCCAACTTCAAACAATCAGAGGGACTCAGCATATCCCCCCAGATCAGTTATTGGTCTGCCATTAATTTTCTTCCTAGAGTTAAGAATATTATTTTCTGCCTGTGGGAGTCAATATATTTAAAAGGAGAATTTTTTTTTTCTCCCCAGGGATAGTCACTGGCTCTGAACTCAGACCAGATGACAGTAGACATGGTGTTTGCTGAAGCTGTCAGTCTGAAGCCCACATGCCCTACTGAGGTAGCAGCTGAAGCTGCCTGTCCTCCAGGGCATGTTTCATTGGGCCGGAGCCCTGACCATCAGTACTTCTTGGTAAATATTAATGTCTGAGATTAACCACAATGGGAAAGCATTTTATGAAATAACTCACTGTTCTGCTTCCTCAGGCAACCCACTGGGAATGGTATCAAACCAAATCCTCTCTAACTTGCCATTCTGTGCAGCAGTGGACATTGCCCCTATGAAAATGCTCTATAGCACCTGCACTCTGCACTGTGGTGGATTTTGTGGCCACTACAGTTTTTCAAATGTCTTTGAAATGTGTATGTGCTGTCACCTTTCCAGCAGTCCTTCCATCTGGGATCTCCTTCTTCCCAGAAAGGATAAAGTTTTTCATTCCATTTATTTTGATCACTAGACCAGCCTTGTAGCTTCTTGTAGGATGTGACAGGAGAAGTGCTTCCATGGGTCAACACATCTTGAAACCCTAGAGAGAAAATCAAACATCAGTGTTAACATAATGCAAGTTTCCCTAGTAGTCTATAAAAATTAGTCTCACTAGTCTCACTCTTGTGCTGAACTTTAATCATGTACTGGTAGAAAACTTTCCACCAGTAGGAAATGACAGAATTTTATCATTGCCGCTATAAACACTTACGTCAACTATAATCAACATAAAGACAATTCCACCATTGTCAGGCTGACATTTTTTTCTACTTGCAGTATTGCAAACTTCCCAGACAAAGAATAAAAATTTTTACAATGTTTTGACCGTATCAGAGCAATGGTTTGCTAGAGTTTACATAACCCTGCAACAGTCAGGCTCTCTGCACAGAGGTTGCTTGATTTCTGACTGCTTTGCCTGGTAATAAATCTACAAGTAAAAGGCTGACAGGATACATTCATTCTCTGTCTGAGTTGTGCTCTGGTGGAAGTTGTGCCAGGAATTAGTTTTGACCCAGTGCAGCTCCTTTGGTGAGTTGGCTGGTGGTTTGAGTGGGAGGGGTGGAACCAATTATAACAGAAGCTGGTATTTCCAGAAAAGGAAATTTAGAGCTGAATAGTAAATTCAATGTGTTTATAATATAACAACAATAACATATTAGCTTCATGCCTTTTATTTAGAAATGGCTCCGATATTAAATAACTTCAATAACCTCTTTCTTCTCATATTACTATAAATGATGGGCTCAAACTTTTCCCAGGCTTCTAAGATCCCTCTTTCTGTCACAAAGGACACATAGTGGAAAGCAACGTAAATATCCAAGTAACCTGTAGGAACATGTTGGCCACTGTAGGATGCCATAAAAATATGTTAATAAGAGGGCTCATGGGCACAGGTCCATGAAAGCCTGGAGGCTTTAAAGAGCTCTGTCGTGTTAATCATGTAAGGTAACTGCTGGGTGTTCCATTCTGTCACAATGTCAAGGGAGTTGTTAGAATGTCTGCTTTCCATGGCTTTATTGTAAAAGTACAGCTGATGTAGAATGCAACTTAGATTTATACCCAAGTGCAATGAAGTTCTGGATGACTTCAAAGAAAATGCGGAGACCTGTAAGAAGGGCAAGAATTGCCCTGTATGCTGTAACCTAACTGGTTGTGTTGGAATTTCTCCGCATTTTACACCTACAGAGCAGGTGTAGCCAGTTTAAGCACGGTCTTTAGAGGTGGGTGGCTCCTGATTTTACTACAAGAGAGAATCAGAGAAACAGCTCAGAAGAAGAGACAGGAGCTGCTTTCTCTTGGTGTTTTATTGCCCAGTGAGATTTCTGCTGGGCAGGAAGAACATCCCTTGGCCAGTCCCATCTCCACTCTGAGCTGATGCTGGTAGCTCTCTCCCCACTCTTGAGGACTGAACAGTTTAAGGAAAATAACAGATTTTGCACTCAGAGACACAACCTCCCACAGACTTTTGCACTCCAGAAACTCCCTGCAGTCTCACTTAAATCACTTGAATCAAGTCTTTCCTGCAGATTTAATATTTTTTGATGTGAGCAAGCATAACATTATGACTGGTATTTACTTAATGACCTGTATTACATGGTGTATTGTTTTGAGTCTTGGTCAGAAGGAGAGTTTAGTAATGTTGTTGTTCAGAAACTTTACTCAGGAAAAAAACAAATTAGCAACTATAAAAGTACTTCACAAAGGCTTAGCAAGTTCAATTACACTTTAGGTATCATTAAATTAACGTCTTATTCAAAAGTAAATGGCTACATAATTTTTGTAATTTATTTTTCCCATTCTCCTTGATTTTATCTAAAATTTATTTGATGAATAAAAATGTTTTGATTTTGTCAGATCAAAACTTTTCAATCATTGTTTTTTTCCCAAGTGTTCAATTTATCAAAAACAGCTGGAGCACTTTTAATTGTAGAAATGCTTTTAATTTTGTGTTTTCATTAACAATCCTTGAATTCAGAATTCATTTTCTAGTCTAGTGATAGCTGTTGTTACTGCTTCTAAATCACAAGCTGCTTAGGTATTTCTTTGCCTCTCTGATGTGCTTTGTTTGCTTCAGTCAAATATAAAGCGTTTCACAAGCTTCAGGGCAAGTCAAAGATGGTTTTTCAGATGAGGAAAGACTTCTGCACTGGTTTCTCTAACACATGGAACTGAAGATTTTCAGTTGGTGAATTTAAAGGAACAAAAAGCTTTAATGTATTTCTTTTTTAACAATGAAAACCACTCAAGAACAGATGTTGGTCATAACCAAAATTAGAGCAATTCAGTTCAAAATAGACAGAGTAATGTTATGCTCCAAGGAACAGATTCCTGTAATAGTTTTGGTGAGGTGATCATAGGGGAAGAGATCTTATACTCTGATTGACTTTCTTCTTTCTCATTCTGGCTTTCATTTTGGGGAAAAATGTAGCAGAGACAAGTTCAGTATTTCCTGTGAAAGTGTATTAGCCATGAAAGAGAGAATGAGAGCCAATGTTAGGACAGCAGAAATAGAAAGATGACCCATCTAAAGAGGATAAAAGTGTATTAGAAGTAAAAAGGCTGATGGAATGGCACCAGACTGTAACATAAACTTTCTAAAGTTATGTATGGAAACATAATAAAGCAGGACATAAAGGAACTTGAGGAACAACTTGAAAAAGCATAAAAACTACAAATTAATTTTTTTTCACCAAATATAAACTAAGTTGGAAAGCTTGCCAGGATGTATAGGGCCAAAAGATTATGTAGATGCAAAAGAAGCATTCAGGGAACATAAAGGAGTAGCACAAAAGTCAAACAGGTCAATTGGTTTATATTTTCATTCACAAAGGAAGAACATAGGGAGTTTCTGCGATAGGATTTTTTTTTTACAATGACAGGGAATATCTCTCAAAATGAAGTGTTGGCACATAAAACCCAATTATAGAACAAATCAACAAAATGACAAAGTTGTCTAGATAGGATGGCCCAAGTATGGAAGTTATTCAAGAGTGAAATAAATGAGCTATTAACCATAGCATGTAACATCTTGCTTAACACTGCTTCAGTGACTGAGAAACAAAAATTGGCAAATGTGATGACAGTTTTTAAAAACACTTCCAGGGAAGATTTAGAGGATTAAAAAAACCCCTTTGGGGCTCAAGTTGGAGAAGCTGGTAGGAACAGCAGTGAGGAACAGAGCAAGTAGGTACAGTGCATTAATATGATTTGCCATAAAAGGAGTGCATTGCTCACAAATATATTCTGAATTTTGCAAGGGAGACAGAGAGCATGGGAACAAGGCTGACCTGCTTGTTACAGTCTGCTTGAGTTCCAGACAGCACTTGATGAGGTCCCTTGCTAAAGGAACATAAAGCAATTAAGTTACCGTGGGATAAGAATGAAGGACTGATTTCACATGAGTAAATGATTGGTTAGGATATTAAAAAAAAAGTTATGAATAAGTGCCCAGTTTTGTCCATTGTTAAAATAATTTTAAATGTTCAGGATCTGGAAAACAGGTAAAAAGCAAAGTTCTTTAATCTGCTGAGGACTGTGCATTAAAGTAATAGAGGGGAGGACTGTATGAAACTAGATGACTCAAGAATAAAATGATTAAAGACAGAGTTAAATGTAACCTTACATTAAGAATGAGGGACTCTAAACCAGCTCTAAACCCAGAACTGGGATCTTGCAGCTTTACAGTTTTGAATGCAGTACTCATTGGTAGTTGAAAACCTAGGAAAAGGCTAGATAGAGAACAAAGATGGGAACATCATTACAGCATTTTATAATGCCATGTCTTGAGTACTGTATGCTCTGTTCTCTGCAGCTCAATCGCTATAAAAGAACTGAAAAAACACAGAGAGAGGTGATGAGGATGCTACAAAGGATAGAATTGTTTCCATATGAGGAACAGCTGTATAGACTGTGTCTTGAAGCCTGGAGAAGAGGTGACAGGGGAGAATATAAAAACAGAACCATGAACAGCATGGAGGAAGAAGCTGAAGGTACAAAAGTTGAGGGGAATCAAATGAAACCAGCAGGTTACAGGTTCTAAGCATATGAAAGGTACTTCTCCACATAAGGTACAATTAAGGTGTGAATTATTTTGCTGGCAGACCATAGCGTGTCCCAAAAATTTACACGTGTTGCAATGAAAACCCAAATGCATGAACAGATGGAAAAAGTCTAGTAAAAACTGTTAAATGCAATGACTCTGCATCTGACAGAAGCAATTCTATAAATGCTATAAATCATCAAAAGCTGAGAAAGTGTCCTGACCTGTGCAGTTATACATCCAGTACTATTCTCCATTGGAGGCAGGCACAAAGCTAGATGAATGTTCAGAGGGACTTCAGCTTTTAAGGTTTTCAATTTCCATACTGTACATTCTGGAATCTGAGCTTAAAATCCCATTTAAAATTCCCAGCCCTGAGCTCAGGGAGTCATCCTAAGACTTGAGTCAAATTGGGAGCCCAGAAAGAAGCAGATCAGCCCACTCCCTGCCCACTGTGGCTTGCAGATCTAATTCCTTGGCTGGGCTCCTTGAGGTTTGGGATCCACAGGTGCAAGTGTCCCAGTGGGGAGCACTGTTGCTGACCTGGCCTCTCCCAGCCACAGCTGAGCCAAGCCAACTGTGCAAAGCCCATTGTGCATCTGCCGTTTTAGCCATGCTTGAACCGGGGAAGTGTTGCTAAGAATTGCTGCCGAGAGCCAAGCTTTAGCTCCAGTCAGCTCCATGCACCTGTGGAGCACAGGGAACAGATTACTGAGCAGTTCTCAGCGCACTTCTCCAGCTCAGGCAGCTCTTCCACCCCGAGCCAGGCAACCCTGCGGTGGAACCGGCTGTCGCCTACTGGGTGGCAGGCAGGGCTCCAGCAGCCACCCAGGTGCTGGGAGCAGCCGCTTTCCTGCTGGGTTGGCACATGGGAGAACCCTCCGAGGCAGGGATGCGGGGCGAGGGAAGCACTCACGTGTGGCAGCAGTGCAGAGCAGCGCTTGGGCCAGGAGCAGCAGTCCCAGGGGGCGGCGAGCAGCGCCCATGGTTCCGAGAGCCGGGCCGGACAGCGCCTGCTGGGAGCCGCGCACGGACACTCCTGCGGTTCCCACCGGGAGCTCAGAGTGGAGCTTCTCTGCTGCTCTGCTCTCCGATTAAATGAAGGGCCCCGGGACTCATCATGTGATGGAATTAAGCAGAGATGCATGATTTTGTCTTCAGCTTCTTTCGGCTCATGTGCTTATGACTCACTCCCTTTGCTTTCAGCGTTCCCTGGGATTACTGAGAGACCTGTTTGGAGCCACACCATTCACCTCACAGGCATTTTTATACTAGTTTTGCACTGTGATCAATTTTTGTACTTAATTTGTTTTTAAATTAGGAATCCAAATTAACTCTTGCCCCAGCCTGATCTGCAAGTGTTACGGCACCAGCTCACTGCATTTGATGAACCCATCGCTACTTAACCCCACGGCTCATCCCATATGCTGGGCACCAACTCTGAACTCAATGGAAAATGGCCAATTCCAGCACATCTCTTGACTTGGCTCCTGATCCAAGTTGATTGTTAAGGAAAATATTATTTAAACATTTAGTGGGTACATGCCTAACAATCTAACCATGGCTAGACGTGCCATCACAGCCCCTGTGTGGTGATGGCCACTCAATATCCACAACCCTCACACAGACAACTGGTTGTATAAACTTCTGGATTGTAGCAATAAACAAAAAATAGACTTTGCTGCCCAGCCTAACAATGAGGTAGAGCACATAGATTGGCAAACACTGCAGTAGTGGTTCAAATTCAGGTTCAGTGGGCTTGCCCAGCCCAGGTGTTCTTCCACAGGCAGCGCAGCAGCTGCTTTTCACTGAAGCCCTGGCAGCCTTGTGAAGTTTCTTGCTGCTGTTTGCAGCAAAGAAGGAGCTTTGGTAAGATGGCAAGGCATAGAGCCAAGTACAGTCCTCAAGAGAGCATTGAGTAGTAGTTTTAGTGGTCCCAAAAGAACAGCACTTGTAAGTGTGACACCAGCTAGCCAGAAACCAGTGAGTTGGGCAGCAGCAAACCGTTTTTATTTTGGGCAGGGCAGGTGGAAGTCCATCACTCCAAGGCACTGTCAACAGAATGAAGACATTGCCCAATGAAAAGGATTTTAGAACTCGGACTACTTTTTTTTTTTTTTTTTTTTTTTTTTTTTTAATTTCTTCTATTTTTCTAGTGTTTTTATTATCTGTGTAAGTTACTACCACTATCCGGAGCACCCTAGCCAGCATTTCTCTCAGTAGTGCAGGCTCTGATGTCCAGTCCTGTGGATCTTGCATTTTTAGAATCCATGCTTCTGCATCCTCCCGGCTGGAGCTAACCCTCCCTGCTGCTGCCAGCCAAGGAGCAGGGTGACAGCAATAGCCTTAGGGCTACAGGCTTGTTTAAACTAAGCCCTCATTATCTGACAGAAACAAGGGGGAGCATAAATTGAAGTCAAACTGTGACTGACTGTGCAAAAAAAAATCATATGACTGCAGCGTCCTCATGTGATTGTTGCTTTTTTTTGTTGTTATTCAATCAGCTGCATTCCCAGTTGAAATGTCAGGTTTCGAAGGCATTCACAATTATTTTTTAAACCATGTGGGATATTAACTTTAATTGCACTCCTTTGTTTCCAGGTTGTTGATCCTAGAAGTGAAAAGTGACCTTCAAACACTGTGGTTCAGCACTGGGAGCCTGATCCAAAGTCTGCTGGGGAGAAAGGAAGTTTGAATGTTCATTCCCAAGAGGGTTTTGAGAACCTCCAGAGGAAAACTGCTGACAACAAATGCCTGTTAATTAAAACCAAAAAATTATCAGCCTAAAAACAATAACGTTGGTTACGATGGAGTTTTTTGCCATGTTATTTGATACATGAAATTGTTACATAAATTTTGAGTGACAGTCTGAATAAGAACCAGCTGGTAGAAATTATTAAACATGTTGTAAATAGACTTCAGAGGCACTGAGGATCAGGCCTGTGGTTAGAGGAATCCAAACCCACCAGGGCTGGGGTAATAACTAAAAGGTGGCTTTACTGTGACACTCCAGTCCTTCACATTCTTCCTCCTCTGCTCTTGGGCCTTAGATTACACATTCCTGCAGGGCTGACACAGAAAATATTTGGGTCCACTTTGTGGTGTGTTTGCAGCCAACATTCACAAGAGGAGAGGAGAAGGGAAGAAAGAGCTAGGGGGAATGGAAGTGTAAAGGAAGTGAATAAAAAGCTAAGAAAAGTATGATAAGTCAAGACTGAAGGGACCATCTGAAAACTGAGCTGACTTCTCTAAGTGTTCTAGCCATAGCTGACTGTGTCTGAAAATGAGTGTCTGAGACACTGAAGGGTTGCTTGAAACCTGTGGATCATCATCAGATCTTAAATTACCTTCATATTTTCTACATTATTATTCTTGGTCTCTGAGAAACAGCTTTGCAATTTAAACAAGTGAATTGAATCAGGCAGCTATAAAGAAGAAAAGGTTTCAAATAGATCCTAAACATTCTCCCAGCAAAGAAACACACATTCAGGGAGATTTAGGGCTTCGTCTGACAAAGAAGTGCGTGGGCAGGAAGTGCGTGGTACTTCACAGCTTTAGCAGCTCAGTTATTAAATCTCATTGAGGAGATACACATCTCTGCTACCTGAAGGCTGTCAGATGACAGGGTGTGAACACATCATGTGTACCTGCATGTCTAGACTGACAGAGCTGGCATGCTCACACTGCTATCACACCGCCAGCAACGCAACACCAACACAGGAATTGTTTATCACCACTCACAGGAACTTTAAAAAAGATAAAAAGAAGAAAAGTGCAAAGAAAAAAAAAGGAAAGGAGGAAAAAAAAAAGGGATTTGAAGTATGAACTTGGCTTTTGGCCAATAAAGTAAAGGAAAACAAGACAATCTTGGTTTGGCAACCAGGTACATTTAGGTAAATGTTGTCTGCCAGTAACAGTGATCTCTCAAGGGAACTCTGCTTAGGGCTTGACAAATTCCCTTCCTGGGAAGAAATCCTCTCTGCCTTGCTTCACACGGGACAGTGGGCATCAGCTGATTGAACCAAACATGTAAACAAAGCTGCCTTAGCAGTCTGCAGTTCTTCTTGTACCAGGAAGGAAAAAAAAAAAAAAAAGCTCCTGATCAGTTTCTAGTACCAACTATCTCAGTTTATCACTGAAAAATTATTTAACCCTTGCAACTGATCAAACAGGCTTTCGGTAATTCCAGTACCTTTATTTTTTGCCTTTGTAGTAGCTAGAGCTATGCATTTTACCATTTTTTATGGGAAGGTGTTTCCTAACAGTCACGCATTTCTCAGATTCCTGTGTTGGGGCTGGTCATACAATCATAGAGTGGTTTAGGTTGGAGAAGATCCCTAAAATCATTGAGTCCAGCTGTTAACCCAGCACTGCCACTAAACCACGTCCCTAAGGGACACAGCTACACATCTATTAAATACCTCCACCACTTCCAGGGCAGCCTGCTCCAATGCTTGACAACCCATTCTGTGGAGAAATTTTTCCTAATATCCAATCTAAAATTGTTTCCAATTTTAAAGATTTTTTAAAGACAGTTTTCCAAACTTGGCATTTGACTACAGCATAGGAACAAGGAATGACCACAGCATGAGATAAGGCCCAGGAGTGACCTTATCTCTCTCTACAGTTACTTGAAAGAAGGTTATAGCAGGGGCTGATCAGTCTCTTCTGCCAGGTGACAGCAAACAGGATAACAAGAAATGACCTCAAGTTACATCATGAAAGATGTAGAATTTCTTTTGTGATACAAATAATTTTTGGCCAGATTTTCTCTTGAGGGAAGGCTTGAATGAACCTGCCAGCTCTCTGCTTTTTTTGATCCCTCCCTACAAGTGCTGAACTCCCTGCTCAGTCGTAGCCATGTGTGTGACTGTGGCCCAAAATGCCTCATGAAAGCGGCTTGTGGGGAAGGTAGGGGAGTCCAGGAAATCATCTGCAGCACTTTGCAAATCCTCACAAGAGCTCAGCCTGGAGACACAGACCCACAGAGTGCCCTGGCCCACTCATCCTCACAGGTGGACTTGTCTTCCCTGCCCATAGTAGGGCTGCAGATGACCAGCAGCTGAAGACAAAGCACAATAACAGATACTGACCATCCAGATTGCACCACACACCTTTTTTGGAGGTATGTAAAGCAAGTAACTTTATTTATTATCTCTGGATAGGTTTGTTGTGGTTTTTTTTTCACTATGATGACAGTGCAAGGAGGAGGGGCAGCTATCCTGTCCCAGGGCTCTGCTGTGGTAGCCCATGGTCTTCCAAAGTCTCTGTAAGCTTCTGGCCTCTTGTATGTGCACCTCAGCTGACCCACTTTCAGTTTTGCAGCTGCCAGAGTTAATTTACAATCTGGACATTGGTTTTACTCTGCTACTTTTCTCATACTGATGTAATGAATTGTTAGTGATGTATTTTATAGTCACCATGATTCATTGAGGCACAGACCTCTTCCAATCAGGAGAGTAGCTAATTGCAGTGAAAGCACATGATTATGCCTGCACGAGACCCATATTTTTTCATCATATTTTAATGAAATTGATTCAGGCTTCCCTGTTGCTCAGAGAGGCATTAAAATATTGATTTTGTATCATTCAGCTCAAGAGAGCTATCAAATATTTGCTGAAAAGTTCTGTTTTCTCTAAAAACATTAATTGATATTTTGGCTAGGAAGAAGCAAAAAATTTCTTTAAAAAAAAAAAAGTTATCCAGAAACAATCAAACCAGCAAACCCCAGCCAAAAAAGTGACCTATCAAAGAGAATATACTTAACAAGAAATTTGTTCTGTAGTCTCCTTGGTGGGAGGACACTGAAGGAATAGTCTCACAGCCAAAGCTCCTTTAAAGCTTTTCTAAGAAATAAAGTAAACTGAATGTACTCAGTTGCACCTTGCTCCCTGTACATGCTATGTTTCACTTATTATGGGTAAGGGATAAGAGTTCACCACAGCAGCTCAGTTGTTTTATGGTCCAGTGAAATTGCCTTGACTGCTTAAGAAATAACCTCAACACTTCCCAGAAATAGAAGTCAGACATAATGAAAATGCTGGCAGCTGAACTTCAGTCTAACATACTCTTTAATGTGTTAACATTAAAAAATGGGCAAAATGCTGCATTTTTTGGACTGTATTCCCACTGACTAATAGCAGTAATTCAGAGAGTAACCTCTTCCTTAGAGGCTTGAACAAGCAGTGAATATACAGGCAATAGAGAGAGGAGAAAAAAGATAAATATGTACAAAGCAACCAGCCTTCTATCTAAATGCCCAATTTAGATACTAATATTTATGGCATAAAAGGGAGGCAAACTGAGCAAGTGGGGCTGTTGTGCTCCCAGCGAGGTGTTGCTGTCACCTTAGGACTTAAATCCACCTGGATCCGCCTTCTGTGGCTGACAGCATTGAGGAGGACTCATTGGGGTCTGGGGGGAGATAGAAGGAAAGAGATCATACAGGGCTTGGCTTGGCTTTTCCCAAGTTTGCCATGTGCACAGCGTGGTCAGGGCTTGCTGGGGCCATGGGTTAACCAGGAGGAGCTGTGCCATAACTTGCCCATTCCCACCCATCCAGCACCACCCTGACTCATCTTCAGCTGCTGCAGAGCAGCAGGTGGCAGGATCAGGTCCTGATGTTCTGCTGGCAGGGCAGGGGAGCACACTCAGGCTCCTGCAGCCCCAAATCAGGGGGTATCAGCCCCTCCCTGCCCCACAGCTGGAGGGGCTCCTGCTTGCAGAAACTTCAACAGGAACTGCTGCTTGACTGGGACAAATGTGTATTTTTAATGCCCTGCTCCCAAGTGCATTACATAATAATCTTTAAAAGTTCTGATCACATGTGGGCAGGGAAATATATTAAATGTATAGGAGTTAGTCTTCTGAGTTCGTCTTAAATGAACACTCATATCCATTATTCATATTCTCTGCGATAGGAGCAGTAAATTTTCACTGATTCTGTTGTAAATCTGCATTGGAATATGGTTATTTTATTTCAGCTTTCTTTGCCAATGCTGGAAAATCTAACATGGCTTTACTGTGTTACTGTGTGAGAACCAAAAAATTGATTTAATACAGCAGCCTACTTGCAATCCCTGGCTTAAGTGAAGTACTGAGGGTAAAATCTGTCTAGCATGTGGACTGCACTGGTCACCAGAGCTATGAGCCCAGCATGGGAAGCACTATATAACATTATTAAAATCATTACAGAGATGCGTGTGCATCCTGTAATAGAAAAATCTGCTTCTTAGATCTGTAATTTAAACTGTCTCCCTGAAAAGAATAAAACAGCTTAACAAATCTTTCCTCAGCCACGCTGCTTGACTGCAGCTGGGTGCTCAGAGCATTGCTGCATGCAGTGCTCTGGGAGGAAGGGAAACCTCTTTGGTGCCCAGCACAGGAGGCTTCACTGCAAATGGTTCAGTTCTGCTGCTCATGGACAGAAGGTGAAAAAGGTTATTTAAAAAAAAATCAGATCCAATGTGTGGTCATTGCTGTTCCTCTCAGTAAAGGTTATTACATCCAATATGCATAGTCTGAATTTAGTCCTGTACTGTGTCTGGCATCAAAGTCTAAGAAATGGAATAGACTTGAAGAAAAGAAAGAGAAGCATAAGTAAAGAGGAGGAAAATGTGTTGCACATTCAAACCTCTGCATATTCACTATATATATTCTATATATATTTGCTATTCAGTATATATCTATTGACTTTTCATGCTGCTGTTATAGTGAGTGGTACTTGGATGAAGGCAAAAAATAAGTTTTTATTAATTAATAACAAAATGAGGAAATGAAAATAGATGTTATTTGATCTCTTGGTTACTAATTGTTTGTTCTATTACATTTCAGAGTACATACTTCTTCCAGTATTACATAATGCAAAAGAACTTTTGGCAAGAAAAAATAGTAATTGAATGGTGTGTTGTAGAATGACAAATAAAAACAAGAAAAATCAGGTTTTGCTAAGACATAGGGGCCATGGAAACTCAAGTTATGAATTATTCTTCACTGAGCAATTTTGTTATCAGTTCAACTTTTGTGGATGTTCTGGTAACAAATAAAAACTATACCAGATGAGTGCTGAGATAACACTGATTAATTACACTAATTAATTACTAATACCTTCCCTTGTGTTTGAATTTTATTCAAATCAAGAAGAAATGAAGAAATTTAGCTGAGACATTGACAAAAGTAAAGAAATGTATATATGTAGTATATAACCCAAATGGCTATATTTGTTTTATTTAGAATATAATAGGAAGTCAGAGCTTCTTTACCTTTTCAGGCTGTTTATTTGTCTAGGATGAAATTCAAAAGTCTGAAGCCAGGAGCAAATGATGAAGCTTTTTACCTGTTTTGGCAGCCAAATTACTGGATTTCACCCAGATACACATTTATATTCCCGCCCTCTTCTATGACCCCATACTTTTACTTTTGATGTACAAATGTGTATATTTTTAGGCATAATCTTCCAAGTAGAAAAGCTCAGCTGAAGGCCACTGATGAGTGAAAATGAGGAGATGAACCCCACAGTGAGAATGCCACTGGATGTCATTGCTGTGGTGGCATTGTCACTTGGCAGTGGGGTGAGAAGTGGCCTTGGCAGGGCTGGGTTAATGTTGGCTTAACCACAATCTTAAAGGTCTTTCCCAGCTGAATCTGTGGCTCTGTGATCAAGAGCTTTGCTGAGGCACCACAGCCCCAGGCTGCAGCACTGCCACTTTGGCTCAGTGTTTTGCATGGGTATGGTTTTCACCAATACCTCAGGAGAAATCCAGCTCTGGCTTCTGGTAGATGTCTTTACCCAACAAGACATCTCAAAATTTTCTTGTCAAACTGCAGATGAACTATTTGAACAGTGATACCGCTGTTAATAATTTTTGTTATAATTTTTGCTTGTGTCTTAGCACAGAAGTGAGTTACCATGCAAATTTCCCTGTCTAACTGGAATGTGGTGGAATGTTTCAGAATAAATTCTCAGGGCCTTGTGTCTGAGGACAGAAGGGAGAGAGAATTTTCAGAAAAAAATGTTAAAAACAACAATTCTGAGGCTGCTTTGCACAGTGTCTGCAAGACAAGAGTTCTTCATCATCTTCTTCATCTCAGCCATGCAAACTGAGAGGGAAAGCACAACGAAGTGGAGTGTTCCAAACATCTTCTGCAGCTGTGAAAAAAGATACATGACTATGAAGAAGGAAACTCCTTTACCACTCTAGTTTTTGAGAAAAAAAATTATTAATAATTCTACAAGTGAGGGAGGAAAATGAGGTGAAGGGAGGGTTAGTAATACTTTAAGCAAAATGAGCTCTGCAAGTATAACAACATGTAAAATAGCACGCAGCTGTATCTGTACTTCGCAATAACCACTCTTGAGGCTCTGCCCCCTGTGCTGAGGAATGGCAGTGGATTTCTGACCCCCTACATTCCCCCAGCACCCCTGATGCTCTGTTAAGGACATGTGCTTGCAGTGATTGAGCACATTTGAAGGCAACTTGGATTTATTTCTTCAGGTCATATGAAATGGGAAGATTCTGAAAGAAAGTGACTGAAAATGACATTATGTTTAGCAGCCCTCCAAAACATGATGAACCAGCTCCCCTTCCCTGGATAAGCCAGCATGGTCTTCCCAGGAACTAATACAATCTCTGCCTGGGATTGATCTCACACTGACACTTCCTCCTTTGTTTAAGCAGCTAAAATGTTTCTGGCTAGTTGAATTGTGTAGAAAACTGTATGAAAATCACAAAATATTTAATTAAGGGTTTTGTGCTAGGTCTTCAAGGCTTTTATAACTACAGCAACTTTAAATAAAATTAATTAAATAAAAATTATGACATTTTTGAAGTCAACTGTAGTAGGGCTTAAGGACATTATTTGATTGTGCTGAAGGGCACAGGGAAGACATTTAAGCTGTTCCATAGTGACATGCTTTGCACTTCAGGTGACATTTGTTGGAAAGCTTCAACATAGTCTGTTCATACAGATAGAAGTCCAGAGCTCCAGAAAAGGCAATCTCCTTGAAATTTTTGCTCACATTACAGAGCTAACTCTTCATCACAACTCTGCACTGAAAGCAGAGGGATGTGGAAAATTCTGTCTTGTATTGATCTACAACATTTTTTATAGTTTTCGTTCCTGTGGAATTTGAATGCTTAGCATGTGTTTTCAATTACACAGAACTCTCTCTCAAAATATATTTGTAATGGATACTATTTTTAAATTGAAAATAAGAGTTTTAGGTTATTTACAAAAGAGGAAAGATGATTTCCTGTTGGGTGGGGACCACCAAGACATCCAGAGCTTTGAGATAACTTCAGTTAAAACAAGCATCCATGATAAAGGTTTTGACTCTTAGGAGCTAATTCTGGTTAGAACATAAATGAGAACTAGTCATTATTTAAATAAGAGCAAATACAGACTAAAACAAAGCAGGGAATTTAAAAGACACTCCATCCTTAGTCATTGCATTCTTATTGGATGGGTTATTTTTCTAGGCCTCAGTTTAGAGCCTTTCAGTCACCTTTGGTTAAATTCCTTTCTGAATCCCAGCTCCTTTGGTGCTTGAGTCAGTCCTTTAATGCTCTTGCAGAAGTTTGTGTAAGGAAAGTTGATGGGTACATTTTTTTTTGCTAATAATAATTTGCAGAGATGGGGCTGAGAGCAGGCAGATACCTCTTCAAGATACATCACAATCTTTAGTGAGAACTTTAAAATTCAGTTAAAAAATTATTGGACAGGGGATTATAAGGCACAATTTGGGCAACCAGAAGGCTCTTTAATTCTATTTCTTATGTATCTGCAAACCATTAAAAAGAAGCAATTTTGTCCAGTATATGTAACCTTTCATTTACCTTTAAAGTCTCCAAATAAGCATATATTAATTTAAATTCTAACAGCCTACAGCAGGTTTTCAAATTGAATAGGGTGAGAAATTTTAAAAGGTCATAGGAATAAAGACAAGACTTATCTGGTTAGCTAAAAAGATTCCTTTGATGTTTTTATCTTCCCAGGTTTCACTGCAATTAAGAACTGCCAAAACGAACTTGCTAATAGAACCACTTAGTGCTGGAACCACAGCAGTATTTAGCAGGCATAATCAGCTACCTCTGCTTTGTGCTAAGCATTTCATGACCATGTAATGACCATCCAGGCAGCCAAGCAGCAGAACTGCAGGAGCATTTTCATGTGCTCTTGTGGTTCTGCAGTACAACCTTGGCTCAGCCAGAATTCCACCACTCCAGCTTTGGTGTCCTGGACAAATGCAACCCGACTTAGTACTTTCTTATTATCTGTATGAGTCATTAACTGTAAGCAAAGGGTGCTCTTGTATCAACCCAAGCTCTTCTGGCAGCCACAGGGTCAGCAGGGGCTCTCTGGTGGGTTTCAGTCTGGCCAGCATCTGGGAGCAGGGAGCGTGTGGCAGCAGAGAGTGAGAAGAGGCAGTGGAGTTACACCTTTTGTGTATGGTTAGGACAACGCTTTGGTCATCCAGGACAGAGGAGAAGGTGCACAGAGATGCAATCCCCTCCCTGCTGGGGACCCAAACAAACTTCCAGTGTCATCCTGTTCTCATTATCATTGTAGGGGACTTCTCAACACCTGCTTCCTTTCTTTTACCCTCTCAGGCTCTAATGGGCCACAGCTGAAGCAGGCAGGAAGGAGGTTCTGTCCCCTGCCAGTGCAGGTATGCCAGCAGTGATGCAAGAGGGATGAAGGCTTGATCTGCTGGTTGTGTCCTCTTTACTTTCTCTTACTCTTGAATGGGTGAAGTCTTGCCTGACTGTTTCAAAAGTTTTATCAAGCCTTGTATGATAACTAAGAAGTCCCTGTCTGGAGATGATGGAGCATAAACAGGCAGAAGCTGCATCATGTTAGAGGACTTGTGACTACTGTTCAGTGGTGTTTCCTGTGAAAAACCCATCTGAGCCATGCTCTGGAGTCTGCCCAAGCTTCAGTTTTCTGGTGAGTTTAAATATTCTTACTCACACTTGGGTTGCCTTGAATGTTTTGGATCCTTTTCAGGGGGCCATGGTTGCCCTGTGGAATAAAGGAGGCTCCATATACTGATGCATGGACAACTCTCTCCAGTTTGAACAGAGGCAATCATTGGCTTCTTCAGTCTGCTGTTTGTGAAGGAAAAACATCTCTTATTGTCTGGATTTGTTCAGTCACAATTGCACTCTCCTGTAGCTTAAGCCTTATGGAATAAGTTACATTTAAAATTAGAAGATGAAGAATATGCAAATTTCCTCAGCTGAACCAAATAATCAGGATATGTGAAATGTCTTGAAAAACTTCACATGCTTTGGCAGAAATGCCATTCTCTGCCATATGAAAGAGCAAGCAAATTAATATATTGTGTCATATGATAGGATGAAAGGTTAGTGATACACTAATGGGTTCATGCACAATAATTTCTACAAACTGATCAGAAGGCAAAAAAATGTAATAACAATTGTTTTATTTTAATCAGATTGTTATTTCCAGTTTCATTTAAGTGAAAGATTGCCCACAGTTTCTGTTTCATCTTAGAAGCTCTTCTGCAATGATCCTGTTTTTCTGCTACATTCTGGGAGGCTGGAAAGTTCTACAATGGTAGGATCCTAGGAATCCTGTGAGAGGACACTTGAGGTCCATCTGCAAAGCTCTTGGATCATGGATAATTTCATTGCTTTCCATTAAGTATGAAACTGGCAGCAAGTTGGCAGTTCCCAGGGTGAGGTCATGAGCTTTGGTTCTTTTACATCTGAACTTACATAACACCTTGTTCCTTGGTTAACTTCATATTTGAACATGGAAGAATCTTGCTTTGATACTTGAAACAAGATGGTTTTGAGCCACAGAATGTATGAAACCTAGTTTCCTGCAGTTTGGTGCCCTTTATCCTCTTTAATACCCCAATGGGGCAAAAGTCTGGTAAACTACTCTAGATGTCAGATTTCCCTGTGTGCTGCTCAGCCAGCCAGTTGCTAACAGCATCCATAGCAGCTGAGTTTAGCCTGCTCTTCCTTCCATCTTCGAAAATTAATTTCCTGAAAATTTGCTGCAGGGTTAAAAAAAAGACTGGTGCAGAGGGAACCACAACAGAGGATCAGATGGTATGATCAAAACTGTGTAATTTTTTTTAGGAAACCTGCTAAGATTGAGTAATTTGGATATAAATCAGAAAGCATAATGGATTGGACCTCAGCAGTTTCCTGGCTCCTGTGCTCTGTGCCAGAGACTAAAATTGGTATTCGGGAGTCCTGTATTCATGGGGAATTTTTCAGATGGATACCAGCCAGCAGCACAACCCTGGGGCATCTTCTCTAAAGATGAGTCCACACTGAGGGCCTGTGAGAGCTGAGCAGAGCACGGGAGATGCACAGTGTGCACTGGGGCTTTGTGGCTTCTGAGTCCCCTGGCTGACCTCCAGGGCTGTGTGAATCATCACAGGCCCAGCAGCAGAGGTGGGAATGCTGTAAAATGCAATTTATTTCATTTCCTCTTCCTGTACACCAAGTACTGCAATATATGCAGAGGTCTAAGTAAATGATTTTGGATGCAGAGCCATAAATTTCAATCACACACACTCTAAGAGATTTTTTAAAACAACAACAACAAAAAATCACATATTGTTCTCATGTACCCTTTAGTTACTTTATAGGACTCCCTCTGTTCGTGACTGTTTCTGTTATTGTTGGAAGAATAAACCTCCTCAAAATAGATCATCGTAAGGATGGAATCTGTCCAGTGACCACTTAAATAGAAGCTTGCTGCCAGAACCAGTTTATTTCAGCTGTAATCACGAGGTTTTTTGTGCACTTATTTGTTTGTTCTTCAATGCTGTCTGTAATATTGAGATGCTCTGCTAGTGTCTTTAATGTTATCCAATGTTTTTCCAAAACAAAGTAGATAAATACATAAGAAAAGGTCAGAGAGAGATCCTTGGGTTTTTCCAACAGACAGGAAAGCCTAATATGTCATCAGGTGTCCACCATACCTCGGTTACCTCAGTATGGACCTGTTATTGGCAACAATATGTATTTTCTTCTGCAAGAACTAACTTAGATTGCTTGTGTTACTTGTATCATGTGTGCTCTTTGATAGGTGCTGCTCTGAAGCTTTGCTGTGAAAAGGAGGATGGGCTTGTGTTTCAGCCATATAACCCAAAGTTAGGGTGTCTGGGTTTTTTCCCTGACAGTATAATGAATTTCAGCAAACCTGCCTGGGTATCTTGTGCCCTTTTTCTCCCGTCGTTTCCTCATCTTCTGTACAGCGATTTTCAGAAGGGAAAAATAGGAGAAAGTTAATTTGATTGTTATCAGACACAAACAATTAAGCAACTGTTTACAGACAGATCGCAGTCATTCCTGTGTGGAGTCCAGAGGTGTCTCCTCCTTTCCTGGGTTGTACCCTGATGGATGACACAGTGTGCTGCCCCTCTGTCCCCAGCGCACTGGAGGGGTGGGGGGAAAGAGCACAAGCCAGAAGGAAGGTACATCACTGTAGCAGTGTTCTTTGGGAGAAAATAAACCTTTAGGTGTGTTTCAGACAAGTGCCTGGAGAAGCAGAAGCACTCTCCTGTCATGGTCAGGGAGGACTTTAGCCCCCCTGAGCTTCTAGATGTACTGCCCCTGCAAAGTGCAGGTAGAGGCAGCTGTCAGGGAAGAGCAGGCAGGAGGAGTTGAACAGTGGTTATAAACCATGATCACAGGTTAAGTGGGAATCATTTTGCTAGAAATGCCATGTGATAGGGAATTTGAATACATGAGCAAAGGGCACTGATGGGACAGAACCTGGAAACAGCACCAGCTGGAAAGACAGGTCCTGCTGGAGCTGTATCAGCACCCACTGTGGTGTCCAGCTCTGCCTGCGTGCTCGGGCTGGCTTGGAGGTGTCTCAGGTCATGAGCACCATGTCCTGATATCATGTGAGTTCCCACACAGGCTTCAGGTAGAGGCAGAGATTTCTGGAGAGGAGGGGATCCTGGTGGCCACTTCCCTCTGCAAAACCTGCACAGGGAGGCTGAGGAAGTCAGAACTCCATGTATGCAAATGCAGGGACCTTGTGTGCAAGAGCTTGGAGGATTGGGAGGCACACGGGGCAGGGAGGGAAGAAATCAGTCTCCAGCAACTCAGGTAGGTTAGACAGAGATGTCTAAAGCAGACTGCAGGGAGAAGGATCTGCAGTAAAATTTGGAAAGGCCTTATCTCAAGTCAGGCAGGTCTGCCTTCAGGCTGGGGCTCTCTTTTAGGCTCTGCCAAGCCCCTGGGGTGAAGTTCAAGCAGTGCTTCACTTTGCAAGGGCCTGTTGGCCCCAAGCCCATGGGAGCTCCTGAACAAGACTATGGGAGAATGCTGAAGGCTCTCTTCTGCCCCAAAGAGTTCATGTATCCTGAATACAGAAGGTTCTTCTCCACCTCATCTATTGTCCATTTATCATATAGGAACAGTAAGTGATACCAGCCTTTTATTTTTGTTTTTAATGCAACCCATGGTTATAAACTTTTATTTCAGTTTTATATTATTTTATTTCTATTTAGTCATTACAGATACTTCAGGAGAAGCCATACTTGCAGAAGTAAACTGTAATAACAAAATTTCATGTGCCTATAAAGAGTACCTTAATACTGAAGTGCATCACAAGCCAGAGATGCACAGATGCTCGCCAGAAAACCACCACAGCATTGGGTAGTCTTTTCTCTGATAGAAAAGCTCTCAGAAATCAAAAATGTACCTCAGTCTCCTCTTAAATGGGATGTGACATGGTTTTACATTCGCACATGCAAATGTTGTTTGTTTGATTCACACAGGAGGATTGGTTTATTTGGTATAATTAGAACTAATCTAATTAGTTTGCAGGGCATATGCAATGGGAATATTTCATGTGACTTGCAAAGATAAGGCTCTCTTCTCTTGAAGAACAGAGGCCTTCCTTGATGTTGACCAGAATGCATTTAGTTTGCTAAGAACTCACTGCCACAACAAAATAGAAATTCAGGTGGAACAGGATATAATTGCTGCAGGTACTTTAAAACCACCAGATTGCATTTCTGATGACTAACATGCAATTAGCACCGTAACAGACCTGCTTGCTGGAAGGGGAAAGGCATAAAACTTGTTTCTTACATCCCTCATGTACATGGTAAGAACAAATCCTACTGGCTGTGGAGGAAAGACAAAGCAATCCATGTACCTGAACAAAAATGTGCATCAGCCTACTGACATTTAAATCTTGTTCTTCTTGCTCTTCTTCCCTCCATTTTAAGATCTGGCTGTGGTTTTTTTGCAAGAGAGTAAGTCCCACCAAGGAGCCTGTTCCGTGATACTGAAATTTGCAAGGGTGTTGGAGATTAAATAAGCATATTGCCTAAGGCTGAGCTGCTAAGAACAACTGTGGTTTTTTACTTAGCTATTCTCAGCAGGAGAACCAGGCAATTGCAAGTGAGAGTTTCAAGGCAAGTGTAAGTTTCAAGACCAAGAGGCATATTCACTCCCAGGGTTAGAGAGTTAATCTGCCTCTTTAAACTCCTCTTTATGGCCAGCACCCTGAATCATTCCCAGCACAGGTGGCTGAGACACACAGAGCTCCCTGCCCCAAATGCTCAGTGTTGCAATCCTGTCACTCTCTGTGAAAGTATTGGTGTATTGTGGTTCAAAGGAACTGATCAAATCTACTTGTGCTGACTGCTGCATCCCTGAGGACATGTGCTGTTAGTCCTGACAAGCAGGGACTTGGTTCTTGTGTTTTGGTTGGTTTGGCCAGATCTTAACAGAGGTGTAGAACAGGACTTTTCCAGGTGGGAAACTTCCTGTCTAAGAGAAGTCTGTGAAAGTAGCACAATATTCTGGTTACTAGAAAAGTCTTGTTTCCTCCTTCCTGAGAGGGTACCTTTCAAAAAGACAGTCATTGCTCGTCACAGCCTCTGCTTTCACCAAGCAGTAAATATTCAGCTCTCAAGTTCCCTCCTGAATTCTTATTTCCAGTGGCTTTGCTTGCACTCTGAATCTCCTTCTACTCATCTTGCAGCTCTCTGGCAGTTGCAGGCTCAGAACTAAGCACAGCATCACTGTAGCTACAGGAGATTCCTACAGCTCAAACTACGTTTTCCTGATCTGAACCAGCATGGCCTCAGATCTATTACTGTCAGCACCTTTCTACTGCACAGTTGGCTCCCACTCTCTGAACACTAGTAGTCCAGACTTTTCCTTCAGCTTACATTAGGCTTATATTGGCTCAAATATAATTAGATACCTACTAAAATTGATATCAATTTAGACAAATTGTCTAAATAGAATTTGTGGCTTTTTTTCGTCCACTGTTGCTCAGGTAAATCTCTCTCTCTGTCTTCTACATTAGGACATGGGAGGTGGACTAGAAACAAAAGCATTCACTCATAGATGTTTCTGATTGATAACTAACCCTAATCACAGTCACATAAACCTCTGAAACCTCCTAAATGCTTGTATCAAATGCCTTACTAAAAGCCAGTTAATCTGTTTTTATAATCTCCTCAAATTATTTGTAACTGTCAACAAATTAAGTATCTTTGCTCATTGAGGTATGTTTTTTCCTCAGTCTGCTAGCAAATCCCTGGTGTTCTGCCACTTATCTGAGTGATATCACTTACCAAAACTGTGGTAAGTCCATTATCTGATTCCTTTACTGACCAATACAGCAAATTGTCTGGATTCCCACTATGCTGCAGTAAGCTCACATTTCACAAATATTTTCTTACTTGTTTCCATCAGTTACTTCATGACATCCTTATTGATTTTCAACCATCCCTCATTTCGAGTACTTTTTAAATAGATTTCCACCATTTCAGTTTTATCAATCTCAATTCAGAGTTCCTGTATTAATAGGCTTTTCATATTCCTTTCCCTCCCCAGGCACATTTATGAAAGCTCTTCTTCCCTCAGCCTTCTGGTCACTGTTAATTTATTGTTGTGGATGCCCTTAGCTTGTTCTCTGAGGTTTAAATCCAGCCAGCTGATCATTTGCAGTCCATCTTCCCTCATTCACTGTAAGGCTACCATGCCACTTGCTGCTGCACATTGTGAAACTACAGAGCATGGGGCTACTGTGATGTTTCATTTTTAAGACCTAATTGTAATGCTCTCTGAGGTTCACAGGGTTGGGTTTTTTTCCTTCTTAGATGCTAAATCACATTTTGAAATCTGCCAATGCTGCTAATATATGAGGAAAAAGGGCAGAGAAAATTCCATTTGTTAGATGCTGGGCTGCTTCCCCAGCTGGGCAGCAGAGAGTTTTTCTCCTGTAGACAGCCAGCCTCAAATGCTGCTGTCTGGGGATTAATCCAGGATATCTTGAAAACCAAAACTCCATTCTTCAAATTAGTTGTTTGCACCACACTGCAGGAATTTCAGTGACTCATAAATCCTGTTATTTCAAAGTAAGGGAAGTACTTGAAAATATCACATGGAGCTTGAATGTTCCAGCCCATTTCACAGACCAAGATTTTCAGCTAATCAGGGGACATTACACATCTTTTCTTGGACACTCACCTCATGTTTCCTGTTCTAAATCAAAATACAGTAAGTGACATCTGTGAGTTTGCTGCCACCCTATATATGTTTTTATATGCCAGATCACAATATTATCATGTTCTGGGGAGCAGCCATATACCAAACAAACAAACAAAAAATAACAGTTGCAAAAAGGAGAAGTTAAAAAAATGAAAGAATTGTAGCTAATAGAAGATATTGTTTAGCCTCCTTTGTGCTTGCAATCAATGTTGATATAAAGTATACCAAAAGCAGAAAAGGATGAACAGGAAAAAAAAAATTGGGATAATTTTCCTTGGTCTAATAAATTGTTGCCTATTTTCTGCAGTTTAGTGAGCCCCCTAGAGTAATATTATTCCCTTCCCTTCTGTCCTATCCTTATCCCTACTTCTGCACCCAGCTTGCCTTTGCCAGATAAGTCACATCACACTGCTCCTGCCAGCATTTCAGAAGCTCATTTGTAAAAACACCAAATCCTAGTACCTCTGTAACAGTAATTTAAAAAAAAAAATTAAGGGCGAGGAAATTATTTTAAAAACCACATTTGATCAAACTTTTTTATTTTTTGTCATCAGGAATACCTCATTTAATCTTTGTTTATTAATGGCAATGTGACCTAACACTTAAAAATTCCCTTCTTCCACTAAGTCTCTATGTGTTAGAAGGATGCTTGAGAACATCAAGCCAATATTGTCTGGCTGTGTGCAGGAGAATATCCATATTTTTTGCCCTTACACTTTTTTTTAAAAAAGCAAAATACTTCCATTTAAGACAACACATGCTCACCTTTAAGCCTGGGAAGCTCCTAGAGAAGTTTAGCAGCAACAGGCTGCTGAGATATGTAACACCTGCAATTTCAGCCACATCAGCACTGAGCACTCACAGTGAGGAACCTGGATCTCCATGAAGGCTGCAGTGTCCACCCCCAGCCTACCATCCTAGCTGCTGTTCCAGTCATTCCCACTCTTTTAGCAAGCCAGTCTCTGACGGACCTGTGGTTGGATACACGACACAGGTGAAGTTTTATGTAGGACCATGAGGTCCATACTGAGAACTGAAATGTTATCTGCAAGTGTTAAAGAGGCCACTGATTTAGTTATGTGTATCCTGAAGTAAACTTTTGCTTTCCTCTTGAAGATGAGGTCTGGCAATTATAGACTACTAAGGGGAGGGTCTGGTCAAGAGCAAATGTTCTCCTTCCCTGAGTCCAGATGTCCTTTGGAAGACTCCTGACTCCTGCTGTAGTGTCTTGGCAGCAAAGCTGATCCCTTAACACCATGACTTCAGGAGAGGCAACGTTAGTATATGCACCCATCAAGTTTTCAGAACCTGACAACAAAGTGCCATCATTCACAGAAAGGCAGTTTTGCTATTGCTTGCAAAGTTTCACCTAAGAGGCACCAAAATAACAACCCACAAGCTCCTTCTGCAGGATAAATGCTTTCAGGGCTGTATGACATTCCTGCAGGCTTGGTGACCTCAGGTGAAACTACTAAAACCAGCTGAATTGTGTCAACTGGCACAGGAACTGGCTCCCAGGGGACAGAAGGGTGTAGTGTGGCACAGACCACACAGGAGCCATACCTCTCTCTCAACTCACAGTCCTCCAACAGTGCACAAACCTTTGAAGAGGCATAAGAAAAGGCTGTCCAACAAAAAGCACCTCCACTGCATTTCAGGGTTCCATTCACAGCACGCTCTGAATACTTGACTAAAGCACTCTTTCTTTTGATGTAACCTTTTCATAAAGAGTGTTTACCCAAAATTTCACAGGACAACAAAGAAAAGCAAATGTTCCATTTTATTTTCAACAGTTCATTTCTCAGATGTAAAAAGTCTGTCCCAAAATAACTTAGAAATTATAAAATACAATGTCCACATGTTTATACTGGTAATTTTATTCCTGCAGGAGACTTGAGAGATTAAAAAAAAGTTAAAAGTAGCATTTCATTTCATTTCAGAACATGTTACTTCTGAATAAACTTACAAGATCGAAAGCATTTAAGAGTTCTAATGGTGGTGGCTTAATAGGAATCTTTCCGATTGTGAACTCCTTTGCTTCAAACTGCTGCCACTCTTCAGCTGACAGTTCACTCTTGGGTGTGAATAACTTCTCTGAGGCAGGGCTGGGGTTGGTGGCTGCAGCAGACACTGAGGTGACAGGATGGCCAGAGGCACTGGCGCTCTGTCCAAACAAAGCACCGCTCGCAGGCGAGCCACAAGTGGCACCAAAGGCTCCAAAGGCTGCTGGAGTGGTGCTTGCAGAGTTCACAGCAGAAGCACTGCCAAAGCCTGAGAAGCCAGAAGTCCCAAAGCCACCAGCCGTGGCAGCTGCTTTAAAGGAGAAGGAGGCTGCGGATGGAGCGGCCGGGCTGCCAAAGCCAACGGGTTGGGGCGCACTAGGAGAGGATGCTGTCCCAAATGCAGGAGCGTTTGCAGCAGCAGAAGAGCTCCCAGCAGCAGGGCTGCTCCCAGGTGATGTTGAACTGATGAGGCTGGAACTGGCCTTAAAGGAGAAACTGCTGGCACTGGTACTGCTGCTGCTGCTGCTCACTGGAAAGCCTGCAAGTAGAGAATTGACAAAAAATATTAGATTTTGTATCCCCAGTATACCAAACCACTGCTGTATTTCAAAGATGCAGCAGCAAACTACAGGAAATGTGTAAACGTTTTGCCTCTTAGAACAGGAACTTACTTGACAGCCCAAAGCCTGAGGTTTGCTGTCCTCCCATTCCAAAGGCAGGTGCTGGTTGAGAGCCTGTGGCCTTGAAAGCAGAGAGCTGAAAAGATTCCAGACACATACATGAAAACTAGATTCCAGAACAGGGAACTCTCTCTCAGTAACTAGCTGAAACAAAACCAGAGCTGCCCAGTCCTAC